>NC_135882.1:50760515-51079538 GCF_964194155.1 Cetorhinus maximus
GCTAGAATTCCTGTAAAATGTGCTGATTTCTGCTCGAATCCCTGTAAAATGTGCTGATCTCTGCCTTTGAATTCCTGTAAAACGTGCTGATCTCTGCGCTCAAATCCCTGTAAAATGTGCTGATCTATGCGCTCGAATTCCTGTAAAACGTGCTGATCTCTGCGCTCGAATTCCTGTAAAACGTGCTGATCTCTGCTTGAATTCCTGTAAAATGTGCTGATCTCTGCGCTCGAATTCCTGTAAAACGCGCTGATCTCTACGCTCAAATCCCTGTAAAATGTGCTGATCTCTTTGCTTGAATTCCTGTAAAATGTGCTGATCTCTTTGCTTGAATTCCTGTAAAACGTGCTGATCTCTTTGCTCGAATCCCTTTAAAACGTGCTGATCTTGGCACCCGAATTCCTGTAAAATGTGCTGATCTCTGCGCTCGAATCCCTGTAAAACGTGCTGATCTCTGCGCTCGAATTCCTGTAAAATGTGCTGATCTCTGCGCTCGAATCCCTGTAAAATGTGCTGATCTCTGCGCTCGAATCCCTGTAAAATGTGCTGATCTCTGCGCTCGAATCCCTGTAAATTGTGATGATCTCTGCGCTCGAATCCCTGTAAAATGTGCTGATCTCTGCGCTCGAATCCCTGTAAAATGTGCTGATCTCTGCGCTCGAATCCCTGTAAAATGTGCTGATCCCTGCTCGAATCCCTGTAAAACATGCTGATCTCTTTGCTTGAATTCCTGTAAAGTATGCTGATCTCTGCACGAATCCCTGTAATATGTGCTGATCTCTGCGCATGAATTCCTGTAAAACGTGCTGATCTCTGCGCTCGAATCCCTGTAAAATGTGCTGCTCTCTTCTTGAATTCCTGTAAAATGTGCTGATCTCTGCGCTGGAATCCCTGTAAAACATGCTGATCTCTGCGCTCGAATTCCTGTAAAATGTGCTGATCTCTGCACTCGAATTCCTGTAAAATGTGCTGATCTCTGCGCTCGAATCCCTGTAAAACGTGCTGATCTCTGCGCTCGAATCCCTGTAAAATGTGCTGCTCTCTTCTTGAATTCCTGTAAAATGTGCTGATCTCTGCGCTGGAATCCCTGTAAAACATGCTGATCTCTGCGCTCGAATCCCTGTAAAATGTGCTGATCTCTGTACTCGAATTCCTGTAAAATGTGCTGATCTCTGCGCTCGAATCCCTGTAAAATGTGCTGATCTCTGCGCTCGAATCCCTGTAAAATGTGCTGATCTCTGCGCTTGAATTCTTGTAAAATGTGCTGATCTCTGCGCTCGAATCCCTGTAAAATGTGCTGATCTCTGCGCTCCAATCCCTATAAAATGTGCTGATCTCTGCGCTCGAATCCCTGTAAAATGTGCTGATCCCTGCGCTCCAATCCCTATAAAATGTGCTGATCTCTGCGCTCGAATTCCTGTAAAATGTGCTGATCCCTGATTGAATCACTGTAAAACGTGCTGATCTTGACACCCGAATTCCTGTAAAACGTGATGATCTCTGCGCTCGAATTCCTGTAAAATGTGCTGATCTCTTTGCTTGAATTCCTGTAAAATGTGCTGATCTCTGTTTGAATTCCTGTAAAATGTGCTGATCTCTGCGCTCGAATCCCTGTAAAACGTGCTGATCTCTGCGCTCGAATCCCTGTAAAATGTGCTGCTCTCTTCTTGAGTTCCTGTAAAATGCGCTGATCTCTGCACTTGAATCCTTGTAAAACATGCTGATCTCTGCGCTCAAATTCCTTTAAAACATGCTGATCTCTTTGCTTGAATTCCTGTTAATTGTGCTGATGTCTGCGCTCGAATTCCTGTAAAACGTGCTGATCTTTTTGCTTGAATTCCTGTAAAGTGTGCTGATCTCTGCTAGAATTCCTGTAAAATGTGCTGCTCTCTTCTTGAATTCCTGTAAAATGTGCTGATCTCTGCGCTGGAATCCCTGTAAAACATGCTGATCTCTGCGCTCGAATCCCTGTAAAATGTGCTGATCTCTGTACTCGAATTCCTGTAAAATGTGCTGATCTCTGCGCTCGAATCCCTGTAAAATGTGCTGATCTCTGCGCTCGAATCCCTGTAAAATGTGCTGATCTCTGCGCTTGAATTCTTGTAAAATGTGCTGATCTCTGCGCTCGAATCCCTGTAAAATGTGCTGATCTCTGCGCTCCAATCCCTATAAAATGTGCTGATCTCTGCGCTCGAATCCCTGTAAAATGTGCTGATCCCTGCGCTCCAATCCCTATAAAATGTGCTGATCTCTGCGCTCGAATTCCTGTAAAATGTGCTGATCCCTGATTGAATCCCTGTAAAACGTGCTGATCTTGACACCCGAATTCCTGTAAAACGTGATGATCTCTGCGCTCGAATTCCTGTAAAATGTGCTGATCTCTTTGCTTGAATTCCTGTAAAATGTGCTGATCTCTGTTTGAATTCCTGTAAAATGTGCTGATCTCTGCGCTCGAATCCCTGTAAAACGTGCTGATCTCTGCGCTCGAATCCCTGTAAAATGTGCTGCTCTCTTCTTGAATTCCTGTAAAATGCGCTGATCTCTGCACTTGAATCCTTGTAAAACATGCTGATCTCTGCGCTCAAATTCCTTTAAAACATGCTGATCTCTTTGCTTGAATTCCTGTTAATTGTGCTGATGTCTGCGCTCGAATTCCTGTAAAACGTGCTGATCTTTTTGCTTGAATTCCTGTAAAGTGTGCTGATCTCTGCTAGAATTCCTGTAAAATGTGCTGATTTCTGCTCGAATCCCTGTAAAATGTGCTGATCTCTGCGCTTGAATTCCTGTAAAACGTGCTGATCTCTGCGCTCAAATCCCTGTAAAATGTGCTGATCTATGCGCTCGAATTCCTGTAAAACGTGCTGATCTCTGCGCTCGAATTCCTGTAAAACTTGCTGATCTCTGCTTGAATTCCTGTAAAATGTGCTGATCTCTGCGCTCGAATTCCTGTAAAACGCGCTGATCTCTACGCTCAAATCCGTGTAAAATGTGCTGATCTCTTTGCTTGAATTCCTGTAAAATGCGCTGATCTCTGCGCTCAAATCCCTGTAAAATGTGCTGATCTCTTTGCTTGAATTCCTGTAAAACGTGCTGATCTCTTTGCTCGAATCCCTTTAAAACGTGCTGATCTTGGCACCCGAATTCCTGTAAAATGTGCTGATCTCTGCGCTCGAATCCCTGTAAAATGTGCTGATCTCTGCGCTCGAATCCCTGTAAAATGTGCTGATCTCTGCGCTCGAATCCCTGTAAATTGTGCTGATCTCTGCGCTCGAATCCCTGTAAAATGTGCTGATCTCTGCGCTCGAATCCCTGTAAAATGTGCTGATCTCTGCGCTCGAATCCCTGTAAAATGTGCTGATCCCTGCTCGAATCCCTGTAAAACATGCTGATCTCTTTGCTTGAATTCCTGTAAAGTGTGCTGATCTCTGCACGAATCCCTGTAAAATGTGCTGATCTCTGCGCATGAATTCCTGTAAAACGTGCTGATCTCTGCGCTCGAATGCCTGTAAAATGTGCTGCTCTCTTCTTGAATTCCTGTAAAATGTGCTGGTCTCTGTGCTCAAATTCCTGTAAAAGGTGCTGATCTTGGCACCCGAATTCCTGTAAATCGTGCTAATCCCTGCGCTCGAATTCCTGTATATCGCGCTGATCTATGCGCTCGAATTCCTGTAAAACGTGCTGATCTCTGCTCGAATCCCTGTAAAACGTGCTGATCTCTGCGCTCAAATCCCTGTAAAATGTGCTGACCTCTGCTTGAATTCCTGTAAAACGTGCTGTTCTCTGCTTGAATTCCTGTAAAACACGCTGATCTCTGCTCGAATTCCTGTAAAACGTGCTGATCTCTGCTCGAATCCCTGTAAAACGTGCTGATCTCTGCGCTCAAATCCCTGTATAATGTGCTGATTTCTGCTTGAATTCCTGTAAAATGTGCTGATCTCTGTGCTCGAATCCCTGTAAAATGTGCTGATGTCTGCTTGAATTCCTGTAAAACGCGCTGATCTCTGCGCTCGAATCCCTGTGAAATGTGCTGATCTCTGCTCGAATTCCTGTAAAACGTGCTGATCTCTGCGCTCGAATCCCTGTAATATGTGCTGATCTCTGCTTGAATTCCTGTACACTGTGCTGATCTCTGCATTCGAATCCCTGTACAATGTGCTGATCTCTGCGTTCGAATCCCTGTAAAACATGCTGATCTCTGCTTGAATCCCTGTAAAACGTGCTGATCTCTGCGCTCGAATCCCTGTAAAACGTGCTGATCCCTGCTTGAATCCCTGTAAAACGTGCTGATCTCTGCGCTCGAATCCCTGTAAAACGTGCTGATCTCTGCGCTCAAATCCCTGTAAAATGTGCTGATCTCTGCTTGAATTCCTGTAAAACGTTCTGTTCTCTGCTTGAATTCCTGTAAAACACGCTGATCTCTGCTCGAATTCCTGTAAAACGTGCTGATCTCTGCTCGAATCCCTGTAAAACGTGCTGATCTCTGCGTTCAAATCCCTGTAAAATGTGCTGATTTCTGCTTGAATTCCTGTAAAATGTGCTGATCTCTGTGCTCGAATCCCTGTAAAATGTGCTGATGTCTGCTTGAATTCTGTAAAACGCGCTGATCTCTGCGCTCGAATCCCTGTGAAATGTGCTGATCTCTGCTCGAATTCCTGTAAAACGTGCTGATCTCTGCGCTCGAATCCCTGTAATCTGTGCTGATCTCTGCTTGAATTCCTGTACACTTTGCTGATCTCTGCATTCGAATCCCTGTAAAATGTGCTGATCTCTGCGTTCGAATCCCTGTAAAACATGCTGATCTCTGCTTGAATCCCTGTAAAACGTGCTGATCTCTGCGCTCGAATCCCTGTAAAACGTGCTGATCTCTGTGCTCAAATCCCTGTAAAACGTGCTGATCCCTGCTTGAATCCCTGTAAAACGTGCTGATCTCTGCGCTCGAATCCCTGTAAAACGTGCTGATCTCTGCTTAAATCCCTGTAAAACGTGCTAATCTCTGCGCTTGAATCCCTGTAAAACGTGCTGATCCCTGCTTGAATCCCTGTAAAACGTGCTGATCTCTGCGCTCGAATCCCTGTAAAACGTGCTGATCTCTGCTTAAATCCCTGTAAAACGTGCTAATCTCTGCGCTTGAATCCCTGTAAAACGTGCTGATCTCTGCGCTCGAATCCCTGTAAAATGTGCTGATCACTGCGCTCGAATCCCTGTAAAATGTGCTGATCTCTGCTTGAATTCCTGTAAAATGTGCTGGTCTCTGTGCTCAAATTCCTGTAAAAGGTGCTGATCTTGGCACCCGAATTCCTGTAAAACGTGCTGATCCCTGCGCTTGAATTCCTGTAAAATGTGCTGATCTCTGCGCTTGAATCCCTGTAAAATGTGCTGATCTCTGCGCTCGAATTGCTGTAAAACATGCTGATCTCTTTGCTTGAATTCCTGTAAAGTGTGCTGATCTCTGCACGAATCCCTGTAAAATGTGCTGATCTCTGCGCATGAATTCCTGTAAAACGTGCTGATCTCTGCGCTCGAATCCCTGTAAAATGTGCTGCTCTCTTCTTGAATTCCTGTAAAATGTGCTGATCTCTGCGCTGGAATCCCTGTAAAACATGCTGATCTCTGCGCTCGAATTCCTGTAAAATGTGCTGATCTCTGCACTCGAATTCCTGTAAAACGTGCTGATCTCTGCGCTCGAATCCCTGTAAAATGTGCTGATCTCTGCGCTCGAATCCCTGTAAAATGTGCTGCTCTCTTCTTGAATTCCTGTAAAATGTGCTGATCTCTGCGCTGGAATCCCTGTAAAACATGCTGATCTCTGCGCTCGAATTCCTGTAAAATGTGCTGATCTCTGCACTCGAATTCCTGTAAAATGTGCTGATCTCTGCGCTCGAATCCCTGTAAAATGTGCTGATCTCTGCGCTCGAATCCCTGTAAAATGTGCTGATCTCTGCGCTTGAATTCCTGTAAAATGTGCTGATCTCTGCGCTCCAATCCCTATAAAATGTGCTGATCTCTGCACTCGAATCCCTGTAAAATGTGCTGATCCCTGCGCTCCAATCCCTATAAAATGTGCTGATCTCTGCGCTCGAATTCCTGTAAAATGTGCTGATCCCTGATTGAATCCCTGTAAAACGTGCTGATCTTGTCACCCGAATTCCTGTAAAACGTGATGATCTCTGCGCTCGAATTCCTGTAAAATGTGCTGATCTCTTTGCTTGAATTCCTGTAAAATGTGCTGATCTCTGTTTGAATTCCTGTAAAATGTGCTGATCTCTGCGCTCGAATCCCTGTAAAACGTGCTGATCTCTGCGCTCGAATCCCTGTAAAATGTGCTGCTCTCTTCTTGAATTCCTGTAAAATGCGCTGATCTCTGCACTTGAATCCTTGTAAAACATGCTGATATCTGCGCTCAAATTCCTTTAAAACATGCTGATCTCTTTGTTTGAATTCCTGTTAATTGTGCTGATGTCTGCGCTCGAATTCCTGTAAAACGTGCTGATCTCTTTGCTTGAATTCCTGTAAAGTGTGCTGATCTCTGCTAGAATTCCTGTAAAATGTGCTGATTTCTGCTCGAATCCCTGTAAAATGTGCTGATCTCTGCACTTGAATTCCTGTAAAACGTGCTGATCTCTGCGCTCAAATCCCTGTAAAATGTGCTGATCTATGCGCTCGAATTCCTGTAAAACGTGCTGATCTCTGCGCTCGAATTCCTGTAAAACGTGCTGATCTCTGCTTGAATTCCTGTAAAATGTGCTGATCTCTGCGCTCGAATTCCTGTAAAACGCGCTGATCTCTACGCTCAAATCCCTGTAAAATGTGCTGATCTCTTTGCTTGAATTCCTGTAAAACGTGCTGATCTCTTTGCTCGAATCCCTTTAAAACGTGCTGATCTTGGCACCCGAATTCCTGTAAAATGTGCTGATCTCTGCGCTCGAATCCCTGTAAAACGTGCTGATCTCTGCGCTCGAATTCCTGTAAAATGTGCTGATCTCTGCGCTCGAATCCCTGTAAAATGTGCTGATCTCTGCGCTCGAATCCCTGTAAAATGTGCTGATCTCTGCGCTCGAATCCCTGTAAATTGTGCTGATCTCTGCGTTCGAATCCCTGTAAAATGTGCTGATCTCTGCGCTCGAATCCCTGTAAAATGTGCTGATCTCTGCGCTCGAATCCCTGTAAAATGTGCTGATCCCTGCTCGAATCCCTGTAAAACATGCTGATCTCTTTGCTTGAATTCCTGTAAAGTGTGCTGATCTCTGCACGAATCCCTGTAAAATGTGCTGATCTCTGCGCATGAATTCCTGTAAAACGTGCTGATCTCTGCGCTCGAATGCCTGTAAAATGTGCTGCTCTCTTCTTGAATTCCTGTAAAATGTGCTGATCTCTGCGCTGGAATCCCTGTAAAACATGCTGATCTCTGCGCTCGAATTCCTGTAAAATGTGCTGATCTCTGCACTCGAATTCCTGTAAAATGTGCTGATCTCTGCGCTCGAATCCCTGTAAAATGTGCTGATCTCTGCGCTCGAATCCCTGTAAAATGTGCTGCTTTCTTCTTGAATTCCTGTAAAATGTGCTGATCTCTGCGCTGGAATCCCTGTAAAACATGCTGATCTCTGCGCTCGAATTCCTGTAAAATGTGCTGATCTCTGCACTCGAATTCCTGTAAAATGTGCTGATCTCTGCGCTCGAATCCCTGTAAAATGTGCTGATCTCTGCGCTCGAATCCCTGTAAAATGTGCTGATCTCTGCGCTTGAATTCCTGTAAAATGTGCTGATCTCTGCGCTCGAATCCCTGTAAAATGTGCTGATCTCTGCGCTCCAATCCCTATAAAATGTGCTGATCTCTGCGCTCGAATCCCTGTAAAATGTGCTGATCCCTGCGCTCCAATCCCTATAAAATGTGCTGATCTCTGCGCTCAAATTCCTGTAAAATGTGCTGATCCCTGATTGAATCCCTGTAAAACGTGCTGATCTTGACACCCGAATTCCTGTAAAACGTGATGATCTCTGCGTTCGAATTCCTGTAAAATGTGCTGATCTCTTTGCTTGAATTCCTGTAAAATGTGCTGATCTCTGTTTGAATTCCTGTAAAATGTGCTGATCTCTGCGCTCGAATCCCTGTAAAACGTGCTGATCTCTGCGCTCGAATCCCTGTAAAATGTGCTGCTCTCTTCTTGAATTCCTGTAAAATGCGCTGATCTCTGCACTTGAATCCTTGTAAAACATGCTGATCTCTGCGCTCAAATTCCTTTAAAACATGCTGATCTCTTTGCTTGAATTCCTGTTAATTGTGCTGATGTCTGCGCTCGAATTCCTGTAAAACGTGCTGATCTCTTTGCTTGAATTCCTGTAAAGTGTGCTGATCTCTGCTAGAATTCCTGTAAAATGTGCTGATTTCTGCTCGAATCCCTGTAAAATGTGCTGATCTCTGTGCTTGAATTCCTGTAAAACGTGCTGATCTCTGCGCTCAAATCCCTGTAAAATGTGCTGATCTCTGCTTGAATTCCTGTAAAATGTGCTGATCTCTGCGCTCGAATTCCTGTAAAACGCGCTGATCTCTACGCTCAAATCCCTGTAAAATGTGCTGATCTCTTTGCTTGAATTCCTGTAAAACGCGCTGATCTCTGCGCTCAAATCCCTGTAAAATGTGCTGATCTCTTTGCTTGAATTCCTGTAAAACGTGCTGATCTCTTTGCTCGAATCCCTTTAAAACGTGCTGATCTTGGCACCCGAATTCCTGTAAAATGTGCTGATCTCTGCGCTCGAATCCCTGTAAAACGTGCTGATCACTGCGCTCGAATTCCTGTAAAATGTGCTGATCTCTGCGCTCGAATCCCTGTAAAATGTGCTGATCTCTGCGCTCGAATCCCTGTAAAATGTGCTGATCTCTGCGCTCGAATCCCTGTAAATTGTGCTGATCTCTGCGCTCGAATCCCTGTAAAATGTGCTGATCTCTGCGCTCGAATCATTGTAAAATGTGCTGATCTCTGCGCTCGAATCCCTGTAAAATGTGCTGATCCCTGCTCGAATCCCTGTAAAACGTGCTGATCTTGGCACCCGAATTCCTGTAAAACGTGCTGATCTCTGCTCAAATTCCTGTAAAACGTGCTGATCCCTGCGCTCGAATTCCTGTAAAATGTACTGATTCGGTGCTCGAATCCCTGTAAAACGTGCTGATCTTGGCACCTGAATCTTGTAAAATGTACTGATTTGGTGCTCGAGTTCCTCTAAAACGTGCTGATCTCTATGCCTGAATTCCTGCAAGCACTCCTTGCATTAGAATTTGTAAGATATACTCTTGTGACTTGCTTAAACCATTGTTTAAATATTGTGCTGCTTGATGTAGTCTAATTGGAGTATGATATATTTGTTACGCCCATCTCTTGGTTTGTGATCAGATGAGTATAATTAAGGTTGGGTAAAGCTTGTTTTTTCAGTAACCCATTAGCACCCCTTCATTTTACTGCCCTTCTTTGAAAAATGCAATTACCTTTCTTTACAGATGATCCCAAAGCACTGGTTGCCAACCTTACTGTGAGTATGTAACAATGCGTTGTTGAAAGTCAGTATTTAAAGCAAGGGCATAAATTAGAAGATACTGTATTTTGAATAATGCAATCTGGTGCAGATATAGCTTCTGGTCAGAATTTTTTGTATTACTGCGGGGCAGCCTTGTTTTATGTGGGTCGACTGGTGTCCGACATTTCTTTTGGGTGGGGGCGAGGGGATGCAACTGTTCCACCCCCAAGCACCCCTCCCCATCCCATGTAAAATTTAGCCCTAAGTTCTTGGATTTGAATCACCTTTTATCAACCACTTTTTTTTCTGTCACGATTTGATAGTCAACCATCTGCATTAGGTTATGATCTAGTAACACAGCTCCATTGTCCACATTCAGATGAAATCCTCAATAGATTTGGTCTCAAATGTTTTTATGGTTTAAATAGACAGGCAGCCATTTTATGATGGCATTGCCTAGAACCTGAAGTAACTGAACTGGATTAATTCAAAAGGACCAAAAATTCACCCAATTGTCCAATTTGCTTTAGATGCAAAAGAATTGTACATGCGCATATAGTGATGGAAGTTTGTGTCATTATAACATGTGGCTACCATTCTGGAATGGAGATGCTCAATCATTTTGCAAATTCTATTATCAGTGTCAATAACTGATCAGCTGCTATCTGTTTACTTGAATTCATAGGAACAAGGGGAGGGCAGGATTTTTAGAATTTTAAAAAAATGTTGAAAGTAAACTTAGGCAGCAAAATGGCAAAGGGAAACTTCTGATACTTAATGGCATAATTAAGGTTAGAAATTATGAGATGATGAAGAACAAGGTAAACATATGCTTTCCCTGATGATTTGAGTTGGACTAGAGAAAGAGATGGAACTATTTGGCTGAATGTGCGTTCAGCTGTGCAAAGTTAAGAGACAGTGTCGGCTGGACCATTGAGCTCCAGAATGGCAGCACTGGTGTCAAATCAGTGTGTGATGTCATGACCTGCCCGCTCTGCATACTTTTGGCAGATGTTGACCGCACACAGGTATCCAGCACGATTCATGGGTAAAGTCTGTGTGTGTGCTGAGTGGACGTCATTTTAGTTTGTAAATGACACCCTTAGCAACCAAAGAGCTGGTACTACTGAGTCCAATTTCGTGCCCTGAGACACTGAAGTCACAGGAAACCCCATCTTTCATTCCTCATTGCAACAGCTTACCCCAATTGTCCCAGTGATTTTTAGAACTTATCACAAAAATACTGTTACCCCACCCCACTTCCCAATATTTCTTCTTAATTGTTTTTGCATTTGTTTTATTCCTCTCTGATTATACCTCAGGCAGATGTGTTGTGAATGTGCACAGGACAGATGACCTGGTGGAAATTTCTGTTGTTGTAAGACTCCTAGGTGACATTAAAGAACCACTCATGTTGATACATGTTCATACTATATTGGTTCCTTAGGTCACTGCTTCATTTGGGTCCACTCCCCCAACTTCCCAATCCCTGATGGTCTAGGCAAGTTAGGAATTCCTCATGTAGTGAGCCATGTGCATAAATCCCTGCCCTATCATCCACAGGACCAGCCATTTCACGCTTAGTACTTGGAGCAAAATATGCCTTTGAGTAAAAGGAACCCAAGCTATAAATTCCACACATGGCATGTCACAGTAGCATGATACCAAGGTATGCGAATCTATTCTAGATATGCCATTTTCCCCAACTCCTATTGTGATGATTATTCAGAAAATGGTTTAGGACCATCATCTGGAAAACCCATTTTTGGTAGGTGAAGTTAGCTTTCAAGGAGGGTGTTATATGAGATTGTGATTTATTTTTTTCAAGATCTTTCTCCTTATCGTGTCAACCTACTTATACCACTGCTATCCAGGGCAAAGAGGATCTAAAAAGGCCAGATCACAAACTTCCATAAAAGCTGGTCTGAAATGAGCCACTGGTAGTTGCACAAAATTGGATAGGGATAATTCTTCCTGCTTCTTATCCTCTTCCCTGTTTAGAGCCTCTTCACAGTGAGATCATGGAAATAGGGAATCTGTAATGTAGGAAATATTTTGTAGAAAGCCATATCCTACACTCTATGGTATAGTGTGTTGAAGCTTCTCAACACATTGTACCATCAATACAGTGAGATTTTAAAAACTGATTGTGCAAGTCAAAGTTACAACAGGAATATAAATTTCCTGAATTGCTCCTGTTACTTCAGATTAAATCTAGCTGGACAATGCATCTTGTAAAATTTGAGATCTGCTGCTTGTATGTAGGGGTGGAAACATATGTGGAATAATAGGTTCCTATGTCACTTACACTCTCCCTGCCTTTGGTTTGCTCTTGAGTGCAAGAGCTGTGTTGAGTGACCTAATTTGCTTTTGCAGTTTCCACTGCTCACAAATGATCACTCATTCAAACACCAAAGCAACTGTAACTTGCTGATAAATCCTTGTAAGAGTTGCTTTTTATTATCAGAACTTCTTGTACTCTATGATCTGTTCAACTTCATTTGTTTTAGTGTAAAAAACCTGACCAGCATTTCAAGCCCTATTTGAAGATGAATCTTCCAAAGCGTTTGCATTATGCCAACAACAGAAGAATTGAAGATGTCCATTTAATGGTTGAGAGGAAGTGGCTGGTAGCAAGGTACTTGAGTAAATTGTGTACAAATCATAGACTGCTTATTTTTGTTTTAAGATAACGATTTGATCACCGTAGCATTATTACTCTATTCTTGCACAATTTAATTCTTTACCGTAAAGGACTGTCCATTAAAATCTGACTAATTCTTATACTACATTGTGTACAGTGCATAACTATTTCCCTTTATTTGGAAGTATAATATTATCAGTCTCTTTAATTCCCTTATGACATTATGACAGTGTTATTTATCAGGAATACTAACCTCAAGCTTCATGATAATTTCAGCTTTTCTCTCAACTGTTACTAATAATATTTTCACTTTGCAGGGACTACAATATAGTTCATAAAGAGTAGAAGATTTTAAATTAATCTCTGTTCAGATAAAACGTGTGAAACATGTGGTTTGTCAAGACCTGGCTCTCTCAGACTAAATTAGGTGGCAGATCTCTCATGTAATACAATAGGTTTCTCTAAGAGTGTTCATGGGTTACTGGTCAGCCTCATGTTGTGATTATACAATGTATGCCATGACTGGCTATGGTATAGTTATCTCTAACGCTTCCATGTGAAGATGATGGTACTGTGCTACTTATAGCCCCAGGTAATATGTTAAGTCTACTTTGCAATATCACTTAATCACAGCCATGTCATGCCTGTAGGACCACTAATTATTATTTGCAGTGTTATTCATCCACAGATATTATTAACAAATATCTTGCATTTCTTATAAACCATTACAAGCTGAAAGTTCCTTGAGGCTTGAAATTCCATCACAAGCTAGTTTATCAGTATCCTCCGACTTTGAAATGTATTTTTACATTGATATTCATTCAGACATACACAGAAAAGTAGTTTGTTTTCTAAAGTATAAAATTGAAGTAAAATGAATTTGTGCTGAGTGCAGTCAGTACTTACACGCACTCATGCTGACGTGTTTCACAACAGCATATGTAAGGTGTATACTTGGCGGGCTGCACTATGAGGGGAACTCAGAGGTGAGTGCACAGTAACGTTGCGCAGCGCTTGCCAAGGTCGCCTGTTGGACTTCAAGGTTGAGGCGCTGCGCATTCAGACCAGGGCACAGGCAAGTCACCTTTTCCCAGCTGGCTGACAGTGCAGTGCCGGGGCAAGGGTGAATTGTGGGGGTGGGCTGAACTGCGGTTGAGGCGACTTGGGGGTTGGGGCAAGGGCTGCCCTGCAGTTGAGGTAACTTGTGGGAGTGGGCAAGGATGCCCTGCAGTTAATGGTAGTAGATAAGCACGTGCGGGGAGGGAAGCGGCCACACATTAGGGAATCCTTGTATAAAGTGACCATTCCTTCACAGCTAAGACAGTTCAGATGGAGCCACGTGGACATGCTTGGAGTTGAGTCCTAGCTTATCTGCCCACTCAAGCAACGCAGAGGCATCAAAATGCCACCAAATACTCCTGAATTTTTCACCCCTTGGGCACAGGCTGCAAACTAATGAGCGTTTTAGTGGATTTCAGAACAGTTGGACGACTGGGCACATGGTACATTCTCCTTGCTAAAGCTGGCCATGGAGCAGTCACTGGTGGAGGTGCTCACAGCCCCTTGTAATGCCTTCATTCAGGCTTGGACCAGTCACCCACCCCCATGGTTCAGGCTAACAGTGCAGCCTTGCAGTGTGGGTTAGGAGAATGCCTGTGCCTGAGCTGAGAGCACAGCATGCAGTCCAATGGGCAAAGCTGCTGCCAATCGGTCAGTTGGAGTGGGGTGGAGCTGAGTGGGGTTTCGGGCAGCCATGCAGTGCACTAAACTCTGGCCATCCAAGTGGTGGCCAACACTCTCTGGGATTCATTAAGAGGCTTTCGGACTAAACCAAGAGAGGTTCTTAGAACACCCAAACTAACTCACGCGTCTCTCTCTTTCATTCTGCAGGGAGGAGTACATCAGGAACTTGGAGCCTGGTGACCTAGTTGTATGCCTCATGGCTGACAGAGAGCGGACGCAAAGGAGAAGAGGGCGATGGAGGCGCCTGGCTGGGCAGAGGGAGGAGCAGCTCCCTCAGGAAGAAGGGGCGACTGGGCCTCCCGCTCATGCCCCTGAAGAGCCACAGTGAGCCATCACTGGTCAGCGCCTAGCTGGACCCAGGGTCTATAGACGCTGCCTTTCAATACTGCAGATGACTGAAAACCAACGTCACCGAAGACTGCGCATGTCTAGGGAACTGGTCAGTCATATCTGCCACCTGCTGCAGGATTTGGTGCCACAGGGACATGGAGGGCATCCACTGCCAGTGGCCATGAAAGTGACTGTGGCGCTCAATCTTTACGCCAGTGGCTCCTTTCAGGACTCCACAGGTGACCTCTGTGGGATATCACAAATGCATCCATGAGGTCATGGATGCCATCTTCATGAAGGCACACAACACTGTGCATTTTGCCTGGGACCAGGAAAGCCTGGGTGCAAGAGCACTGGGATTGGCCCAGATCTCGGGTTTCCCACAGGTGCAGGGTGCCATCGACTGCACTCACATAGCGCTCGGATCTCCATCGCAACAAGTGATCAACTATGTCAACCGCAAGGGTTTCCGTTTGCTGAATGTTCAGCTCTGCGCATGGCTCCCAGGGAGTGTCCGCGACTGCTATATTCTCAGTTGGTCTCAGATCCCTGACGTCTTCCAGGGTCCACAGAGGCTGCAGGGATGGCTCCTCGGGGACAAGAGCTACCCGCAGAAGGCATGGCTGATGACACCTGTATGGCGGTCTCAGACTGCAGCAGAGTGAAGGTATAGTGAGGCTCATGCTGCAACTCACAATTTGCTGGAGCAAACCATCAGGATGCTGAAAATGAGGCTGTGGTACCTGCAGGGTGGAGCCCTGCAATATAATCCGCAGAGGGTGTCACACATAGTCGTCTGCTTCACCCTTTACAACCTGGTACTGCAACGGGGAGAGGAATTGGCTGGGAGGAGGAGATGGAGGAGCTAGACTTCTCCTCCGATGAGGAGGACCGGGATGAGAGTGAGGAGGTCTTTCAAGGCGACGATATCAGCAATGAGGTCATCATACTGGCCAAACAAGGCAGGTGCGCTTAGGAGGCCCTCATAGCAGCTATATTTGTGGTGGATGATGACGACATGCAGTGAGGAGACATCATAGATCCTCACATTGCATCTGTGAATGTTTGACTCCAGTCTGGCTGGTGACAGCACACATACCCTCTGTGATAAGGCCCCTGTCATGGAGACACAGCGGGATCTGTAATAGTTGCTCAATTCCAGGAGGTTGATGATGGCATGCAGTAAGGACATTCCATAGATCTTCACATAGCCTCTGAGAATGTCTGTCTCCTATCTGGCCAAGGGCAGCTCAGTTGTGCTCTGTGATCAGGGTCGTATCATTGAGACACAGCCATGAAACTTTAAAAGCACCTGATCCCTTGTGAGCCTTTAGCACCTGACCCCTTCAGGACCACAGCGTCACTGGTCACAGATGTTGAAGAGATGGGAGCCAGCCCCATCTTAAAGGTGCTGAGAGCACACAGAGAGAATGACAGAACCCTGTGATGCCTGCCCACGACATTCTGGCAACAATGACCAGCACCATCGAGGTGCAGGCACCACTAATGTGTCCAGTGATTGTGAGGCCAGACCATCATTTTGGTCTGAAGGTTGCGCAAAGCACAGGGAAGCGGCCCTGGACTGAGACACCTGCCTTTTTCTTGTGCAGGAACCAAGGTTTCACATCTGAATGACATGAACACTGCTCATCAGAACAAGGAACCATAGGCAGGGAGACATTCTTGGGAATTTGTTTACAATAGCGAACATTATGTACAAGCGATTAACACCCGTGCTCAGGCTGTGCAACTACATCTTCTTAACCTTCCTAACCTTGCTGCTATGTTTTGGTGCTCTCCTGACATCCACAGTGGAGGTGGAGGCAGCCTACTGACTGCTACGACCTGTCTGTGATGACCTTGGTGGGCGCCCTCTGGTGGGCCGGGACCTGGAGGTCTCCTGGCAGTGAGTGAGATCGCTGTGAATGTGTGATGGATTTGCGAGTGTGTGAGTTGAGTGACTTACCCTGGCAGAACGGAGGAGATAATTCATCCTTTTTCAGCTCCGGGTGGCTGTCCTCCTTTGTAGGGTGTATGGCGTTGACCACCGCTGCCACCGCCTCCCATGCTGGATTGGTGATGTTGCTGCCCCTCCTGCGGCTAGAGCAAGAGTTGCGGGCCTCTATTGTGTCCAGAAGGTGCTCAAGGGATGCATCATTAAACTGGGGGGCTGCAGTCTTGTTGCCTTTTGGAACCATACCTTCTTTGCAGCAGTCCTTGTCTGAAAGCCCTGAGAGGTTCATATGGCTGCACTTTAAATATGGATTCCAGTGTGATGAAGTGTCGAGATGCTGGTGTGGTGAATGGCGTGTTTCCTGGGAATGCATTATTAATAAGGCGGGATTGGGACGATATGGTGTGAAAAGCCGCTGTTGTGGCTGGCGGGTAAAACGTCCTCTTTCCTGCCCACTGCTGCACTTAATGCAAATCTGGGGCGATTCTGCCCTGGATGATGATTGAATGGTGCAAGTTTTAGCATATGGGCAGCAACATTTTGGATGACATCGAACAGAAGTTCCATCTGTATCCTTTTTGGACAGAATTCAACATTTGAATGTAACATCTTGGCCTGAATTTTCACTCCTGGGTTGGGAGTGCACTGTTAGGACAATTCGCGGCTCTGCAAATCTGACCCGGGGAAAAAGGTGCCCTGGAACTTCTGATATTCGGTCCGGGGTCAGGCTGGAAAAGAGTCATGAAGCAAAATCAAAAAACGCTGGAGAAACTCAGTAGGTCTGACAGCATCTGTGGAGGGAAAGACGGAGTTAACATTTCGAGTCCATATGACTTCTTCAGAGCAGAAGAAGAGTCATATGGACCGAAACATTAACTCTGTCTTTCTCTCCACAGATGCTGTCAGACCTGCTGAGTTTTTCCAGCATTTTTTGCTTTTGTTTCAGATTTCCAGCATCCGCAGTATTTTGCCTTTATCATATGGAATGAAGTCATGGTGGGCAATCCCGGAAACAGTGTGAAGGCAGCACAAGGGCTGCAGGGGGCAGAATGGAACTGGCTCTGGTCCTTTGTTGCAAATGTGAAAGAAAGGATGAATGAAAAAAGAGCCCCCCACTCCCCCACATACTTCCCATGCCCCATTCATGCTAACCCATGCCACCTCATACCTCCTATCAATTTCCCCCCATGGCCCTTCATAGCCCCCATGTCAACTTAGTGTCAACTCATGCCCCCACCCACCACCCTTACAGCCTCCATGCCAACTCACTCAGTATCCATCATGGGCAGACCTCAGGACCCAGGTTGCGATTAAGTAAAGTCCTTAAATGTCTATTAATGAATCCTCATTGATAAAAACTCATTCAGTAAATTTAATTTCCATCAAATATTTAATCCCTTATAACAACAAGCATTTGTATTCATGATCCTACTTCAAAAACTTTACAAGAACTTGGAGCTGCCATTCAAACTATGGACTGACAGTTACCCCACTGTAATAATGATTGGTTGAGAAATCAGTCATGCAGCACTAATCCTATAATTCTGACACTCAGAGTGAAATAGCAAGCACTGATTTTGTTTTGTTTTTAAACTGCAGAGAGATTTTTCAAATATTTAAAGGGCAGGAGATTTAAATTTTTTGGCAGTTCCTTTCAACAGTTCCAATGTGTTTATCCGCTTTTTATGCATATTCTTGTCTAATTTTAACAATCCCAAAGGGTGCATTCCCTCTCCCAAAGGGCACCTTACTACTCCAAGAGGTGTCCCAGGACAATATCCAATAGGGTACTCTACCTCTCCAAATAATTCTGCTAACTTTGGTCTTTATCCTACCAGGTCTAAAGTGCACAAGTTGTGTTTTGGACATCCCACCAGCCAAAATCAGATCAGCCTTAAGTCAGGTGCAGTTTAACCTTTGCAGTTCTCTCTGTGAACCGTAGATGTATAAAATGTGACCTACCCCTGCTCCCCGCCTCTTGCAAAAATGGTGAGAGTTGGGTTTGGGGGCAGGACTTCTAGATTTGGGCCTCTGGCGTCAGGCTCTTGTCTTTTGAAATTAGTGTAGAAGAAGAATAAAACAATCTGATAGTGATAGTGAGTGGATACTTACATTGAGAAAAACTTGACCAAAGAAACCCTGCAGAGTCCCATTCTGAAAAATGGCTTGTGATCAAGAAATAATTATAGATAAAAACTGTTTTACCTCTTTTCACACTTTCATAATGCCAAATAATACAATAGGTCATTCATAGGAATGTACAGTACCAGAAAATACTACTACAGTCCATTTCAGCCCAGTGTGCTTTATAATGTGGCAAATAAGCCTATGAATGTATTGTGTGTATATAATACTTAACGCTTTAAGAATTCACATGTTAATTGATCTTTCTATATTCAGAAAACCAATGGATGTTACCAGAAAGCTCTCAGGAAAATGTAGTTTTCAAGGCGACCATGGCTATGACAATAAAATCAATAGTATGCAGGTAGGAATGGTACAGTCATCATTACTATATTACAAGTGCTTCTTTACTAAAAACTTTGGGTAGAACTTTCAACTTCAGTGGGGGGAGGAAAATCATGAAGGGTGTATAAGGGGTCTTAACTTTTTCAACCTCAGATCAATGGAATAAAATGATATTTTTGCCTGAGCAGATCTCTTTCACTCCCTTTCCAAAAATGCCAGTTTCATTTGCAGTGTTCTATCCTTCAGCCACTCCTTCAACTCTAACTTCAGAATAAGTCATATCAGATGATATTACTGTTCTGTATTTTGTTTTCCATGCTGGATGCATTATTCTGAATTTTTTATGGTATAGATGCATTTCCACAAAGGTCCACAGCAGACCTGCTTCTATATCCATTGCGCTGACTCTGTTCTTGACCTGCCCAGCTATTCTAACTGGCACTGGAATCTGAGCATTGAATCTAGAGCAACCCAGGACCCACAACTGAAATGTTACCTATAGTTCTTAGTAGAAATATAGCCTGTAGTTGTGATTGACCATTGTGCTGGAGTTGTGTATATTGGGCTGGCCCCACCACTTTTCCTTGCCTGGATAGAAGGACTGATGTCAAATTTCAACACTAGCAACATCCTACATACGAGTGGGCTATGAGCTGAGGTATAAAAAGAAAAGAGGGGGAGAGAAAAGTCACACACAATTTTATTTCCCGTTCCCTTTATTTTCTTTTTCTTTCTTATAATAGAATTCAGTACCAAAGCGATAACCATCTTTAATGCACCTCAAATCATTGACCTTATTTAAAGTAATCCATAAAGGCAAAAGTTGCCCATTATCTACATGTAGCAACCTGAGCATGATGTCCATGTGTAATGGATTTCCTGCTGTTTTTAACCAGGTTTATAAGGTGGAAGAAATTGATTTTTCTTTCCCTTAGAAAGTTTTGCCATGTCTTTAAATCCAATTTAAACCAAATCAAATGCCAACAACATTTATTTCTACTACTGTAGATCATTTTGCATTATTAAAACAAATTGATCAGAACAACTTGTCCGAAATGTTGTCTAATATTTTAAAACAAAAACACCCAGTTAACAATTGCAATTCAGAGATACACCATTTTATTAAATGGCCCAGATCTTCCGGTCTCTGGATGGTTGTACCCCTGAGGTACCCCAGAAGATGCGCTTGGGGGGTTCCCTCAGAAGGCCCACTGCAAGGCCTTTATGGAAATTGGCCTGGAAGTTTCAACTTCCAATAGGAATTCCCCTGCTTCTGGACCCCCTCCGAAATAGTCTCCAACTCTGAGTTAAAGTCGGTGATTTTGGAAGGTTCTGACTCACTTACCAGAATAGTTACCCGGGAAATGTTAGACAGGAAAAAATGAAATCTAACTCCTGAGTAACTGTACAACTGACTCCCTTAGAACCTCACCCCCCACACCGATCCTCTGACCCATCTCCCGGCCCCCTGGCTCTCCAACTCTCCCATCCAATTCCCCCCGATCCTCTGACCTGACCTCACTGCAACACTACCCAGCTGGCACCCTGCCAAACTACCCACTCACACTCACATTCATTCACTAACACAATGAAAACCTATTTAAATGCCCCAAAGCTTTTCACTGTGTTACTGAATGAAGACTTAACAAAGAATGGCAGCTAGTGCCGTAAAGAAGGAATGTGGCTTGGCTTCCCACGACGATCCTGCCCTGTGAAGAAGGACTCCCAGAATAGGTACGCTCCACATTTCAGAAGAGGCGCAGTTTGGAAATCCAGACGAGAAATGCTGAGCTCCGGCGCTGTAAAAAAAATAGGAGCGGAGTGGCAATCCAATGGTGATTTCCATTCCTTGGAAGATTCAGCCCAATAATGCGCAGGATCCGTGCACTCAAAAACTGGAAATCCTGGGCTTCCTTCATCTCCTCAGGCCCTCCCTGTCTCCTATCTCCACCCAAAAATAAACTTGGAAATGGTTGGTTGAACTTTTGTGATCTACTAACAGAGGAAGGGCACAAGATTTGCCTTTCTAATCTAAACTGCACTTTTATTCAACCAGCTATTTGGATGGTTTGTGATTTTTAAACTATATTTCACATTGACTACCCATATCCCTCCATTCTATGGGCATAAGGCCAAGCAAGCAACCTATTTCCAAGCCTTTGCTTATACTACCTTAATCCAGATGGACCCAGTTCCTGATTCCTCTCTACTTCATGCTGGAGCATTTGTAACTCTCCCTATGATAGCTTGACTGAGATGAGGAACTCACCATGTGAAGAATTTGAGGAGTAAGCCAGTGTCCTCCCATCCTACTTGAATATCAACAAGTATTTTTAATGCATTGTATATGTTATCATGGTGCCAAAATTTGATGTTTTAATTTTTCTTGTTTTGCTATATTGCTTCCCTAGACTGTTTTTATAGGCTATGGGCCTAGTTTCAAATTTAAAACCAAGGTTCCACCCTTTGAAAATATTGAACTGTATAATGTTATGTGCGGTAAGTTCTTTCAAGCATTTATAAAAATAAGTATACTATTGGGAAATTACTTAAGATAACTTGTGTTGAACCTATATCTTGACATTGTTTTCTTAATGCACTCTGTCATAGAAGAATAGAGGCTAAAGCATTTTATATAGAGTATGAAACATGAATTGAAAGCTAAATTTGTACTCCTGTAGAAAGTGATGGAATTAATTGACAATTGTCAAAAACGTTGTATGTACATGATTGATTAAAATCATTTCACTTCAAAAGGAGAACTAAATATCAATAGTAAACCTTTTATCTAGATCTTCCCTGTGCTCTCTAATTACTGTGAAGGTTCATCAGCTATTCTCATTCTGCTGGATAAAACACACTGTACCACTTCGTTAGGCTCTCGGATTGTTACTTGTGGCATCTTTATTCCTGCTAATATTGTAATTGCTCTGTTACCTAGGGATGAATAGATTGGCTGAGGTTTGGTGTATTGTTGTAATAAGTATGATCAGAGCTAACAAGAGGTTGTAACTGGCAGGAAAGGCTGAAGAAGCTGGGGTTATTTTCTCTAGAATAGAGAAAAGGGTCTAGGAAGGGGTTTGATAGGGTAGATGTTAAGAAGATGTTTCCACTTGTGGAGAGTCCAAACCTAGGTGCCATAAATAAAAAGTAAGTCACTAATATCCCAATAAGGAATTCAGGAGAAACTTATTTTCGAAAGAGAGTAGTTAGAATGTGATACTAGACACTACATCGAGTAGTTGTGACAAATAGCATGGGTGCATATAAGAGGAAGCTAGGTAAGTGCATGAGGGTGAAAAGAATAGATTTTATGTTGATAGAATGAGATGAAGTAAGGTGGGAGGACTCTTATGAGGAGCATAAACTCTGGCATAGACTTCTTGGGTTGAAAGGCCTGTTTCTGTGATGTAAATATTGTGTAATAATTCAAACTCATTTCAATGCTCTGAGACTAGGGCCCAGATTTTTGCTTCTGAGGCAGGCGAGCAAAGTCAGGTAATTTCCTAATTTGGTGCACCTGCCTCAGGAGAAACTGGCCTGAATGGCAGGATTTTCATTCTGGGCAGGAGGGTGCCCAGCCCACCATCTCCAGAAACTGTTTGGAAACAGCCAAAAGGGCTGCTGAATGCCGAGGCAGACTGGGTAAAAGGCCTGCCTCAGTGCTCTGGGACTTCATCCCAGTTGTAATAAAAGCTGTTAGGCCGTCTAGCCCTCACCCCTTACACCCTCTCACACTCCCTCACTCCCCAACAGCCCTCCATCCCCATACCCCCACCCATCCCCATGGTCCCGCATACCTTCCTTGTCAACCTATGTCTCTCTACCTACCCCCATGACCCCTAAAAGCCCCTATGCCAATTTAGTGCTAAACCATGACTCCCCACTCATCCCCATAGTCCCTTATAGCCCCAATGTCAACTTAGTGCCAACTTATGCCAACCCATGATCCCCACTCATCCCTATGGCCCCTTATGGAAGAAAGATGGTAAGAGGGGAAAAAGCATCCATGGCTAAGCAAAGAAGTTAAAGATAACATAAAGGCAAAAACTAAGGCATACCAAATTGCAAGGGTCAGTGGCAGGCTGGAAGATTGGGAAACTTTTAAAGATCAACAAGGGGTTACTAAAAAAAAAATAAAAAGTGCAAAGGTAAATTATGAAAGAAAACTAGTGCAAAATGCAAAAGCTTCTACAAGTATATAAAAGGAAAGAGAGTAGCTAAAGTGAATGTTGGCCCCTTGGGGATGAGGAAGGGGAGCTAATAGTGGGGAACACAGAAATGGCAGAGACGTTTAATCAATATTTTGCCTCAGTTTTCACGGTGGAGGACACTAGTACCACCCCAATAGTAACAGGTAGTGCAGAGGGTATAGAGAAGGAGGAAATGAGAACAATCACCATCACTAGAGAAAATGTACCAAGCAAACTATTGGTATTAAAGGGTGACAAATCTCCAGGACCTGATGGCCTGCATCCCAGGGCCTTAAAGGAAGTGGCAGTGGAGATAATGGATGCATTGGCTATAATATTCTAAAATTCCCTGGATTCTGGAAAGGTTCTAGTGGATTGGAAAAATGCTAATATAAACACCCTTATTCAAAAAGGGGAGAGGCAGAAAGTAGGAAACTATAGACCAGTTAGTTTAACATCTGTCGTTGGGAAATTGTCAGAATCCATTATTAAGGAAATAGTAATGAGGCATTTGGAAAGTCAAAATGCAATCCATCAGAGTCAGCATGGTTTTATGAAGAATAAATCATGTTTGACTAATTTGCTAGAGTTCTTTGAAGATGTGACAAGCAAAGTGGATAATGGGGATCCTGTAGATGTAGTATATCTGGACTTCCAGAAGGCCTTTGACAAGGTGCCACACAAAAAATTAATACACAAGATAAGATCACACAGAGTTAGGAGTAATATATTAGCTTGGAAAGAGGATTGGCTAACCAACAGAAAGCAGAGAGTTGGGATAAATGGGTCTTTTTTTGGATGGCAAGCTGTAACTAGTGGGGTGCCACAGGGTTTGGCCCTTGGGCCCCAACTATTTACAATCTATATTAATGACTTGGATTCAGGGATAGAAGGTACTATAGCTAAATTTACAGATGACACCAAAATAGGTGGGAAAGTAAGTTGCAATGAAGAAATAAGAAATTTACAAATGAATATGGACAGGTTAGGTGAATGGGCCAAAATCTGGCAGATGGAGTTTAACATGGATAAGTGTGAGGTTATCCATTTTGGTTGGAAGAATAAAAAGGAGACGTATTATTTAAATGGAGAGAAATTTCACAATGCTTCAGTGCAGAGGGATCTGGGTGTCCTCGTGCATGAATCACTGAAAGCTAGTATGCAGGTACAGCAGGTAATAAGGCAAATGGAATTTTGGCATTTATTGTTAAAGGAATAGAGTATAAAAATAGGGAAGTGTTGTTGCAACTGTACAAGACATTGGTGAGACCGCACCTGGAGTACTGTGCACAGTTTTGGTCCCCTTACTTGAGGAAGGATGTAGTTGCAATGGAGGCGGTTCAGAGGAGGTTCACTAGATTGGTTTCAGAGATGCAGGGCTTGTCTTATGAGGAGAGATTGAGAATTTAGGCCTATACTCGCTAGAGTTTAGAAAGATGAGAGGAGATCTAATTGAGGTATATAAGATGCTAATGGGATAGACAAAGTAGACGTGGAGCAGATGTTTCCCCTTGTGGGGCATTCTAGAATGAGAAGCCGTAGTTTTAGGCTGAGGGGTGGTAGATTTAAATCAGAGATGAGGAGGAATTTCTCAAAGGGTCGTGAATCTGTGGAATTCACTACCTCAGAGTGCAGTGGATGCCGGGACGCTGAATAAATTTAAGGAGGCGATAGGCAGATTTTTAATTAGTAATGGGTTGAAAGACTATGGGGAGAGGGCGGGAAATTGGAGTTGAGGCCGAAATGAGATCAGCCATGGTCGTATTGAATGGCGGGGCAGGCTCGAGGGGCTGAATTGCCTACTCCTGCTCCTAGTTCTTATGTTCTTATAGCCCCTAAGCTAACTTAGAGCCAACTTATGCTGACCCATGCCCCACCCACCTCCCTTTGCCCTTACACCCTCCATGGCAACTCACCAACTATCTACCATGGGCAAACCTCAAAGCCATGCTCAGATGAAGTAAAATAAAGCTCCAAATATCTATTACAGACTTCGCCATATAAAAAATACACTTTAATTCATAAAAGCCCATTCAATACATTAAAGTCCCTTCAAGTACTTAATTTCTTATAAAAACAAACATTTGTATTCATAGCCCCATATTCAAGACAACTAACCCCTTAACAACCTCTTGGAGCTGCCAATAAAGCTGTGAACTTACAGATCTCCCACTGTGATAATGATAGGTTGCGGAAGTAGTCAAGCAATAAAGATGCAATAATGATAACCCTCAGGCTTATGTCAACATATAGCAATTGAAATAGCAAGTACTGATTTTTTTTTCAACCAAGACACAGAAGATGTAAAGAGCAGGTATTTAAATATCTTGACAGTTCCACAGACCTATCCAAAACAAAAACAGAATTACCTGGAAAAACTCAGCAGGTCTGGCAGCATCGGTGGAGAAGAAAAGAGTAGACGTTTCGGGTCCACATGACCCTTTTTGTTTTGGATTTCCAGCATCCGCAGTAGTTTTTTGTTTTTACCACAGACCTATCCACCTTTTACACACATTCACATCTACTCTTAAAAATCATAAGTCATACACTGTGGGAAACAGACCTCGCTGCAGCAAAAATGGGGCCTGTTTGAACTTAGCACTGAGTACAAATGGCCCTGGTGTGTTTGGGGTTCCCCCATGTATGAATCACATTCTTCCCCCTTCCCCCACTTGGGCAAAAATAGGATCTGTTGGAAATGGGGACTAGCTTCTGGGTCTGCATGACACTGTGAAAATCCGGGCCAGTGTTTCTGGTGTAAAATTTCCTTTGATAATTGAAATGAACAAATAAAAAAAATTGGGTGCTCAGTTCCCTGATCTGTGCTTCCATTGAGCGAGACTCCACTCTAGGAGCAGTGCTTCTGAAAGTTTACTCAATTGATCCCTACCAGAAATATGCTTTTAAATGTATCTGGTAGCCCTGTGATTGTTAGCTATAATATAACCACTTACAAGGCAATATGCGAAAGGAAGTAACCCATGCCCTTGGCCTGGGTCTAGCTGTCCCAACCAAATGTTAGGTCCATCATACAGGTAAACAAGGAAGTGTTTTGACATTATCCACAGTTACATGAATAATTTCCAAAGACTGTATGCAGAGTTGTGAGGCTGTGGAATTCACTTCCAGGGTTAGTGGTTGGAGTAGGAAGTTCCCTTCCTGGTAGCACTGCAGGTGTACCTACACTAGTTTAAGGATGGGACTCACCATCAACCTCTCAAGGGCAGTTAGGGATGAACAACAAATGCAGGCCTTGCCAGTGATGCTCACATTCCATGGAAGAGTAAATAAAAAGGAGGAAGCTATGGTTAAGAATTTTCTTGGAATTATACTACTGAAAATGGGAGCTTCCACAATCCTGGAGAAGTTGCAGTAAGAGAGCAGCTCCAAGGATTTGCTGTATATCAACATTCAAGATTAGATCAGATGGATGAATGAAGACAAAGTGGATCAAGGGATTCAGGAACATAGGCTAATTGTGATTAGGTCTATTTGCTCGGATAGAGGGTAAACACTGACACAAGCTGGTTGGGCTGAATGGTCTATTTCCATTGTAGCTCCTATGTATTTGCATAATGTTTCATTCACTTGCAAGTGTACACTCAAAAAGTCTTGCTCTGATCGTTCCAAACTAGGAAAATGGTGACACGTTTCTGCATATGATCCAGTTGCAAACAAATGCTCCAACTTGACTACAAATCAGATTTTTCTGAAGAAGTCATATCTCTAGTGCATTGTGCTGTATCTTGTCTTCTAAAAAGCATTTGACAAAGTTATGCATAAAGGGCTGCTAGTTAAACTTGTGGTGGAAATTCAAGTTAAAATTGAGAATGGTTAAGAAACTAGCTAATTACTAGGATTATTATGTCAGTGGGGTTTTCAAACCTTATCGTTACTAAGTTACATTAATGACTTTGATTTGGAACTCGAGACAAACTGATAACAAAGATAGGCAGAAAAGCAAATAGAAGCACGAGTAGGCCATTTGGCCCTTCGAGTCTGCTTCACCATTCAATATGATCATGGCTGATCCTCTATCTCAACACCATACTCCTGCTCTCTACCCAGACCCCTTGATGCCTTTAGAGTTTAGAAATCTAATCTATTTCATTCTTAAATATATTCAGTGACTTGGCCTCCAAAGCCCTCTGTGGTAGACAATTCCACAGATTCACCACCCTCTGAATGAAGAAGTTTCTCCTCATCTCAGTCCTAAATGGCCTACCCCGTATCCTGAGATTGTGACACCTTGTTCTAGATCCCCCCCCAACCAGAGGAAACATCATCCCTGCATCCAGTCTGTCCAGCCCTGTCAGAATTTTATACCTTTCAATGAGATCCCCTCTCATTCTTCTAAACTCCAGTGAATATAAGCCTAGTTGGCCCAATCTCTCCTCATACGACAATCCTGCCATCCCAGGAATCAGTTTGGTGAAACTTTGCTGCACTCCCTCGGTGGCAAGTATACCCTTTCTCAGGTAAGGAGACCAAAACTGCAAACAATACTCCAGATGTGGTCTCACCAAGGCCTTGTACAGCTGCAGTAAGGCATCTTTGCTCCTGTATTCATGTCCTCTTGCAATGAAGGCCAACATCCCATTTGCCTTCTTAACTGCTTGCTGCACCTGCATGTTTGCTTTCAGTGATTGGTGTACAAGGACACCCAGGTCCCTTTTTGTACATCAACACTTCCCAATCTATCACCATTTAAATAATACTCTGCCATTCTGTTTTTCCTACCGAAGTGGATAACTTCACCTATCCACATTATACTCTCCACTGCATCTGCCATGTATTTGCCCACTCACTCAACTTGTCTAAATCGCCTTGGAGCCGTTTAATATCCTCCTCACCACTCATATTCCCACCTAGTTTTGTGTTGTCAGCAAACTTGGAAATATTACATTTGGTTCCCTCATCCAAATTATTGATATATATTGTGAGCAGCTGGGGCCCAAGCACTGATCCCTGCAGTACCCCACTAGTCACTGCCTGCCATTCCGAAGAAGACCCATTTATTCCTACTCTCTGTTTCCTGCCTGCTAACCAATTCTCAATCCATGCCAATATATTACCCCCAATCCCATGTGCTTTCATTTTACACACTAACCTCTTATGTGGGACTTTATCAAAAGTTTTCTGAAAATCCAAATGCACCATATCCACTCGTTCTCCCTTGTCTATCCTACTAGTTATGTCCTCAAAAAAATTACAGTACGTTTGTCAAACAAGATTTCCCTTTCATAAATCCATGTTGACTTTGTCTAATCCCGTTCATATTTTCTAAGTGTCCTGTTATTAAATCCTTTATAATAGACTCTAGCATTTTCCCTACTACTGATGTTAGGCTAAACTGGCCTGTAATTCGCTGTTTTCTCCCATCCTCCTTTTTTAAATAGTGGGGATACATTTGCCACCCTCTAATCTGCGAGTTGACTCTGAGAAGGCAGCTTAAAATGAGGTTAAACAAAATATGTAAGAAGGTGGAACAATAGCAAATTAAATTTGATAGACAAATAATAAAGGCAAATTGTCTAACAATGTAATTCCAATCATCTAAACATGAGAGGGAGATTGACATTCTGGAGGTAATTCAGAAAAGAGCCACAAAGCCTGATTCCTGATATTAGCGGACTGATGCTATGAGGAAAGACTGAAGGAATGTTGGCTTTTTGACATTAAGAGGAAGCAAATGAGCGGTTACCTTACAGAGATATATAAAATAATAATTAGTATGGAAAGGTGGATCCAGAATATTCCTACATACCAAACATTAACAGTGGGACACAGATTCAAACTGGTAGAAGACAAATTTAGTAGTAATGTCAGGAAGTTCTTCTCCACATCCGTTAAAGGATGGCCACCCTCTCCCAGGAGCTGCTGAACAATCAGAGGGCCAGCAGTCTCAGCAGCATCACCGGGAGTACCGGCCACTGCTGGGAATGTGCCTGGATGAGAGGGCACCATGGAAGTAGGCCGCCCTCCTGACCAAGTAATTAAGTGTGGGGGGCACCAGACCCAGTCAGGTAGGCCCTGATGAGGGGATGGGTTGGTGAGAGTGAGGGGGCTGCTGTTGTGAGAGCAGCCATTTCCACCAAGCAACCCCCCCCCCCAGGGCCCACTGAATGCACGAATAGGAGGACCCCTACAATAAGGTTGCAAGGAGGCTGCCAGGGTTCACTTGGCTGCCTCTCCACCTCGAGGAGAGCCACCTGCTAATGGTAAGATGCCAGTGGCAGTGGCAAGAGGCCCTTAATTGTCTATTAAGTGGCACAAGGGGCATCCTCCAACTTCCCACCATTGGTAAAATGGTGGCAAGCAACAGGCAGTCCAGGTAGTCCACCCCCTGTCATTTTAGGGCACCCCCCACCAGCGCCTCCCAGTCCACCCCAGAGGGCTGGTAAAATATGGCCTGTTATACTCACCTTTTCTGGATCTCAGAGTACCTGCAATTAAGTGACACTCTTGGTTCTGCCTGTAAAGAGGTGGGGTAGTCTCAAATCAGCCTCTAAGCTCTGACACTCTGTCCTTAAAGATACCTTGTCCTGGTAAGGATACCTCTTACACCTGGTTTACAGAGATGAAGAGACAAAATCAAAGTCATCTACTGACTAACACAGAGAGATTAGCAAAGGGGAAGAAAAACTCTGCTTCTGAGTGACCAATGTGTCAGAAGTACTTGCCTCTTTTTGTGTCAGTCAATAAGCATTGACCTCCAGACAGGTTGTCTCTACTTTTCCTCCTTACCTTACAGCCTTACTTTTAACAAAGGGAGGCATACAAATATGAAGAATCATGACCTGTTTACGATTCACTAAATACTCCTTCACTGGGCCTGAGCCAGAGATAATGACTTTATAACTTAATTGCATACAAACCTCTATTAACTATTCATTTCCTTGTTCTCAGTTCAACAGCCGACCTTTATGTTATAGGGGCATTCATAAACAATTTACAGCTATTTCTGTTACAAATATGAAGGTGTTGCTACAGGCAATTTTAGAAGGACTGTTCCCACAAACTATCCATCAAAAGATCCAGAGAAATGTCTACTTTGATGCCTATTTTAATTTAATTTGAGGCTAGCACTGTGGCCTTGTCACTGTTTATCTGCATGGAATTAGGCTAATTTTTAGGTGTGAAATAATCCTTTTTTAAAATTTTAATATGCTTTGAAAGTACGCATGCGTTGATCCCAGAATAAAGATCCAGTATGATGCCCTAACTAGTTTGCTTAACTATGCGGATCGCCAGAGTCTGGTCTTTGAGATTTACCAGGAAATTTAGTTTTTCAAAAGATGTCTCTGTTTTGTCCTGTACAATGGTTGGTAATGTTATGTAAATGTATTGCTGCCTTGCATTTTTAACATGAAAATTACACCAGGCAATATTTCCTTTTCACTTTCAGACCTTCTTGGACTGAAACCAGCTCCTAATAATGGAACCCATGGCAGTATGAACCACATTTTACGGAGTCCCCTGTACAGGCCGTCCATGCCAGATGAAGTGGTTAAACCATCCCATATTATGGTTGCTTCAGCCGTTCAGGATGATTTGGGTTGCACGTGTGATGAGAGGGTCAGAAAATAACACTTACATTTTCCAACCATTCGCTCATTTTGAATTGCTGAGATAATGTTTAGCTCAGTCAATTATTTTGGTGTAAAAAACCTCTCCTATGCAGCCTTGGTTTTACCTGAACTAAAAAATATATTAGAGGCAAAACCTTCCATTTCTTCATTAATATAGACCTGCTCTTATTTCATCTTTGTCAGAAATGAAAACCCTGATTTTAACCCCACCCACCTGATGGGAGTGTTAGGGAGAAGGCTTAAAATGGCAGAGGGTGCTACTTGCTGCACTCCCAACACGTTGCACCTGCTGCTACCATTTTAACTGTCTCCAGAAGCAGGCAATGGCCTCGTTAATATTGAAATGTTAGGGTCCGGTAATGTAATTTTGACCCTGATGTAATTTTAATTCAGGATCATGTTTGTGATTACCAATGCCAGAACTAGTGAAATCTAGTGGCAGGCAGGATCATGACAGAAGAAACCTGGGAAAGTTACTTCAGAGAATGTTTTCTAATGGTTTCGTTGTGAGAAAGGAGAAACAGGAGAGCTTCCCCCAGGATCTACAGGGAAATTTTCAGACTCCCCTGCCTCACTCCTGGCCATGATTGTTTCAGAATCCCTCCAGCCTGCCACGCCACCACCCATAGCTGAACACTTAATGTACGCTTGGGTAGCTACCCCCTAGCATCCGAAATTCGGCTTCACATCATTCCCACCAGATTCAGGCTGGAGTCGCCATTCTCATGCTTAACTTAGGCTTGGGAGTAAAAATAGCCTTGGCATCATGCTGGTGCCATTGTGACATGCTTCCCTTTTACCCTGGCCCCTGCACAATGCACACCCACCTTGTGTTCAAATCAGGGCTGAAATGTTTGCCTTTGATTCTTTTCTTATTTAGTGCTGACATTTGGTAAATGTAGTTTAAGATTATCCCAACTCTCAGCAGTGTAGCACAACCTTGTAAGTATGTATGTTAGTACATTAACATCTACTGTTTCATTGCCTTTATAAATTTATTTTAATTATTTTAGAACAAAGGAGATGACCTGAACAAACGTCTACACCACAGAGGCACAGAAGGTAAGGCTTTTAGAATTGTAAGTACGTTCAATTTCAGTACTATTTTGTATTTTTATGAAACTGGAAAAAGGGATCTATTTATGAAAATAATTCAACGTTATTCATGGGCGTCATTAAGTTTGCAAGTTGTAAAATTACCAGTTTGTTTGGGATCCCTGCTGGTATGTAACTTTTGTATTTATCATATTGCCTTTTTAGTTTCCCTGATAGAAAACAAACATCTACTTTATGGACGTCCTGCTATTCTGTATCGTACTAAGTACTATATCTTACATCATCAAGGCTATATAAGTGGATATAGTGAAACCTTCTCAATGCCACTGTGGACTTCATACACAGTTCCTAAACAGGTTTGTGCTCAGCAGTTTAAAAAGTATTTGTCAAGTGTTGCAAATGATACCAATTTGAGCGTTCTTGATGTTGACATGACACGTGAATGGAAACAAATTTTTATTCCCCAATACTTAAACCCTTCAGCTTGGACAGAAAAGGCTGGATTTAATGGGGCGCCACAGTCCCCATCCACACCCCCCACCCAACCTGAATAAAGAGTGCGGGAGTCGCCTAAAGCTGCTGGGCTTCCCGCAGAGTGTGGACCTCGCTCCGTTGTTTTGTTGTGTGGTCGTGGTTTAGATGGGGTTTGGGAATTGTCTAGTCTTCAAAATGTACGCTGCTCGAGGCAATAGCCTTTTTAACTAGAACTATTTATTTATAGTAAGTATTTACACATTTGGATCTCCACACGCGGTTGGAACTTTTGCTATCCAAAATCTGTCTTATTACTCAGTCATATGATACCAAAGTACTTACGTTTAGGGCAGAATCATCCCAGATTTCCACTAAGTGCTGTAGTGGGCGTGAAAAAAGACGTTTTACCCGCTGGCTGCAATGGCGGGTTTTCGCGCCGTATCATCCCCTTCCCGGCGCACTCCGTCTCATTAATAATGCATTCACGGGAAACATGCTGGATCGCTGGCAGGCTTGGATTTTCCGCTACACTGTGACCTCAGTGTTTTCTTGCTCTAGGCACCATATTTGAAGCACACCAGAGCACAGCCTACTTCATGTTTATAGACCAGGTCTGCTCCAGGCAATATTTGGCCCTGAAAGCAAAGGTGATGGTAGCTTACAAATTTAGTGACGCCTCTCTGGGGCGCCTGCTGGGTGCAGTGGAAGGCCGCCGTGAGGTCCTCTACCCCTCTCTGGCCGCAGGAAGTCCACTAGATTCACCAATCTGGTCTGGGAGTCGGTGGCAGCGGTGGTCAGTGGAGGTCAGCCATTCAGTGCAGGAAGAGGGTGAATGCTCTCATCCATTCCGCCAGGGTAAGTCAACCACCTCATCACTCTCAACTCACACACTCACAAACCCATCACACATCCACAGGGATCTCGCACCTCCAGGGACAACACCACTAACTCTCACACACACCCTTACATCTCCATCAGGCTCATATCCTCTGGAGCGCACGTCCTCATCCCAACCATGTCTCCGCTCACCAGAAACATTCCACGCAGTACCAGGCATCCTGCTAACACTCTCTCTATCTGTTTTCATGCAGGAGAAGCTGTCTCACAACAGCTGGGAGAGATTCCAGGCCAGGGATGGGGTGGTCCACATTAGACCCCTCGCTCACTTTGAGGAGCGTGCCACCGTGCTGACTGGCGAAGACGCGGATGGTGCCTGTGACGATGGTGAGGTCGGCGACGAACACTCAGGTGAAGATCTTTCTCCACGTTATCCCTCTGTCAACGCAACTGTGAGTGCTCCTCCTGTTTTTGCCTTCACTGCCCTGTACTAATTATCTCCATTTTGGTTCACAGAGAGCTCTGCAAAGTGACTGATGCCCTCAGCCAGCCAGTCCCTCAGCTCCATTCATGTCCTCACCAAGAGGACACCTCCTCCATTGAAGAGCTGGAAATAAGCAGCCTGGAAGACCTGTCACAGCGCTTACCCACACCCTCCACCAGCGCGGAGACACACACCTCGGTCTACAGCAGGCTTGAGTTCACAATCTGATGGTCACCGCACAGACACGTGTCCGCAGCAGGAGGAGGCAGGTTCAGCCGAGCTCCATGGTACTTGGAGGACTGCTGGGAAAGAGGCATCTGTGAGGTTCAAGTCAGATGATGAGCCTCTGGAATCGACCTTCCAACTCATCGTGGAGAGTCAGCAGAAGACGAAGGAACATCACGCAGAGCTGTCGGAAGCCATCAACAGAGCACCACGTGAGTTGGAGGAGTGCGTCCACCTGCTCTCTGTGGTGCCCACATGTGCATGTATGGTGGTCACCATGGAAGGATGGTGGATGTCATGGAGACCCTAGTCCAGAAGAATGAAGAGATGTGTGCAGACCTGCACTCCATCGTGGTAGCCATGGGTGAGTTCCAGCAGTGCAACACAAGAGGGAAATGGAGCACCTCGACATCCTTCCAGGTGCTCCTTCCCCTCCAGGAGTCAGGCCCTCGGGCACCCGAAGGGAGGAGGAGTAGCAGCTGGACACCCCTGGGAGAGGGTGTGTGTGGCAGGACCTTTTGGAGACTCGTGCAAGCACTCTCCCACGCACGCAAAGCCTTCCTCCATCACACTCATCTCACTGTTCTAAGCATTTTGAATGCTGCCTGCTGGGGTTCTCTTTCAGTTGTCCATCTGAGCCGACCTACATCTCTGCCCACCCACTGATCACACTCCCATGCAGCATCTGTGTCTGTCCAACACGAGGCTCCGCTCACTTTCGATTTCTGAGAAATGGTAATTGTCAAGTTTATCGTAAGCTCCCCTGTCCTTTCCCCTCCCCCAATCACCCATGTCCTTTCGCCCATCACTGTGGAACCCCTGGCATCACCTTCCACCTCCCCACCATCACCCACCAACCCGAAACCTTGTCTTTCCAGGATGTCCAGGTGGACGTGCACATTCCCTACCTTCCTGAAAATCCCACCCCCATCTACATTGACCTCCCCGACCTCCTCCTTCCCACCCCCAGGGTCCGTGTCTTCCTCCGAGTCCCCACCAACTGCCCTCGCCCCTTCTACCATTACTGATGTAACCTCAGCCTCCTACCCTACCGGCTCCCTATGCCCCCTCTCACACTCACCATTCCCTCTTACCACATCCACCCTGAGTTTGCACCCCAGGAGGCAACCATTGATTCCACATACACTCCCTTGCAGGTTTACTTAGACATCTCCCTTCTCCACCGGGCACCTGCCCCCCTCCGAACTCCCTCCTACCATGGACACCTTCCCCCCTCCAAACTCCCTCCCCCCTCCGACCCCTTCCCCCTCTCCGAATTTCTCCTCCACCAGACACCTGCCCCCTTCCGAACTCCCTCTTCGCCCCGGACAACTTCCCCCCACTCCGAACTCCCTCCTCCCTCCAGACACCTTCCCACCCCTGAACTCCCTCCTCCTCCCCCACCCCCGACTCCTTCCGCCCGCTGAATTTCTCCTCCACTGGACAACTTTCCCCCCTCCAAAATCCCTCCTCCCCCCAGAAACCTTCCTCCTTCCGACTCCCTCCTCCCCCCCCCCCCCCCCCGGACACCTTCCCCCTCTTCAAGTCCCTCCTCCCCTGGACACCTTCCCCCTCTCCGAACGCCCTCCTACCCCCAGACACTTTCTCCCCCTGCTCCAAGCTCCCTCTTCTGCCCAGACACCTTCACCCCACCTCCGAGTTCCCTCCTCTCCGGATGCCTTCCCACCTCCAAACTCCCCCCTCGCCCAGACATCTTCCCCCCCCCACCGGAACTCCCTCCTCCCTGAGGTACCTTCCTCTCTCCAAAGTCCATCCCTTACACCTTCCTCCCCCCTTACACCTACCTCCCCTCCTGCAGCATTCTCCCCTGTTACACCCTCCTCCCTCCATACTATCTCCCCCCCCACCCCGGATGCACTCCTTCCCCCTCCCAAATTCACACCCTTACACCTTCATCCCGCCACCACCACCCCACCGCCCCCCCCCCCCCACCCCCCCCCCCCCCACCCAACCTCACCTCCTGCCTCCCAGTATACCTTCCTCTCCTACTCACACCTAGACCTTACTCCCCCACCCCCCTCACCGCCGGTACACCTTCCTCTCCCACTCACAGCTGGACCTCCCTCTCCCCGTCCTTCACCAATCACCCGTAGCAGCCCATGGCCAAGACCGCGATGTTCCGAAGCAGACTCGAGACATCATCGGAGACCTTCCATCTTCCGAGAGCTGCTTCGCGGCAGAACCACGATCATGAGAATCCACCCAGCATGCGATGCACGTGTTCCTCCAGGGTCCGGTAGCTGTAGGGCTCCAGCATCTTCTGCTCCTCGGATGTCCGCAATATTAGCAAGGCCCTAATGGTAAGTCCCGGCTTCAGCATGTCACACTAGTTCAGACATATTCTGGACCAGCGTGTTTTCCCACTGGCGCAATGATAAATCTGGTGTGGCGGGATGATTCCGGTCGGGCCTTACTTTGCATCCAATTAGCGGGATGCAAATCATGTTCATGTCAGCCTGTAGTGGGATTCGCGTTCCGCCATTGTGAACACCATCGGATGACCCCGCTGTGATTTCACGCCGGTGTGAAACCGATTTCTGCCCCTCACACTGAATTCTCCCCCCTCACCTGCCTGCCACGATGCCTACTGCCAACAGGACTGGATGACTCCGCCCTTAGACTTTGCCCATGCGGGACTGGGGGAATCTATGGGCAGCAAGACTCCGCCACCGACCCCGATCCATCGCACTTTCTTCCGCTGCGACCCAGGTGGTGTCCTGCTCTTGGAGGTTCTCCTTAAATGTACTTCAGCAAGCTTATTTGGCTGATCCAGTCTTCTTCTTCCATCTGGTGCTGTCCATTCTACTGTCACTCTGGCGGGGCGCACGTCCAGGAGACAAAGGTTGCAGTTGTCTCTTCATCACCATGTCCCACAGGCACCTCTGACCAGTCCTCTGCAGCACTTCTTCATTGGTGATGCTGTCTCTCCGCGTAACGCCCAGGATGCATGGGCAGTGCTCCGGATGATCAAAATAAATTGATAACATTTTTTTCTACATTCTTATTTTATTGGAAGAAAACTGCTTAACATTACCTTGCAAACTTGAGAGACTCACTTGGTACCATTGTAACCGAGCCTTTTACATCCAAATGCAGGTGGAGCTGTTTAACCTTCCAGATTTTCTGAGCAACTGTGTGAGACCTGATATACGCATCTCTACAACACACAGTCAAACTTGTTCAGCTTACAGAGCAGACAGACAAATTTCCTATGGATTTCTCTATCCTCCCAGTAAGTTAATTTATTTTCTGCAACCTTTATGAAGGTGAATTGGTAGATTTAGATGATAAAACACAAAACATAATATTTCAGTAAATCTGCTTATCTAGAGGTCTGACTTGCTTCACCCAGTTCACACCAAGCGTGTCAGGGTCCTTGCTTAGTTACTGGCCCTCTATCACAATCCTGTTGAAGTTGTGGCAATAGTGCACCAGTAGAGCTGCTCATTTTCAGCCACAATATGGTTTAAAATCTGTGATTTGTTATTGCATGGTGATCAAGATAAATTGATAATAGTTTTCTCCTAAACAATTATTTTGTTGGAAGAAAGTGGCTTAAAATTACCTTCCTAACCAATAGTGACATGACCTTTTAGACAAGAATTACATTTTTATCTCTAATATTTAGATTGCGATTGACTTCATTGATTCTGTCATGGGTTTAAAACTAGAGGGGAAAGGGGAAATTCAGCTCAATTCAAACACAAATTTCTGTATGATTTGTTTAAGTGATATTTGATTGGGAGTCCCTTTTGAATTTAGAAATTGTATAGATTCATAAAGCTTCAGTCAGCACTTTGGAGATATTTATCAGCCTGCTTGTTTCAAATTATTGAGCTTGATTTGGAGCTTGTGAGTGGCAGTGTGGCAGGAGCCAAGGCCATGAATAGGGCAGATTGAAGCCCCTAAGGCTGCCTAAAGAGCCAGGAAGGGGAATTGGAGACCTAGTCAGACTTCATATAGTGTTACACAGTACCATAGCATATCACTGTTTTTCACCATCACAGTTTAAGTTAAAGACTTTAATGTCATTTACTGATTGGAACAAAGCTGAGCCTTCGCCAGTCAGTTTTACTTCCTAGAATATGGATTTTATTTTAAGAGCTCCTGAACTGTGATGTGAATTCTGCAGCAAAGTCTACTTTCTGTTCGAGTATTAGTTAATTTATTAAATTGTACATCATTAAGCTTTTCAAAATGTGCTAAGGATAATTCCTTTATGGTGAAGAATTGATGCTGGATTTATTCAAATCCAATTTTTTTACTTGAGCTGTTTTTCGATTACCATTTTCCCCAAATTTACCTTAAACCCTTGGTTTGAGATTGCAGCATACGAGTCTCAGTTTATGGAAGTGGACAGATTGATTTCGCTGTCAAATCCCACCATCAGAATGCTCCAGCTCTTTTGTCACTTGCTTACCCACTTTTACAGTGGTTTTGTTACAAATTATTTGGTCTGCTCATGAATGAAACTTAAAATAAGACAGACTGGAAAGATACCTGATGTGGAGATTTAGTACCTGGATATGCTGTCATGAGGTTAGCATTAGTGCACATTTTTTGACAGAATAATGAAAACCTTTGCCTATCCTGGAAACACTTGATGCTACCATTCAAGATGAATAAACATTGTATTCCGAGCACTGACACCCTTGACCTTAATGGACATAAAAATTCAATGATAAATCAAAACGCAACAAATGAAATTAAAAACCCTGATGACTATTTTGTTCCTTTTAAAAAGTGAACTTCACAATACTTTGTAGTGAAAGAGCAACAAAAGCTTAGCAGTAAAATGTAAAGTATGTAACATTTTAAATACTTAATCCTCTTCACAGGTAGACAGTTACCTGTTGAATAGCAGAAAATTAAGGATGGCAGTGTTAAAAATATTCTGTATGATTATTTTGCCCAATATTTGAATTGAGGTCTTATCCCAGACGGCCATTTTCAATCTCATTTTCCCTTACTGATTTAGAATGAGGGGCTATAGGGCGGATTTTTATCTTCACTGAATGGATGGTAACCTGACTGATTACGTCAATGGAATGAAAATCAGGTGGACTCTATAACCAAATTTTTGCCCAGGCAGTGAAAATGACAAAGACAAACTGAACGCTGGAACTCTCAAAAGTACTGGAAACATTCAGCCAGTCTGACCACATCCGTGATGAGAGAAACAGTTAACATTTCAGGACAATGACATTCCATCAGCGAAAGTGACAACCTACCTCTGTAGCACTTGCGTCTTAGATTAGAAAAGAGGATACCTTTTATACTGTTTTGCTACAATGTTTATAGCATTTGAGTAAACCAGTGTTCCAGGTTAACTCCTCCCTACGGCTCACTACTTTGTGACTTTGAGAACCACCTCTTTCCAAGGCTAAAGAATCCAGTTCCTGCAATTGTTCCTCATAATCAAGGCTTCTGAGCCTGTTTGAAGGGAAAATCGACCTCCCTTGTGCAGATATTCAAACTGAAACTGAAAAAAAGTTTCCCTTTAGGGATGAGTTGAATGCAAATGTCAGGCTGGGATTGAAACTGGGATCACCTAATCTTGTTTTGTAATTTAACCACCAGTAGAGGAGGATTTGGTAGCAATTTGTAGTGACATCATAAATGGCATTGAACTTGTTGGTACTTTTTAAATATCATTAATACAATTCCTCTCGACCACTGCTACCCACCCTCCTGCCCAACAATCATCCTTGAAATGTTTCTGTTGGCAAGGAAGGATATATTTCAAAATATATGAAATATCTAATTTGATAATTGTTATGCTTTATTTCTAAACATGAACATTTAAATATGAGACATGTTGCATAAAGATATGCAATTGTTTTTTTTGCAAAAAAAAATGCACAGATATAATTCACTGTAATTCCATCAGGCCAATTTTCATTCTTTTCTCTTATTTTGCAGCCCTTGGTTCCTCGCTTGATTCTAAATACGATGCCCTTCTAACTTCGAATTTTGTTCCAATGTATCCTGCCTTTAAAAGTGAGTATTAGTGTTTGTCAAGTGTAAAGGGAAAACAACTGGTAAAGTAGTAGAACCTTAGGGCTGGATTTTGTGCGCCTGATGCTGCCTCACCCATCGGTTGCAGACTCAGCAGGCAACCCCTGTCAGTTAAGTGGGGGAGGCCCGACAGAATCAAGTGCCCTTCAGGCACTTAAGTGGCCACCGCTGGGCCTCCCCTGCCAATTGAGGTCCTGGGCGACAGAAGCCCCACCTGCCGAGAGCTGCCGGCCAAACAGAAGAGGGCAGCTACTCGCTGCCGCCAGTGCCGGCAGGAGCAGTGACTGCTGGCGGCATTGCACCCACCAGAGACCAGGAATGTTGTGGGGCCCCAGACCAAAGGTGAGTGATGGTGCGATGGGGATTGTGGGGTGGGACTCGCAGGAGTGGGGCAGTGTGTAGGAGGCAAGGGCAGGAAGTTGGCTTTCAGTGGTACTCCTCTTCCTGGTGCCAGGTCCCCCGATCAGGCACAGATGAGGGACATTGCCCCTGGGAAGCCGCTGGCAATCCTGATAGGGTTGGCTGGGTGGCCTTCCGACGGTGTGGGAAATCTGTGTGGTTCCTGTTATATTCCTGAGGCACCACTAAATCGCAGTGACCTTGGGGATAATGAGTGCCAATTGGCTCACTCATGAATCTAATTGACATCTCGCCGTTGGTGGTTGGGAATTCTGCATAAGCCCCTTCTGCCCTCCGACTTAATCAGGAATGGTTCTCCTGCTGCCAGGAGACTGACATGGGGACCTCTCCCACAATTAAGTGGGCCTGGCTGCCATGGTTCCCCCGGCAATGGAGTGTATTAAACCCAAGCTCTCAGCTCCATGCTTTTGTATTGAGGACGTAGTAATTTGGTTTGGCCACTAGATGGAGTCAGAATCATTTTTATGTCCGACTGGTTAACAACTTGGAGATTGTGACTTGTTAATTATCCCCTAATTGCCGATGATATCAACTGGACTACCAGTTCTGGGCTCCTCTCACTCTAGTGAAGAGTAGAGTAGTTTTTAGCTTTGATAATGCCATACTATAGCAAGAAAAAATATAACGCCATCGAGATGTTGCTAACTGGCTGTTGTACAATCCTTCAATAGTATTGGTAGGCTGTCAGTTTCAGGTTACTTTTGCATTGATATATAGATCATTGACATTTTTAAGTGTTGTGAGATACCTATTCCAAACAGAGGCTCACCTCGTTACAAAGAACTGTCATTTATATTTGAAACTTTGTGCTTGTTAATAATTGTATTGTTTTCATCAGCTGCTATTTTTCTGTTCTGATTGCTGTTGTGCAGGAGTGTGGAACTACTTTCACAAGGTAATGGTGAAAAAACTGGCAACGGAACGGAATGGAATTAATGTTATAAGTGGTCCCGTGTTTGATTATGACTATGATGGTCTCTATGACACACTTGATAAAGTAAATCGGTAAGCCTAGCCTTTCTGTTTTTGTCCTGTTTAAATATAAGGCAATGCATTTTATTTACATTTTGATAGCTTGACTCTGTGCTGACCTGAGATTAGCTATTTACTGATACCATTACGCTCTGGATTAACTATACTGACCCTGCTCAATAAATATGACATTTAATACAGGGGCCTGAAGAGCTTAGTTTTTGCTTTCCTAGTAATTTATCTCCAGGACACAATTTTTGATTGTGACATCTTTCATCTATGGTGGAAGAAAAACCCAAAAGAGTTGCTTAGCAAAAGCAGTGCTGCTCCAATTTGGAGCACCCATATAATCACAATCATTAGATAATGCACATAAACCACAAAGTCCTGATTATAACATGTGCCATGAAAGGAGGGTAAACTCTCTGCCTTTCCCTCTCCATGCATCTACATTCTTGAGTCCCTCTTCTGTTGCTTTGTCTTCGCCTTTCAGACTGGCCCGAAAGTGCGTTGGAGTAACTCCCACTCTGGTGGTGTCACTTCACCAGAAAACTTCATTTAACTGTATAAATCGGGGAATTTGTCACAATTCTGGCCGTGTATTCCCCAGTTGTTATTTTTCGCATTAAGAACTTTTCATCCATAAGATATTAGTGTGAAGCTCGATTTCCCAGCTTCGAACCGCTTGGGAAACAATGATATGCAGGATCGCATTTTTCTTTATACATTCATGTGATGTGAGTGTTGCTGACAAGGCCAGCATTTATTGCCCATTCTTAATTGTCCTTAAGAAAGTAGTGTGAGCTGTCTTCTTGAACCGTTGCAATCCATCTGGTGGAGGTTCACCCACAGCGCTGCTAGGCAGCGAGTTCCAGGATTTTTGACTTAGCAACAGTGAAGGAGCAGTGTTATGAGTGTGAATTTTATGGAGTGGGGGAGGGGATTGGCATATTGCTTGCCCCCACCCTGCAGCAATATAGAAAGGTCTCCACCTTTTTCAGACGACCATAGCGCTGGACCCATCAGCAAACGCAAGAGGAGTGCGACACTGACCTAGTCTCCAGTTATGATGTCATGTTACCATTGAACAGTGTTCAATATCGTGTCAGCAATGTTGATTTTCTCTCATTGTAATGCATTACTTGTAACATGGAGAATTGGCTTTCACGAATAACGAGCGATGTTGTGAAAATCAGTGTACGGTCACAAATCATCCCTTTTTATAACAACTGTAAATTTTCTGTAAATAAACGCTTAAAGTAAATATTTTAAAGAAAAAAAAAAATAATATGCTGGGGGCGGCCGTAACAAAGTGAAAGTGGGATTTCCATCCCTCAGGGCCAGGAAGCCAGGCCTTCAAGAGCTGCTGGCCAATCAGATTGCCCGGCAGCTCAGTAATCCCAGCAGTGCCAGAATGGAGTAATGGGCCACTGCTGGGATGACCGAGATGAAGATTATGGATACCAGTCTTTAAAGTAAGCCCAGCATTTTTGGTTAAACAGGGATCGGGGACCCTAGTGAGGGGAGGAGGAGCAGCTGAACTCGAGAGGCCCTGGGGAAGGCACAAAGTGGGGGGTTGTCATCTTGGCGGATAGGGGCGGCAGAGACAGGGGAACCCCCTCCCCAAAGGTAGTACCGTCCCTTCCTTCCTGCCTTTTACCCTGAGTTGGGAAAGTAGTGGGTTGGCCACTTTCCTTCCACCTTCCCCTGCCCAAAATATTATGGAGGTGGAAAGAGGCCCTTAAATGGCTTTTCACTGGGAACAGCAACCTTGATAGGCCTACAGGTGGGCAGGCTGGCTGACGCCTTACTGCCCACCGTAATATGTTCAGGCATACCTAACACAAAGGAAGATGGTTGTGGTTGTTCAAAGCCAATCGTCTCAGCTCCAGGGCATCACTGCAGGAGTTCCTCAGGGTTGTGTCCTAGGCCCAACCATCATCAGCTGCTTCATCAATGACCTTCCTTCCAACATAAGGTCAGAAGTGGGGATGTTCGCTGATGATTGCACAATGTTCAGCACCATTCACAACTCCTTAGATACTGAGGCAGTCCATGTCCAAATGCAGCAAGTCCTGGACAGTATCCAGGCTTGGGCTAACAAGTAGCAAGTAACATTCGTGCCACACAAGTTGAGGCAATGTCACCAACCAAAGATAATCTAACCATCGGCCCTTGACATTCAATGGCATTACCATCGCTGAATCCCCCATTATCAACATCTTGGGGGTTACCATTGACCAGAAACTGAACTGGACTAGCCATATAAATACTGGAGCTACAAGAGCAGATCAGAGGCAAGGAATCCTATTGCGAGTAACTCACCTCCTGACTCCCCAAAGCCTGTCCACTATCTACAAGGCACAATTCAGGAGTATGATGGAATACTCTCCACTTGGCTGGATCAGTGCAGCTCCAACAACACTCAAGAAGCTTGACGCCATCCAGGACAAAGCAGCCCACTTGATTGGCACCACGTCCACAAACATTCACCCACTCCACCACTGATGAACAATGGCAGCAGTGTGTTCCGTCTACAAGATGCACTGCAGAAACTCATCAAGGCTCCTGAGGCAGCACCTTCCAAACCCACGACCACTACCATCTAAAAAGGCAAGGGCAGCCGATACATGGGAGCACCACCACCTGGAAGTTCGCCTCCAAGCCACTCACCAACCTGACTTGGAAATATATCGCCGTTCCTTCACTGTCGCTGGGTCAAAATCCTGGACTCCCTCCCTAACAGCACTGTGGGTGTACCTACACCACAGGGACTGCAGCGGTTCAAGAAGGCAGCTCACCAGCACCTTCTCAAGGGCAATTAGGGATGGGCAATAAATGCTGGCCTAGTCAGCGATGTCCACATCACATAAAGGAATAAAATAAATGTGGGCGGTGGGCTAGACACCCATTTTATCTTACGTGCTCCCCACCATATATGCCAGCAGGGGGTTGTAAAATTCCCCCCACAGTTTCACATCAGGCTGGAATGCAGCTTGGAAGGACCCTTGGTGGTGGTGTTCCCATGTGTCCGCTGCCCTTGTCCTTCTAGCTGGTAGAGGTTGTGGGTTTGGGAGGCGCTGTTGAAGGAACCTTGGTGAATTGCTGCAGTACATATTATAGATGGTGCACACTGCTGCCACTATGCTAGTAGTGAAGGGAGTGAATGTTTAGGGTTGTGGATGGTGTGCCAATCAAGCTGGGTCCTTGATGATCTTCAACTTCTTAAGTGTTGTTGGAGCTGCACTCATCCAGGCAAGTGGGGAAAATTCCATCACACTCCTGACTTGTGCCTTGTAGATGGCGGACAGGTTTTGGGGATTCAGGAGATGAATTACTTGCCCAGCCTCTGACCTGCCCTTGTAGCCACATTGTTTATCCTGGTCAATGGTAACCCACAGCATGTTGATTGTGGGGAATTTAGGGATGGTAATATCATTGAATGTCAAGGGGAGATGGTTGGATTCTCTCTGTTTGGAGATGGTCATTGTCTGGCACTTGTGTGGTGTGAATCTTACTTGCCCCTAATCAGCCCAGGTCTGAATGTTATTCAGGTTATACTGCATGCGAGCGCAGACTGCATCAATATCTGAGGAGTTGCGAGTGGTGCTGAATATTGTGCAATCGTCAGCGAATATCCCAACTTCTGAACTTATGATGGAAGGAAGGTCATTGATGAAGTAGCTGAAGTTATTTGGGCCTAGGACACTATCTTGAGGAGCTCCTTGAGCTGAGATGATTGGCCTCTACCAACCATAATCACCTTCCTTTCTGCTAGGTAGTGGAGAGTTTTGCTCCTGATTCCCATTGACTGCAATTTTGCCAGGGCTCCTTGATGCAACTTGATCAAATGTTGCCTTGATGTTAAGAGCTATAACTGTCACCTCACCAGCCAGTGTGAAATCTTGATTGACAAAAGGTACAGAATACAAGAGTAGTGGGATAGGAAATCGAAGCATTTCAGATCTTTTTGTAGTTATTTTTGTAGTATAGGATTATTATGTCATAAAGTAACTCCGGATAGTTGATTCTATTTATTAAAGCATATAAATCATTGTTTCAGTATCATAGCAAGTGAGCTGAAAACATTTTTTAAAAAATTGTTGATCAAGAGAGACTAGAAAATCCTTGGGTTCTCTGGCAGTGTAATGGTTAAATGATGTAATATGTGTACACATGTTAACTATAAATCTCTTACTGTTTCTCTGCAGTATCCTGACAATTTTTAAACTATCATAAATAATGGACTGTCAAGAACTGATTGAAATGTTTACTTATTTAGAGCGTAACATAAATTATCCAGCATCCTCAAAAGGTGTGCTCAAGATATATTTGCAGGGTTAATGCACTGTTTGTTTAAAAAATACAGCTATGGGTCACTTTGGTTAAAGGTACTAGACTTTCCATGATGCTGCTTGTCATTTGAACATTCATGTGTGGGCTTGTAAAGTTCCACTCAGTGATGTTAATTGAAACAAATATGGGCTGGCTGCCAGTTTGCAATTAACTGAGGAGCATTAGCTTCTGAACATTGATACTATTGCTGGACTGCTATGTCAAATATTTACAGAACAATATTCAAGGAAAGGGAGTACTCCAACCTAATGCTGTTATATTGCAGCCAACTTTAGTATTTGCTAGTAAATGCTGATTGTAGTACACTAACAGTGGAGCTCTATGCATGCTTGGTAAGAAATTGTTTTCTCCTACTAAAAACATTACGTTCAAGTTTTTAAAAAAAATCAAGGAGAACCAAACCATGCCCTAAGGATCTTTGAAATGTGGTGTGGCACTGGGCTGAAGTTAACCTACAGTTGCTGCAAACTGATTGGTGTCGACTCCTGGAGAGCCATCTTGCACCACTTGGCACCATTGCCTCTGGCTGAAGAGCCCCGTGGTTAGGATCATCAGTTTAAAATCGTTACTAAGAGAGTGTGGAGAGAGATTAGGAGAAATGTCTTTACACGGAGTCTCATCGGAGTGTAGAATACATAGGAAGTGGTTCAAGAAGAGACCATCACATCTTTTACAGTGAAATTGGAGGAATATTGGAAGTAGCCAAAGATAGAGGGTTATGGGAAATGAGTGAGGCAGTAGGATTTTGAAATGCTCTAAGAAATGGCTGGCATCTTTTAGTTTGGAATTTTTTATGGTTTTACTCCCCCCACCAATAAAAACAATGTTTAGAATATCTACTACCAGAAAAGAAGAAAACGCCCATATTTCTAATTGACTAATTTAGTTGAAGTTTTTGAGGAGTAATGAGGATGATGGATAGACCAGTGTCTATGGATGTGGTCTGTCTGAACTTCCAGAAGGCTATTGATGAAGTTCTTCACAAGAGATTATTAGCTAACATGAGAATGCATGGAATTGGAGGCAACCTTATGATATGGGTTGGTAAACTGTTAGGAGGTAAGAGACAAAGATGAGGATAAAGGATTTGTTCTCTGATTGGCAGGATTTAACAACCCAGGGTGCCACAACTTCTCACCACACATATGTTAAAGACTTGGAAAAAAGAGTGAAGAGTTGTATATCCAAGTTTACAAGAGACACTAACTTTGGATTGTTATGGACAGGTGGGGGATTAATTTAAACAGCCCTGATTTCTGCTGTCTCTACCTGTCCGTAAACAGAAAGGTGTTTTTGATTTTTGATTTCCCCCTTTATAAGTGGTGGCATAGTTTCCCCAACCCTTCCGTTTTGGAGTGATCCAATCCTCTATTAATAACCCCACAGCAAACTTGGAATAGGGTAAAATCAGAGAGTTTGTTTATTTTACACACACTCAAAATACGGGGAGGGGGTGTTGCTGTGTAACCCTTGGTACATTCATACAATAAAACAGGGATACGGGAAAGAAAGAGGTACAGGGCAAAGATCACAGATAAAAGAAGAATTATTGTTTCACGTTGAGTCCAGAGTCCAGAATCAGAGTCTAATGGTGTATTCTTTCAGAGTAGGCTGGCTGCAGACTGATGCTGGATAATTGATTTTTCTAGTAGAAATGACTTCCACGATGAGATGGGCCCATTAGTCTTGTAGGCGCTGTACAGAAGTTTAGAAGTTCCCATAGAAACATTGCTAATTAGGGCCAGGCAATCTAAATCTGGACAGAGCTCTGGTTCTACTGTTTGGTTGATGGAAGATGGTAGACTGCCTCTTTCAGCTCTGCAAGGCAATATTACAGGTTCTAGCAGCTTGTTTGGGAGAGAAATCATGTGACACAACTCCCACTTCTTCCCCTTGGTTTGGACAAAGGATGTATATTCCTGGTCTGGATTCTTGAGATGGTTAACGTTTCATCCATTAATCAATCCAACAGAGGTTTCAGGGTCCTTTGTCCCCACAGATGGGTCATCTCCATTGGCCAGAGCCTAGCCGTAGAACTGTAAATGAACTTTTTACAACTCCTTGGAATTTGATCTCAGCAGTCACAAGGAGTATTGGTACCTCTTTAGAGATAACAAGGTTTCTGCTGTTTCTGAAGGCCAGAAATTCCTTTTGTGTGTGTCATAGCCAGTTCTGGTTTCAGTCATTTTAAAGCATTTGTCCAGGTTTTAAAAAAAATAATTTTATAGATTGGCCAGGATGATATATATATTTTTATAAAAAAATAGAGCGAGGTCTTAGTCCCCTGGCAGGATGCATAATAAGTTGTGCGGATGGAAGCAGGAAGCTAGTAAGGGATATAGACTAAATAAGCAGACAAAACTATGGCAGATAGTGTTCAGAATGGAGAAATGTGACGACATCCACTTTGGATTGGAGAAAGTCAAATTAGTATAATTTCTTGAAGCCGTGAAAGAGCAAAATGATTGAGGTATCTATGTATGTAAATCATGAAAATTTGGTGCACTGGTACAAAAGATAATCAAAAAGCCTAATGAAATTTTGGCCTTTAAAACAAGGAGGGTGGAATGTAAAGTGAGGAAATGATGCTTTGGTTGTACGCAGTCTTGGGTCAGAGTACACCTAGAGTACTGCATTCGGTTTTGTTCAGCAACCATCAGCAAGGTTATTTTGGCCCTGGAGGAATGCAGCACAGAATGGTAAAGGGTTAAATTACGAGGATAATTATATTACAAGAATCAACAACTTGGCTGTATTAAATAGCTATCTCAAAAATATAAGGGTAAATTTTTCTGCCAGTGGAACAGGGCTTAACAAAAAGCAGTCTTAAGTATATAATTATTGGAAATTGCTGGGCTACATTATTGACCTCCCTTAAATGTTTTTCACTCATCTTTGAATTTTGGTTTCTCTTTTAGGCAAGTTGATGGGTCAATCCCAGTCCCAACTCATTATTACAGTATTATTACTAGCTGCTTGGATAGTACTCAGCCTGTGGACAAGTGTGATGGACAACTTACTGCATCATCATTCATTCTCCCACACAGACCTGACAATGATGAAAGTTGTAACGTAAGTGTAGAAAACAGGGGAAGTATGCAATACTGTGAGATACTGCCATTATTTCAGAACTGAGAACCTTTATTGTATGGAAGCATCCACATTGCTGCTCTGGCTGTGATTAGCTAAGCCATTGTACACATGGGATTACATCTTGGTTGTTGCTGGTTTCCATGGCACAGTATCAATGTTCAATAATTGGGTAGCACTTGCAGAACAATCCCGAGTGTGCTAAGGATTACACTGACAACCAATTCAAGATCATCAGTCAGGCTTGTATTGTGGCTCGCTTATACTTGCTTGAAGCTACATATATTCATACACAGGGACCTGTCCAATGCAGGCAAAAGTAACATGTAGTGACATCGCACATTTTTTGAATTAAACAGAAACCTGGAGGAAATAGTTCCCTAGTGTACTCTCCATGGCAACACTTCGGCCAATTGAAATTGACTTGCCAACCATTTAGTGCCCTTTTCTCATGCAGTATAACCATTGCTCCCTTTGAAATTTGGCATTCTTGCACCTGTCCTGATGCATGCAAGATGAAAAGCTTCAACAGCATGTTTCTTTCTTCAGCAATGCTCAAGTTCTGTACTAACAAGTGACAGTGTTTTTATTATTATGAGCACAGAAGGAGTCCTCCTCTTGGGCTTGCAAAAGAAACAAACTTCAGGCTCACTACCAACCCATGTGAGGGTTTCACCTCCATCCCCTTTACCCCCCCTGGGACCACAGAATCTGAAATTTTCAGTGTTAGAATTCGTCAAAAGAGTCGCAGATGCCAGTGAGTAAAACTAGAGGGGAAAACTGCAGAAGGAGAAAACTGCAGAAGGAGGGCTCAGCACCAAAATGAGATTTGTTGAGCTGGAGAAGAAGCTGATACTTCTATTCATGATGGATCATTTGGCATCAGAAAAAAAAGATGAAAATCTGACAATGGAACAGAAGGAGCTGCAGGGGAAGAGGTGTTAGTGGATTGGAAGAATCTACAGGTTGTTTAAGTTCTGGTCCTTGCTACCTAAAGAAACAATATTTTGATTTGAAGGGTAACATAGAACTGAGGACACAGACAGATAAGACTACAGGTTGAGCCAACAGCAGGGGTTGAGAGGGTGGATGCATGAAGTGGCAAAACCAGTGGTTAGTGCAGTGCTAAATGTCATGGAAATATCAATGGCCATGAGTAGTTCTGAAAGAGAAATGGTGAAATTAAAGTAGAATTCATTTAGAATGTATTGGAGCTGGAATCAGGTATTGGGAGAAGGGCTGTGGCTTTGTGGTTTTAGCGAATGCATTGTCACAAAAAGAAAGAGCCAGCTAGGATTGCAGCGATGGTGAACAGGGTGAAAGAGACAATCAGATATCACAGTAAAGAGAAGACATTGTCAAGGCTGACACACCTGAAAGAGAAATGGCGATAAAATTAAACAATACTAATAAAAAAGTAAAACTCTGTAACTGCTGTTAAACTGAAATTAAGCAGAAGTAATTCAAAACCCAGCGTAGGACTGTTGGTATCTGTGGAGTCAGTGTTTTCGGTTTGCACCTTTAATCAAGACTGAAAAGAAAGACAGAGAAGCACATTAATAAGGTAAGCAATAGGGGAGGGATAAACATTTTGAATAGTTGTTCTGTGCCACAGGAATGATGGGATGTGAGGGCGCATTCACCTCATGACTTCAATCTGGAACACGTGTCTGGGGAATTGAAGAGTAGAAGTCATGGTCTTTGCCACAAGAAGGAAAAGAGGGAAAACCATTCTAGCCCAATTTACTTATTTATATTAAATACAAAATTATGAGTGGCATGGACAGTGTAGATAGTCAGAAGCTTTTTCCCAGGGTGGAAGAGTCAATTACTAGGGGACATAGATTTAAGGTGAGAGGAGAAAACTATAAAGGTGATGTGTGGGGCAAGTTTTTTACGCAGAGGGTAGTGAGTGTCTGGAATTCGCTGCCAGAGGAGGTGGTGGAAGCAGGTACAATAGTGGGGTTTAAGAGGCAGCTTGACAAATACATGAATAGGATGGGAATAGAGGGATACGGACCCCGGAAGTGCAAAATATTTTAGTTGACGGGCAATATGATCGGCGCAGGCTTGGAGAGCCGAAGGGCCTGTTCCTGTGCTGTACTTTTCTTTTCTTTGTTCTTTGTTCTATCATTCTGCAGCTGATCAGAAGTGTCTTTGGGCTTAGAATGGCTAGAGAGCAGTTCACTCATCCTCCCCTCCTGAGGGGGTTGAAATGGGGTTGGGATGTGGCATGGAGGTGGAGTTAAATTAATGGTAGGTTGAGTTTTTCCCCCCCTCCACCCCAGCCCCCAAACCTCTTGGAATTTCTTATTTATAGCAGAACTTTAAGGATATGTATTATTGTATGTGTGTTGTTTTCTTTAAGCCTTTGAGGCTATGGTAGTATTGTACCGTAGATTGTGGAGTACAAGAGGACCCAACTTTTCTGGCCCCAAAAGTTGTGTTTATGCACATACTCTGTGTATAGTCGACCAACCCCCTCCCCCAACTTTTCAGCCATGACATGCTATACTTGCTTTAGTAGTAAGCCTTAATTTTACGTCCCACATACATACATTTTATTTACCTTATAACCGGGCGGAAGAAATTGAGCAGGCACCACGGTGCGGGAGTTTAAACCATGCCCGCACAGAGCAGATCCTGCGTGGCAAACGATTAAGTGGAATGAGTTTTCCAGCAAAACGAATGAAGCACAAAGCTGGTTTCAAACTAAAAGTTGTAACGTTTGCTAACTCGTCAAATAACTGCAGAGAGGGAATCCTGTGTTAGTGAAAAATTGGTACGAGAGTGGAAGAAGAAGGAATCCGCCCTGAAGAAGATGCTCAAGGCCAAATACACCATCTGAACAGGGACCAGCCACTGGTCTGATCTTGAGAAGCATTTATTGGAATGGTTTCAGCATCACCAGAAATGCAATGCGAATATAAGTGGGCCGAACCAACAACCTAACTGTAGAGTGGCAAGGTTTGAAAACAGTTCTAGTGAAAACCGCAGGACAGGAGAAGACAAAATTCATGGTGGTACTAGCCTGCATGGCTGATAGAACAAGATTAAGCCTGTATTTGCTTTCAAGCGCAAAACCATACCCAAAATGAAGTTCCCTGAAGGAGTTTTTGCGCATGGCCATAATCGTTGGATGGATGAGGTTGGAGTGAAGTTATGGATTGATGATGTGTGGAATAGGCACCCGTCAGCCTATCTAAAGAATGTAGCTTATTAAGGTGGGACATGTTCATATCGCATATAACTAAGGTCCTGTGAAGAAATAACACCCGCAGTGCAGTTACACTATGGGGCATAATGTCAGCAGTTCCAACTTTGGCTGTGTGCCTCAAAAAGCCATTCAAGGATCATGAATGGAATAAGTGGATGGGTGATGGAGAAAGAAATATGGAGTGGAAATATACACGCTGTCCCGATTGATGTTTTGTGTGGCTTCGTCATCAAATCATGGGATGCTATCAGTGCACAAACTGGCATTAGATCGTTCAAAAATGCAGAATATCAAATTCAGTGGATGGAGAGGAAGATGATTTGTTATGGAGGGATGATTCTGAAACTGAAAGCACCAAATCTGATCCAGAGTGGGAGCCTTGTGTTGCCGCTGCCATAGTGACTCAGAATGAATTTGATGAACTCTTTGCATCACACGACAAAGACAGCTTGATGGGTTTAAAAATGCTTTCATTGCGGTTAAAGGTATCTTTGTGCAATTAATTCATTCAACAAACCACGCTACATTAATTTAACATGAATTACCGGTATTTTTTTTTTCACATTTCAAAATGGTGACCACCTACACTGGTGGTTCACATTTTATATTCCGTTTTTGGAACGATTTTTGGAGGCTTCAAAGGTCGACTTATATGCCTATTTATGGTATTTTGTTACGCCATTTAAAACATTTTGGATTGGTATAATTGTTAGCTGCTTAACACAATAAGTTTATTGTTATCCTCTTGGATCTAATTATGAATGCAAACCAGACTGATGGGAAGAAAATTTCTTTGCTGTCTGCAAAGGCCTTGCAAGAAATATGCACACATAAAGGAGGTGAGGAGAGGCTGTCAGGCTCAATGATGCTCATTGTATCAATTACATGGAGAACTGCCCTTTCCAACTACTGGAATACCAGCACCATACATTCACAGAAGAAATATGTTTAGACTGGAGACAAATAGAAAGTAATCTCATGTTTTTCATATTTCAGAGTAATGACGATGAATCAAAATGGGTTGAAGACCTCATGAAGTTGCACACGGCACGTGTGCGTGACATTGAACACCTGACTGGTTTGGACTTCTACCGCAAGACCAGCAGAGCTTATCCTGAAATTCTTTCTTTAAAGACATTCTTACAGACATTTGAAAGTGAAATCTAAACCTCTTGTCTATTTGTTGTTCCCGCAGTACATCTTTTACTTACAGGTGTATATTTTTTTAGTACTCTTTTTTTGTATTTATTAATTCAAACCATAGAATATTTTTAAGGCTGTTTCTTTAAAGCTTTGCACCTAATATGTCACACTTAATAACAAGCATGTGTCTTTCTCCCCCTCCTTTGTCATTATTTAGCTGCTTGAGTGATGTTTCTGTTTAAACTATTCATACTACTGCAGCTTTTGTCTTTGCCTAAGATTAGGATTGGGGCCCATGGGATTGAAACTTGCATTGTTAGAAATCCCAGACTATTCAGTGAATTGTTTCTTCTGTAATTTCTGTCCTGCATATTAAAAAATAAGTTATGTAAAGCTACATTTATACTTCACTGTTGCTGAGATGAGGCAGACTTATAAAACATAAATATTTGCAAATCAAGTCACAAATATAATAAACCCTGAATCAAATTTCAACAATTGTGCTTCGATTTGAAAATAGATCGTTTACCTGTTGAAGTAAAATGTTATATTAAATGCAAAATAAATAGGCTCCTACTTACACTTTCATGCACATTACAGAGATGCTCTCAGCTGAAAAGATGTCTGAGGCCTGAGAGGTCTAAAGGGATGAAAGAAAAGAAAATAGTGTAGTGGCTGCTTTTACCTTTTGGGGGGGGGCATCTATTTTTTCCTTTGATATTTGTTTTTTATTGGAGTTTTTATGTGTATAAATATGTTCTGGAATAAACTGCGGTCATTACAATTTTTCTTTTTAAATATGGGCTTCAAAATAAGCTTTTACCATGACAGTAAATCTTGAGTTTTCTTTTTGAGGTTTAAGAGTTATTCCACATTAAAGATGCCACAAGTGGAGCAACACGACAGCTTCAGTATGGATCGTCCAGGTCCATCTCAACCCCTAGTTCGCTGGTCAGTCACAGAATTTATACAGAATGAGATAGGAAATAGGTATGCAACAACTGAATGCCATCTCAAAATTCAATGCATTAATCCACAGTAGGGAATGTCCAGAATTACTGCCTCAATTTCATACAAGCTGCGAGTGTTTGCTGTTAATTGGATGTTTGTTAACATTAAAACTGTGCATGCCAACCCTGTTTTTATACAGACAAGGTTAATTTTTGCAACATACGAACATACGAATTAGGAGCAGGAGTAGGCCACTCAGCCCTGCAAGCCTGCTCCGCCATTCAATAAGATCATGGCTGACCTGACTGCAACCTACCACCTACTCCCGATAACCCTTCACCCCCTTCTTTATCAAGAATCTATCTACCTCTGCCTTGAAAACATTCAAAGGCTCTGCTTCCACTGCCTTTTGAGGAAGGGAGTTCCACAGACTCACTACCCTCTGAGAGAAAGAAAATCCTCTCACCTCCGTCTTTCATGGGTGACCCCTTATTTTTAAACAGTGACCCCTAGATCTAGATTCTTCCACAAGAGGAAATATCCTCTCCATATCCAGCCTTTCAAGACCCTTCAGGATCTTTTATGTTTCAATCAAGTAGCCTCTTACTCTTCTAAACTCCAGCGGATACAAGCCTAGCCTGTCCATTCTTTCCTCATAAGATAACCCACCCATTCCTGGTATTAGTTTAGTAAACCTTCTCTGAACTGCTTCAAATGCATTTACATCATTCTTTAAATAAGGAGACCAATACTGTACACAGTACTCCTGATGTGGTCCCACCAGTGTCCTGTACAACTGAAACATAACCTCCTTACTTTTATATTCAATTTCCCTTGCAATAAATCATAACATTCTATTAGCTTTCCTAATTACTTGCTGTACCTGCATATTAGCCTTTTGTGATCCATGCGCTAAGGCACCCAGTCCCTCTGCATCTCAAAGCTCTGCAATCTCTCACCATTTAGATAATGTTTCCTTTTTATTCTTCCTGCCAAAATGGACAATTTCACATTTCTTTACCCGCTCACTTAACCTATTGGGTGCAGGATTTACTGTATTTGCAAGAGTCACTTGCACATCCCAACGATGTGCCTCACCATTGAATGGCAGAGAAGTTGATTGATAATTGGAGGTGATTTTTTAAACAAGGGATTCAGTTTTAGATCTGTAGCTCAGATTAGCAATCATGTGAGTACATCACAATTTTCTTAAAGCACATTGGGTGAATTTGGGGCAGGGCTCTCATGATGGTCTGCTGTAACTTCAGTGGAGCAGCCAAAGAAACAGTGGCTTAATCCAGTTTTCCAGGGTTACCACAGCCCTTCCACCAAAGTTAAGATGGACAACGGAGAAAATTCACTTTCCTACCCTTCTTAGGTGTTTTTCTTAAAGAAATGTGAACCTGGAATTAAAGCTTCAACAAAAATGAGTAAATTAGCACTATTTTAACAAGAATAAAGCCAATATGGTGCAAAATAACAAGAGTTAGCAGGCCATGGCCTGAATTTTCGCTCTGGGTTGGGAGTGCAGAGCTGGGCGAATTCCCTGCTCCTCGAACCTGATGCTTGAAAAACTTCCAATTATCGTTCCAGGGGAGTGTGGTGTAATGGGAGTTGGGCCTGCCAACTACCTGGAAACAGTTTGGAGGCAGCTTAGGCTGCTGGGTGTGGAGGTGAGCTGGACAAAAGGCTGGTCTTGGTGATCTGACATTTTTGTTTCAGCTGCAAAATAATCAATGGACTTCTGGAGCCTGCTGAAACTGACCATTGGCCTGTCACAAAATGTAGGCCTCATTGCTCATCTTTGATCATCTTTGCTCCAATTAAGCTGTCACCAACATTCCTGAGGTCTTCCTTGGAAATGGAGCTTAATGCAATCCTCGGAGCAGTCATCTCTAACAGTGTGGAGTATAAAGCTTGCTATGTGATCTGTAAGAAGTCACTTAGCTGTTCGAATGGATGGGAATTCTGCACTTTATATCAGACCCTGTAAAATTGGAATCAGAATGCTATTAAACAAGGCCAGTGGCAATACTAAGCCTTCACTTAGGAATAACCAGTTATTCTTCAGCTGTCACCTCTAGCTCTTCCATAGCTATGAGGACTAAATCAACCTGATGAATGCTTGCTGATGTCACTGAGCCCTCTAGTTCTCACCTACCACACACTCCCATGCCAAGCCATTGCCAACCTATGCCACTCCACCCACCCCCCTTGGCCTCTCATACCTTCCATGCCAACTAATGCCCCTCTATCCATGCTCCATGGCCCTTTATAGCCCCTATGCTAACTTAGTGCCAACTCATGAAAACCCATGCCCCATCTACAACCCTTTTCCCTTACACCCTCCATGTAAACTCACCCAGTATCCACCATGAGCAGACCTCAGGACCAATGCTGAGATGAAATAAAATAAAGTCCTAAGTCTCTGTTGATAAATTCACTATATTGAAAAAGCACTCTCATTGATAAAAGCAAGTTCACCATATTTAATTTCTTTCAACCACTTGATCCCATATAACAACAAACATTTGTATTCATAGCCCCACATCAAAAACTTTATAACCACTTAGAGCTGTCAATCAAACTGAACTGACAGGCACCCTGGTGTAATAATGATAGCTTGCGTAATGAGCCATGATTACTATAATTATGACCATCAGGCTTATGTCAGAGTGAAATAGCAAGCACTGATTTTTTTTTAAACTGCAGATTGTTTTCTAAAATTTAAAGGCCAGGGGATTTAAATTCCTTGACAGCTTGACAATTCAAATGAGCTTTGGCAGCTCCTTTAGTTCCACTGAGTTTATCCACTTTTTACACATATTCATGTCCACTTTTAACATTCCCAAAGGGCACCTTACCTCTCCAAAGGTGTCATTGGATCTATCCAAAAGGGTACCCTACCTTTCCAAAGAACTTTGTTAACTTTAGACTTTCTCCTGATGGCTCTAAATTCCACAAGTCATCTTTTGGACATGCACAAGCAAAAGTTAGATCTGACTGAGGTCAGCTGGAATTTAATATGTGCAGCTGCTTTTGTGAGCCATGGATGTGCAAAGTACAGTTCTCCTCCATTTCCCCCACACCCCCAGCAAAAATGGTGGGGGCCGGGTTCAGGGGTTGCGGGGGGCCTTCTGGATTTGGGCCTCCGGTGCCATTTTCACTATGCTGGAGAGCGTCTTCATCTGCACAAAAATTCAGGCCTATGTTGAAGCAGCTTTGATAGAATATTACAAGTAAAATGTTGCTTAGCCTTGTGTATGGTTCTGGAATGTACCAGGGGTGGCATGTGACGTGGATTGTCCCATTTATTACAAAAAAATTGTAAGAAACAAATTGTTTCCTCTCTCAGTTACCTTGGGGGTTAAAATATGGCTTGGATTCCTCTCTCCTCACAGACATGGGTTCTGTTTCAACTGAAATATGCACATATTCCAGAACAGAAGAAATACCATAAAGATTCGCCAGATAACGTATACAGTATGTGCTGATAATGAACTGACTTAAATAATGTTTTGTTCATTTTGTTCTGCTATCTCCATGTTCTCCATTGACATGCTTTTATACTGAACAGGAGGGAGTCTTGATACAGAATGTATCCGCAGTTGAATTTCCCTGGCACAGCAGGTCATTTCTGTATACTGGTTTTGTAAAATAAATGGAAACAAATAAACTTAATTATGTAAAAGGAACTTGATCATTCTACTGTGGTATTTACGTTGTACATTTCTTCATTGTTTTTGTAGTAATGCTCAAAACATAAAGTGCAGCCAGGGGTCCCAGAACCACCTTCCAGTAAATACATTTTGACTTTGACATTGACTCATGCCATCAAGGGTTGTGGTAATGCAGGAGTTGAAGGCTGGTTGCATAACGCTGATTCATGTTTACTCATGGATTCAGTCAAGATCTTTGGACATGTAGCAGAAACTGTGGTCAGCTAGATGTTTTCACTCTATTCTTCTATTTGTCTCTTCTCCCCCTGCTCTCCTCCACCGTTTCCACAAAAAACAACAATTTGTTATTTCATCTGCATTTCACCTAACAATCTGTCTAAGGTCAATCGGGTATATGGATCTGAGTCATGTGCAATTCCAGAGTTTGAAACCTCAACCTTCTCTTTAATAGGTGATTGAATGGTGGTGGACAATTAAACAACCAACTTGTGCAGCAGGACCTATGATCGCCCTCTATCTGCAATGACAGCGGTAACTAGCAAATGAGTGCAAAAGACAAGGCTGAAACATTTGCAACCATCTTCAAACAGAAGTGCCGAGTGGATGATTCATCTCGGCTTTCTCATAAGATCTCCACCATCACAGAAACCAGTCCTCAGCCAATTCAATTCACTCAGCATGATATCAAGAAACTGCTGAGGTCACTAGATACGGAAAAGGCTATGGGCCCTGACAACATTCCAGTTGTAGTGCTGAAAACCTGTGCTCTAGAACTAGCTGCAACTCTAGCCAAGCGACAACACTGGACAATTACCCAGTATGTCCTGTCCACAAAAAGCAGGACAAATCTAAGCTGGCCAATTACTGCACCATCCGTCTACTCTCAATCGTCAGCAAAGTAATGGCAGGTGTTGCCAGTGCTATGAAGTGGCACTTACACAGCAATAACCTGCTCACTGATGCTCAGTTTGGGTTCCACCAGGACCATGCCTGTCCTTGACATCAAGGCAGAATTTGACCAAGTGTGACAGCAAGGAACCCTAGCAAAATTGAATTCAATGGGAATCAGGTGCCATGGAGAGAATTTGTGTGTTCCCTTACTGCCCATGATTGGTATATTTTGCATGGAAAAAGGTGGTTATTTTCTTATTCCTGAAATGTGTATTCCAATTAAATATTTCAGTAGCAAGCTCTTGAAAGTTTAAAAGTAAAGGAGGTTATTTATTCTCATACACTCACCCCACATTAAATGCAAACGGAGTTCAGTGGAGCTAACTGAGTGAAGGCTTGGAATTTGGTGAGAGGGAAGTGTTAAGTATTAATTTTGTTCTTAAATTTTGCTCTTAAAATTTAATCTAGTCTGTCATTAGCAATAACTGGAAAGCGCTGTGTAAGTAGGCTAATTTCTTTTTTGTAGTTTAGACAGTATCAATTCACTCTCAGCTGTAGGAGCTGACTAATTTGGTTACTGTAGCCCCAGTTCAGTTTACTATAAATTCAGAGTTCTTCAGTGCAGCCTTGGCAAACAGTGTGCAGCTGAGCTAACTGAGTGAAAACTTGGAGTTTGGTGAGAGGGGAGTTCAGTGAAGGGGGTGGAAGGACGCGCTTGTTTCCTTTTTTCTATCTTTCTCATCCCATAGAAATTGGTTCTTGCTCCACTACAGGGAAAAGATCTAGCTGTTTGGTGAGTATCTGGGTAAGTGGTTAAGTTCTATTCTATCCCTAAGGTTTAAAATAGTCCACAAATTGATGGTAAAGTTAATAAAATATATAAGAAATCAACATAAGTAAATGACTAATATAATTAATTAATTATTTAAAACACATTAAGGATGGCAGGACAAGTGATGTGTCAAGGCTGCACATAACATTTGTGATTCAGGGCAAATACATCTGTAGTAAGAGTTTGCGGCTTGAAGAACTTCGGCTCCGAGTCATTGAGCTGGAGGCTGAGCTGCAGACTCTGCCACACATTAAGCAGGGGAAAGCTACTTGGATGCTTTAAACCAGGAGGCAGTCACGCCACTTCAGATAGAGTCATCTGATTTGGTCAGTGGCCAGGGACAGGAGGGTGTGACTGCAAGTGAGGCAGGTAAGGGGACCCAGAAGGCAGGAGTACAGGAGTGTGAGCCTCTGCAATTGTCCAATAGGTTTGAGGTTCTCTTAGCTTGTTTGGATGAGAGCAGGGGCTGCAGGATGGATGAGCAAACTGACCATGGCACTGTAACATAGTGGTAGTAGGGGACAGTATAGTGAGGGGCATTGACACTGTTCTCTGTAGCAAAGAGCAAAAGTCCCACGGCTTTGTTGCCTGCCCGGTGCCAGGGTTTAGGACACCTACTCAGGGCTGAAGAGGAATTTATAGGGGGAGGGCAAGGATTTAGTGGTCGTGGTCCATGTAAGTACCAACGACATAGGCAGGATGAGGAAGGAGGCTCTGCATATTCAGTATGAGGAGCTAGGCACTAAATTAAGAAGCAGAACCCCAGAGGTAATAATTTCTGGATTATTACCTGAGCCAAATGCAAATTGGCATAGGACAAATCAGATTAGAGAAATGAATGCGTGGCTCAAAGACTGGTGTGGGGAAGTGCATTCCGGTTCATGGGGTAACTGGCACCAGTATTGGGGAAAGTGGGATCTGTACCGTTGGGACGGTCTACACCTGACCCCTGCTGGGGCTCGTGTCCTTGCGAGCCACATAACTAGGGAAGTAGAGAAGGTTTTAAACTGAATAGTGGGGGCAAGGGATCAAAATTGGGAAAATGTTGTAAACCAAAGAATAGAGACAAAACAAGAGAGAAAGGTACTAATATGGAAAATGATAAACACACCATGACAGAAAGGGTCAGAGATTACAAATCTAGGAGTGAATCAGCAGATAACGCTAGATGCTACAAAAATAATATAAGGACAAAACTAAGGGCTCTGTATATAAACGCACATAGCATTTGAACCAAAACAGATTAACTGTTTACGCAAATAGAAATAAGTAAGTATGATCTGATAGCCATTACAGAGACATGGCTACAGGATGACATAGATTGGGACCTGAATATTGAAGGGCACATGACATTTAGAAAGGACAGGGAGTTAGGAAAAGGTGGAGGACTGGTTCTGTTAATTAATGATGGTATTAGTACATTAGAGAGGGATGACCTAAGTTCAGGAAACCAGGATGTAGAAGTCGTTTGAGTTGAGATGAAGAATAATAAAGACAAGAAGTCACTTGTAGGAGTGGTATACAAGCTTCCTAATTATAACTACACAGTGGGGCAGAGAATAAAAGACGAGATAATGGGAGCTTTTCAGAAAGGTACAGCAATAATCATGGGGGATTTTAATTTACATATAGACTGGAAAAATCAGATGGGCAAAGGTAGTGTAGATGAAGAGTTCATAGAATGTTGTCGGGATAGTTTCTTAGAACAGCACGTTCTGGAGCCAACCAGAGAGCAGGTTGTACTAGAGCTGGTATTGTGCAATGAGATGGAATTAATTGATAACCTCCTAGTGAAGACACCCCTAGGTAGCAGCGGTCATAATATGATTGAATTTTATGTTCTTTTTGAGAGAAAAACAATTGCGTCCAAGACTAGTATTTTAAACTTAAATTAGGGCAATTATGAAAGCATGAAAGCAGAACTGGCAAATGAGGTTAAGGGATAGGTCAAAAGAGGTTCAGCGGCAGACATTTAAAGGGATATTTCAGAATACCCAGAATAGAGACATTCTGTGGTTAACTAAAAAAGTTAAAGACAGAATCAAACTTAAAGAAAGAGCATATAATTACGCAAAGACGGATGGAAGGTCAGAAGATTGGAAGGAATATAAAGAACAGCAAAGAATAACAGATTAATAAGGAGGGAAAAATTAGAGTATGAGAGAAAGCTAGCTAGTAATATAAAGATGTATAGTAAGAGTTTCTATAGATATTTAAATAACAAAAGAGTTAACAAAGTGAGCGTTGGTCCTACAATCTGGGGAATTGAGAATGGAAAGTAGGGAGATGGCAGATGAGTTAAACAGGTATTTTGCTTCGGTCTTCACTATACTGGACACAAGTAACACCCCAGAAATAGCTGTAACTCAGGAAATGGGAGGGAGGGAGGAACTTGGGAAAATTACTGTCACCAGGGAGTTGGTATTAAGCAAATTGTTGGGCCTGCGGGCTGACAAATCCCCAGGTCCGATGGACTTCACCTAAAGGTCTTGAAAGAAGTGACCAGTGAGATAGTTGATGCATTGGTTTTAATTTTTCTAAATTCCCTAAGTTTGGGGAACGTTCCATTAGATTGGAAAATAGCAAATGTAACTCCTTTACTCAAAAAGGGAGGGAGACAGAAAGCAGGAAACTACAGGCCAGTTAGCCTAACATCTGTCATAGGGAAATTGTTAGAAACTATTATTAAAGATGTTATAGCAGAGCACCTAGAAAAATTCAAGGCAATCAGGCAGAGTCAACATGGTTTAGTAAAATGGAAATCATATTTAACCAATTTATTGGAGTTCTTTTGAAGAAGCTACATGTGCTGTGAATAAAGGGAAACTGGTGGATGTACTGTACTTAGATTTTCAGAAGGCATTTGATAAAGTGTCATATCAAAGGTTAGTGCAGGAAATAAAAGCTTGTGGTGTCAGGGGTACCATATTGGCATGGATAGAAGATTGGCTAGCTAATAGGAAACAGAGAGTTGGCATAAATGGGTCTTTTTCTGGTTGGCAGGATGTGATGAGTGGTGTGCCACAGGGATCAGGGCTGGAGCCTTGACTTTTTATAATTTATATAAATGACTTGGATGAAGGGACCGAAGGAACGGTTGCTACATTTGTTGATGACACAAAAATAGGTAGGAAAGTAGATTGTGAAGAGGACGTAAGGAGACTACAAAGTGACATAGATAGGTTAAGTGAGTGGGCAAAGATCTGACCAATAGAGTATAATATGGGCAAATGTGAAATCATTCATTTTAGCCGGAAGAATAAAAAAGAGGCTTATTATCTAAATGGTGAGAGATTGCAGAGCCCTGAGATTCAGAGGGATCTGGTTGTCCTAGTGCATGAATCACAAAAGGTTAGTATGCAGGTACAGCAGCTAATTAGGAAAGCTAATAGAATGTAATCATTTACTGAGAGGGGAATTGATTACAAAAATGGAAGGTTATGCTTCAGACAAGTCATTGGTGAGACCACAACTGGAGTATTATGTACAATACTGGTCTACTTATTTAAAGAAAGATGTAAATGCATTAGAAGCAGTTCAGAGAAGGTTTAGTAGACTAATACCAGGAATGAGCAGGTTGTCTTATGAGGAAACACTGGACAGGTTAGGCTTATATCCAGTGGAGTTTAGCAGAGTAGGAGATGACTTAATTGAAACCTTGAAGATCCTGAGGGGTCTTGACAGGGTGGATATGGAGAGGATGTTTCCTCTTGTGTGAGAATCTAGAACTAGGGGTCACTGTTTAAAAATAAGAGGTTGCTTGCTGACTTAAGACAGAGATGGGGAGAAATTTTTTTCTCTCAGAGGATTGTGAGTCTTTGGAACTCTCTTCCTCAAAAGGTGATGGAAGCAGAGTCTGAATATTTTTAAGGCAGATCTAGATAAGTTCTTGATTAACCGGGGGGGGGGGGGGGGGGTGGGTGGGTGGGGGGGGTGCCATAGGATATCGGGGGTAGGCAAGAATGTGGGGTTGAGGTTACATTCACATCAGCCATGATCCTATTGAATGGCAGAGCAGGCTTGAGGGGCCGAGTGGCCTACTCCTGCTCCTGATTTGTATGTTCGTATGTCAGACACACCCGGTCTCACTCATGCACACTCACACACAAAGTTTGGATTTAGATAAAGGTTGCGTACTTCTGCAGATTACAGTTATCTCAGTCTCTGATTTACAATCTCCGATCTCCCATGTGTCCTTGAGTGAATTTAAAGTTGAAGTGAGGGTCTTGTAAAGTGAAGGATTCACAGCAGGTTGTGAGGTTTCTTGTAGTTGAATAGTTAAGGGGTTGGTTCTCAGGTGAACTTTAGACTGAAACTGCTCATGTATTCTGGCTGTCTGATGCCTTGCAGCTTCTGGCCAAGCCTGGTTCCCAGTCTGGCTGAACTAATGCTTATGATGGCTTTGGTGGAACTGCCTGCGCACAGCTCCTAGCTGATCTTTTAAATAGACAAAGAAAGATGGCTGTCTCCATGTGGCTTTTCACAAGTTCGAGGTCTTTTCCAAATAAGGAGTGGTATTCATGTTGATTCCACACCCTGTATGGTGTGTTAACGTCTCTGTATCCACCCAATATAGTTTGGATGGAGGTGCATAATATTATACAATAGGAAGTTGATAGTGGCTATTCACCTCCATCTGTCACAAATTGAGTTTTGATCTTTCCTTTTTTCCAGTATGAGACATGTAGAGAGGCAGTCTGGTAATCCCATTGTCTTTTTAGTTGGACCATCCTTAAACAAGGAGATGTGTGAATTCCCTGGAAGGCTGTGGATGTCTATATTTAATTAGTATTCGGCTGAGACTTGCCACAATAGCCCAAATGCTGAAAGTTACAACATTTGTGACAGCCTTCTTAACAGCTGGTTTGTGTCCAGTTTTTAAAGGTATTGTCTAAAAGTTCATAATATGACATGCCAGTATTGGGCATGACACATGTGAAAACTCTCCACTTGTTGAAGTCACACCTAGCACAAAAGAAAATGGTTATGCTTGTTGGACATCAATCATTGCAGCCCCAGGACATTGCTGGAGGAGTTCCACAAAGCAGTGTCCCTGGGTCCATCCATCTTCAGCTGCTTCATCAATGAGCTTTATTTCATCACAAAATAAAAAGTGGAGATATTCACTGATTATTGCACAGTGTTCAGTACCATTCGCAACACGAGAGAGTTTAGCCAGCTCCTCTTGACATTCAACAGCATTACCATCGCCAAATCCCACACCATCAACACCCTAGGGTCAACATTGTCCAGAAATTTAATTGGGCTAGCCTCATAAACACCAAGGCTACAAGAACAGGTCAGAGGCAGGGTATTCTGCTGTGAGTAACTCATCTCCTGGCTTCCCAGAGCCTTTCTATCACCCACAAGGCAAAGTCAGGAGTGTGATGAAATGCACTCCAATTGGCAAGATGAGCGCAGCTCCAAAAACACTCAAGAAGCTCGACACCATCTAGGACAAAGCAGCCTGCTAGGTTAGTATCCTATCCACCAATGGCACACAATGGGACCATCTACAAAATGTATCACAGCAACATTTCAAGACTTCTTCGACAGCACCTTCCAAACCTACATCCTCTACTATCCATAACAACAAAGACAGCAGGCACATGATTACACACCCTCAGGCCATATACCATCCTGACTTGGAAATAGATCTGTAATGATTGTAAGTTTAACCATTTCTTACTGTTATGGGGATCATGTGACTATATAGACCAATCAGCTCTAAGCATGGGGAATCTTAGGGGTGGAGCTTTTTAGCCTTGGTCTTGGAACAAGTATGTAGTCTCCTCTGAAGTCTGTTAATAAAGTTTATTGTTTCTTACAAGAAAAATGTCTTTCACTCTCCAAGTTTATTACAGTTGGTGATGAGGATAAATAGCGCCAACGCACCACCTCACCTCGCGAGTGTGAGTATTCCAATATTTTAAGGGGAGAAAAGAATTATACTCACCAGCAATACCTCACTTTGGTGAAACTGACCCGTACGACTCATCTGTCGAGGACTGGAGTCAATACATTAAGTGATTAGGTTTCTACTTTGTAGCTAATGAATTAATGGTGGAGGAGAAACAGAAGGCAATTCTCCTAAGTGTCTACGGGAACAAAACCTATAATTTAATTCATAGCTTGACGGCTCCAAATGCCCCAAATTCCAGATCCTTCACTGAGCTAGTCGACCTCGTGATGGGACACTTTCAGCCTAAACCCTTAGTGATCATGCAAAGATTCAAGTTTAATTCTCGAATAAGGGCCCCCGGTGAGTCGATCACAATGTAAATTGCAAAGTTAAAATAGTTACTGTGACTTCAGTCATACTGTAAACAACGTGGTGAGATCGTTTAGTTTGCGGCATAAACGACGACTCCATTCAGCACTGTTTGCTTGCAGTGGTTGAGATAGACCTGAAGCGCACCATAGAGACAGCGCTAGCAATGGAGAGTGCTGAGGGGGACTCGCAGGCTCTGCAGAGTGTGCAACATGGAGCCGTTTTGCAGCTAGGGTGGGAACCTGCTGCCAGGCATGGCGCATAGATCAGGAAGGCTACAGTGAAGCGGGGCACAGTCCCTACAACTAGAAAAACAAAAAGGAACTTTGGAAGCAGCTCACCAGTATCCCAGAAGTTAAAGTATTACGTTGTGGGGGAAATCATGCATCTGAAGTCTATAGATTTAAAAAGGCAGAATGCCACTACTGCCACAAAAAAGGGCATGTTGTTAAACAGTGCAGAACTAGATTAAGACAGCCATTCAGACATCAAGCCAAGTTAAATGAAGTGCACAATATAGAAGAGCCAGAAGTTACTGAGGATGACGTTTATTCCCTATACAATCTGAAGGCCAGGAAAACTGAACCAATCACTGTTACACCTCAAGTAAATGGAAAGCCTCTGCTCATGGAGCTGGACACAGCAGCATCAATCACAGTGGTGGGAGAACACATCTTTAAATATCTTTAAAACAGTTGGAAGAAAAAAAATCAACAGTGTTCAATGTTTCAAGAGGAAGCCAAAAGATACAAACAAGAGACAGAAGAACTGAAGAATCAGTTGATGGAGACAAAAGAGGCACTAGAAGGAAAAGTCATGGAACTTTCCAAGATGCAAATGGGTAGCTCAACCCCCGAACTGAACTAAGTTAAGATTTCACCAGAGGGAAATTTGGCCGACGGTGAAATCAGAAGGAAGTTTGAGATTGAACCCTATAGCAAACACAAAAAGAAAAAACAGAAATCAAATCTGAAAGACCAATAGGATATGTATCCAGAAACCTCTCCGCAGCTGAGGAAGGATACTCACAATTTGAAAAAGATGAGCTTTAATATTGTCAGCATATGAGTACACTTTCATGCACCGTCTGGGTGTGCATATAGCAAATGCAGATGCCCTCAGTCTTCTCCCTTTGCCTGATAGTATTAGCCATGTTCCAGTACCTCGAGGTAGGACTTGCATTAAATTTCCTGGACTCCTCACCGGTCTGCGCTAGACAGATCAAGAATTGCACGATTCAGGATCCAATTTTAGCAAGAGTCCTTGGACAAGTATTACAAGGATGGTCAAATGCATAAGTTCCTGAAGAATTAAAACCATTCTTTGTATGCAGATCCGAACTGAGTTGTCAAGATGGTATCTTATTATAGGGAGCAAGAGTAGTTATCTCTGTGCAAGGAAGAGAACCATTGTTAGAAGAACTTCATGGTGCACATCCTGGTATTTTGAAAATGAAGATGCTCACACAGAGTTGTATCTGGTGGCCAGGTATAGACAGTGATATAGAAAAAATGGTGAAACACTGTCTCCAGTGCCAGCAACAACAGAAGTTGCCCGTTTCAGCTCCACTGCATCTGTGGGAGTGGCCTGGTTGACCCTGGGTTAGACTACATATAGACTATGTAGGTCCATCTCTAGGTATCATGTTCCTTGTGATTATCGACACACATTCCAAATGGATGGACGTGTTTGAAGTGAGATCACCCACTTCATCTGCAACCATTGAAAAACTGCGCCAGAGTTTCAGTGTTCATGGTTTACCTGAAGTTATTGTGTCAAACAATGGTACTGCTTTCACCAGCACGGAAATCCAAAGATTTGTGAACCTAAATGGGATTAAACGCGTCAGAACAGCACTGCACCATCCCTCATCTAATGGCTTGGCAGAAAGAGCAATACAATCCTTTAAAACAGGCATGAAGAAACTATCAGAGGGAACATTAGAAACACGAATTTCAAGATTCCTGTTCAGCTATTGCACAGCTCCTCATGCGACTACTGGTTTAACACTTTCAGAATTGTTGCTGAAGGGTTGACTTTATACGAGATTGAGGCTAGTGTTCCCTAATTTAGAGGGGAAGGTGTAGAGAAACCAGGGGAGTCAGAAAGTAATCATGACCTTCACAGTAAAGGTTGAGAGTTTACTGTGGGAGAGACAGTTTTCGTACAAAATTTTGCAACTGGACTGAGATGGGTCCCTGGTACAATCGTCTCTGAAACAGGGCCTTTATCTTATCAGGTAGAAGTGGAAACCAGAATTGTTACGAAACACGTGGATCACCTCAGAAGTCGAGAAACCCTCCAACAACCCACCTGAAACTGAAGTCGAAACTTTGACATCTATGGTGCCAGATCAACAAAGAATAGACATACCTGATGACTCTGCTGAAGCAAATAATTCTGAACTGCCACTGCCCAGGGATGTCCCTGAAGCTGCAGTTCCTGCACAAGTTGATTCAACGGAAGAACCTCCAGGTGTAGAGTTGCGTCACTCTACCCGAATTGAAAACCTTCTCAAACTCTGAATTTATAATGGCATGAACTGTATATAATTGTATATAATATGGGTTAAGATGTTTTGTAAATCAGAGGGTAAACCAAAAGTAAAGGGGGAGGAATGTAATGATTGTAAATTAAACAATTTCTTACTGTTATGGGGATCATGTGACTGTATAGGCCAATCAGCCCTAAGCGTGGGGAATCTTAGGGGGCGGAGCTTTTTAGCCTTGGTCTTGGAACAAGCATGTAGTCTCCTCTAAAAACTGTTAATAAAGTTTATTGTTTTTTACAAGAAACCCGTCTTACAGTCTCCAAGTTTATTACAATATCACAGCTCCTTCATCGTCACTGGGTCAAAATCCTGGAACTCCCTTCCTAACAGCACCGTGGGAGTACCTACACCACATGGACTGCAGTAGTTCAAGAAGTTAGTTCTTACCACCTTCTGAAGGCCAATAAATGCTGCCCTGGCCCTTGATGCCCACATCCAATGAATGAATCAAAAAAGTTGAATAAAACACTGAACCTGCCCATTATTCTGTGCATAAATTATCCACATAAACTCTTTTTTTACTACGAGGGTTAAGAGTGAAAGTCATTAGTGTTTTATTTCTGATACACAGATCTACAGTAACCCATTATTTTGCTGTTTAACAAAAACAGATAATGTGGAAATACTCAGCGGGTCTGGCAGCATCTGTTAAGTGAGAAGCAAAGTTAACTTTTCAGGTCGGTGACCTTTCAGCTGTTCTGAAAGCTCATTGACCTGAAACGTTAACCCTGTTCCCCTCTCCACAGATGCTGCCTGACCTGCTGAATATTTTGAGCATTTTCTGTTTATATTTCAGAATTCCAACCTCCGCAGTATTTTGCTTTTGCATCCATGATTTTGCTAGTTGATTCTCAAGACAGCCTCATTACTTGGCATCCCTATAATTGAGAAACTGAGCTGAATGTTGCAGATAAAGGCAATTAGCATTTTTTAAACAATCTTTGAAATCTGCCCTCTCACTAGCCACGTCATTGTGAATATTTGCCTTGCAAACAGAAACACCACTCACTTGTTCCATTACACATTTTTTGCTGATAGAGCAACTACTCCAGGCAGATCAAAGATGAAGTGGTAGGAATTATATAACCAATGTTTCTATAGCAATCACTCCTTCAATACTGCGTCACTGGAATCTATTTTTTTTCTAGCTTTTGACCCAGTAGTTATCCAACAAAGCTTAGAACAAGCTTGCATTTTGCAACTTTGTCAACCTGGCCTTTGACCCTCCTGAATTTTAGGATAAGGCACATAAAGGTCAATTTGTCAAAAGGAACTAAGAGAGACAAGATGCTGAACTGAAAGCAAGTTGGTGAGAGCCATTTATCTTTGTTGCCACTCTTCCCTCTGATGCTCTGTGAAACTCCCAATGTCATGAACCTTATAAAGTATTTTAAATTAACAATTCAAAGGGTAGTTTAAAAACACACACTTTTGGGAACAATTAGTAAGCCTATTATCAGCCTGTTTAACCACATCCCTTCTATATATAACCAACAACTCCTAGAGCAAGATTTGAACCCAGCATATACTATCTAAACAGCAGAGGCACTACCTACTGAGCCACAGGACTATCAACAGACCAAGTTGTATAAAGGGTAACAAACCTATTTACAACCCCATCTTGTGGTCAGAGCTGGAACTACATGAAACATGACACTGAGTTTCTTGTTGCTGTCATTTCAATTCTCTGCCTTTCTCTCCTTGCTCTGCTGCAGTGTTCCAGTGAAGCTCAACGCAAGCTCGAGGAACATCACCTCATTTTTCAACTTGGCCCTCTACAGTCTTCTGGACTAAACATCGACTTCAACAATTTTAGATGATAACCTCTGCCTCCATCTTATTTAATTTTTTTTTGCTGGTTCGGTTTTGCCTTGTTTCTTTCTTTATTCCTTCACACACATTCAGGTGGCTGCTATCCAGCCATTCACACCTTATCTGGACACATCTTTTGTTTCTTTACCCATTACCACTCCCTTTGGCTTTTGTATCATAAAACATTTTTGTCATTTAACTCCCTCTTGCCTCATCCTATCACATCCCTTTTGATCCTCTTCTCCCCCTCCCCTCTTTCACTTGCTCAAAACCTATTGTGTTTTAACATTTCCTCAGTTCTGATGAACGGACATCAACCTGAAACATTAACTCTGTTTCTCTCCACAGATGCTCACTTACCTGCTGAGTATTTCCAGCATTTGCTGTTTTAATAAAAGATTTACAGCATCTGCTGCATTTTGCTTTTGTACTCCTGAAGTTTCTTTCCTGCTTGCTAGTCACTTCTCCCGAGGCATTGCAAAGGGGTAACAGGTGTAACCTTCATGTCAAGCAAGGTTGGATGCCAAGTGTATAATTGCACCATTGTTAAGGAGAGAAGGAGAAGGAAAATGGGGAGGAGGATGGGAAGGAGGGAGGAAGGAGGATGGAGTGGGGGAAGAGGAGGATGTGGACCAGGAAGAAAAGTCAGGGAAAAGAGGGAAGGGATGGAGATTAGGAGAGGGAAGGAGCCAGGCAGAGGCTTAAAGGGGGAGATGGATGGAAGGTGAGAAAGGGAGGAAGTGACTGGGGATGAGGAGGGGGAAGAAGGGCAAGGAGATGCACATTGTCAATGGTTGTGATTGTATCTTTAATTGTACAACGATCATGTAAAATATCTATAAAAATGGGCCTTTACAATGTTTTCATAAAAATCTTATCTGAATGAACAATTACATATTTGATTGCTTCATAAATTGAAAGGGTATATTCTTCAGAACACCACAAAAATGTTTCTTGAGAAAAAAATAAACAAAGTCAAAGCTTATGCCAAGACATCTAAACCAAAAAGGCTGACCCTATAAATGCCTGATAGCAAATTTCTCCAGAGTCACTTTGTTTCCAGAGTATAAAACTGCAGAAAAACTCAAACCAAGTCTTTTAATAGCGAGTTGTAGAAGGCCACAGGCTTTTAGGACTGAAAAGCAATGCATAGAGTGAGTGCTGCAGTTGGGAACACCTTCTTTAGTTTAAAACAGCAAGTGGAGAGCTGGGGTTTTCACAGTTTAAAACAGCAAGAGGGGAGCTGGGAGTTTTACAGTTTAAAACAACGAGAGGAGAGCCGGGATTTTTTACAGTTTAAAACAACGAGAGGAGAGCCGGGATTTTTTACAGTTTAAAACAGCAAGAGGAGAGCCAGGAGCACATGGAGAGCAGACATGTGTGAGAAGGGCAGCGGTGGCGGGAGATAAAAACTGGCGGCAGAGAGTCCCTTCAACCTGTTTCTCCCTGTCAGAGCTGAAGTGTGACGTCACAGGAAAACAGGTAGGTGATTGGTGGGTACCTCTTCCCTGTCTCTTTTGATTGGCCAAGTGGTTTAAATCAGGTGACATTATTACAGCTGTAGAGTACAGTTAAGAAATTCACTTTTAAAATATTTAACATCCAAATTAATGAATTAAACAGAATAAAGATAGCTGAGCAGGGGATGTGTTGCAGCTGTAGTAAGTAGGAGCTGGTAGATGCTGGTGTGATCCACGGTGACCACATCTGCAGCAAGTGTTGGCTACTCGAGGAACCTTGGCTCAGAGTTGATAAGCTGGAGTCCGAGCTGCGGACACTACGACACATCAGGGAGGGGGAGAGTTACCTGGACGCTGTGTTTCAGGAGACAGTTACACCCTTAGATTAATTACAAAATATTTGGTTCGTGGTCAGGGACAGGAGGGTGTGACTGCAAGTTAGGCAGGTATGAAGTTCCAGAATTTAGCTTTGGAGGAGCTTTAGCCAGTGCCCTTGTTCAATAGGTACGAGGTTCTTGCTCCGGTGTGGATGAGGGTACAGACTGCAGGGAGGATGAGCGAACTGACCATTTCACCGTGGTGCAGAGCGCCATTCAAGTGGGGGGAGAAAAGAGAAATGTAGTAGTAATAGGGGATAGCATAGTTAGGGGAATGGATACTGTTCTCTGCAGCAAAGACAGAGAGTGCCGAATGCTGTGTTGTCTACCTGGTGCCAAGGTTAAGAACATCTCTTCTGGGCAGGAGAGGAACTTGGAGTGGGAGGGGAAGGATTCAGCTATCATGATCCACGTAGGTACCAATGGCATAGGTAGGACTAAGAAAGAGGTTTTGCTGAGGGACTACAAGCAACTCGGGGCTAAATTAGAAAACAGAACCACAAAGGTAATAATCTCCGAATTACTACCTGACCCATGTGCAAATTGGCGTAAGGTAAATAAGGTTAGAGAGGTAAATGCATGGCTCAAAGATTGGTGTGGGTTCTGATACATGAGGTACTGGCACCAGTACTGGGGAAGGAGAGAGCCCTTCCGTTGGGATGGGTTTCCTTTGAACCACCCTGGGACCAGTGTCCTGGCGAATCATAAACTAGGGTTGTAGATAGGACTTTAAAGCAATTACTTGGAGGGGAGGGTTCAATTGAAGGGAAGTTTAAAAAATCAATAAGAAAGAAGAGAGCAGAGGTGCAGGGTAGTGAAGAGGCGAATGATAATCAAAGTGTGACAGGAAGGGGCAGAAAGTATAAGCAGAAGGGTGCAGCAGGAATTAGAACCAGAATGAGTAATAATGGCAAAAAGTCGAAGCTTAAGTCTCTTTATCTGAATCCATGCAGCATTTGTAACAAGATAGATGAGTTGACAAATAGAAATAAATGGACATGAGTTGACAGCTATTACAGAGACGTGGTTGCAGGGTGAATAAGACTGGGAACTCAACATTCAAGGGTATTCGATGTTCTGGAAAAACAAGCAAAAAGGAAAAGGAGGTGGGGTAGTTTTGTTAATAAAGGAAGGTAACAGTGCAGTGGTGAGTAGTGATATAGGTGCCATAGGTCGTGATGTGGAATCAGTTTGGGTGGAAATAAGGAATAGCAAGGGGAAGAAGTCACGGGTGGGAGCTGTCTATAGGCCCCCGAAGAGTTGCCTCATTATAGGACAAAGTATAAGTCAGGAAACAATGGAGGTGTGTAAGAAGGACGCTACAATTGTCATGGGTGATTTTAATCTGCATATTATCTGGACAAATCAGATTGACAGGGGTAACTTGGAAGACAAATTTGTAGATTGCATCAGGGATTGTTTCTTAGAGCAACACATGGCAGAACCTATCCGGAAACAGGCTATTTTAGATCTAGTAATGTGTAATGAGGTGAGATTAATAAGAGATCTCATAGTTAAGGATCCTTTAGGGGGTAGCGATCACAACATGGTAGAATTTCAAATTCATTTTGAGGGCGAGCAACTCGGATCTCAAACCAGTGTCGTAAACTTAAATAAGGGAAATTACAGAGGTATGAAGAAAGAGTTGTCTAAAGCGGGCTGGGAAAATAGACTAAGGGGAAGGTCAGTGGATGAACAGTGGCAAGTATTTAAGCAGATATTTCATAATGCTCAGCAAAAATTTATCCCGGTCAAAAAGAAGGACTCGATGAGAAGGATGAATCACCCGTGGTTAACACAGGCGGTCAAGGAGAGTATCCAATCAAAAACTAAGGCATACAAAGCAGCAAAAACTAGCGGTAGGCCAGAGGATTGGGAATTTTTTAGGAACCAGCAGCGATGGCTACAAAGCTGATAAAGAGGGAGAACATTTGTTATGAAAGTAAATTGGCTAGAAATATGAAAACAAACAGCAAGAGCTTCTACGGGTATATAAAAAGAGAGTAGCTAAAGTGAGCGTGGGCCGCTTGGAGGATGTGACTGGAGAATCGATAACGGGGAACAGGGAAATGGCAGATAATTTAAATCAATATTTTGCATCGGTCTTCATGGTGGAGGACACTATCAACATCCCAAAGATATCAGATAAACAAGGACCTAATAGGAAGAAAGATCCTGTAACAGAGTCTATCACGAGAGACAAAGTATTTGACAAACTAATGGAACTAAAGGCAGGCAAGTCACCAGGACCTGATTGCCTGCAGGCACAGTGGAGGCATTGGTTGAAATATTCCAGAGCTCACTGGATTCAGGGAGGGTCCCAGCGGATTGGAAAACTGCTGATGTGACGCCCCTGTTCAAGTAGGGAGGGAGGCAAAAAGCAGGAAACTATAGGCCAGTCAGCCTAACATCTGTCGTTGGGAAAATGCTAGAGTCCATTGTTAAGGAAGAAATAGCAGGACATCTAGAAAAGCTTAATGCGATCAAACAGAGTTAACATTGTTTTGTGAAAGGGGAATCATGTTTGACAAGATTGCTAGATTAAATTTCCTAAAAAATATAACAAGTAGAGTTGATAAAGGGGAACTGGGAGATGTAGTGTATTTGTATTTCCAGAAGGCATTTAATAAGGTGCCACATAAAAAGCTATTGCACAAGATATGAGCTCATGGTATTGGGGGTAATGCATTAGCATGGATTGAGGATTGGTTAACACATGGAAGACAGAGAATTGGGATTTATGGGTCTTTTTCAGGTTGAAAAGATGTAACTAGTGGAGTACCACAAGGGTCAGTCCTAGGGCCTCAATTATTTACTATCTATATTAATGACTTGGAGGAGGGGGTGGAGTGTAATGTGTCCAAATTTGCTGATGATACAGAAGTAGGTGGGAGGGCATGTTGTAATGAGTACATAAGGAATCTGCAAGGGGATATAGACAGGTTGAGAGAGTGGGCAAAAACTTGGCAGATGGAGTTTAATGTAGGAAAGTGTGAGGTCATGCACTTTGGTAGGAAAAATCGAAAGGCAGGCTATTATTTAAATGGAGAGAGACTCCAAATAAGCGCAGCACAGAGGGATCTGGATATTCTTGTGCATGAAACACAGAAGGTTAGCATGCAGGTACAGTAAGTAATTAAGAAGGCAAATGGAGTTTTGGCCTGTATTGCTAGGGGATTGGAGTTTAAAAATAGGGAAGTCTTGTTACAACTGTACAGGGTGTTGGTGAGGCCGTACCTGGAATACTGTGTACAGTTTTGGTCCCTAAGTTTAAGAAGGGATATACTGGCATTGGAGGTAGTTCAAAAGAGATTCACTAAGCTGATTCCTGGGGTGAAGGGGTTGACTTATCAAGAAGAGCTAAACAGGTTAGGCCTTTATTCATTAGAGTTTAGAAGAGTGAGGGGTGATCTTATTGAAACATATGAGATTCTGAGGGGGATGGACAGGGTAGATCTTGAGAAGATGTTTCCACTAGCGGGGGAATCTCAAACTAGGGGACATAGTTACAGAATAAGGGGACACTCATTTAAAACTGAGATGTGAAGGAATTTCTTCTCTCAGAGGATAGTGAATGTCTGGAATTCTCTATCCCAGAGAGTTGTGGAGGCTAGATCACTGAAAGTATTTAAAGGGGAGGTAGATAGATTTTTGAAATATCGGGGAGTTGAGCGTTATGAGGAACTGGCACGAAAGAGGAGTTGAGGCCTGGGGTAGATCAGCCATAACCCTATTGAATGGCGGGGCAGGCTTGAGGGGCCGAATGGCCTGCTCCTGCTCCTATTTCTTATGCTCTTATGTTCTTGGAGCTTCACCTCCAGCCAGCTAGAACAGACAATTACAAATGTAATGGTGAGAGTGAACACAGCTTAAATTAATATGTACAAGAAAGAAAAGGGATAATCAGATGGACCAGATGGGTTCTCCTTCCAGTATTATGTTGCCATGCACCAGACTTGTGGAATATCAGTTCCCGTGTCCTATTGTTACAGTTGATATTAATGTTTACACAAATGTAATATGTCTTTATTTCCTATAGGAATGTTTGGGTCACATTCACCATATATTCAGTCAGCCTAACCTTCAAAGACTTGCTCAAATTACTACACATTCGTTAATGTTGATGTGCACCATCTGCTACCACCACTTTTGTTTGCATTGCTCCCAGATTACTCACCTGACTATATTATAGCCACGACTTTCCAATATTAGCATATGTAGAGTTGAGTTGGACCGTCCTACAAGCTTGCTTGTACCAGCAGTTTCAATGTGAGCCCTAGTGGATTCTATGCTGGGATCCCTCCTCTAGTTTGAATATCCTGCTGTACATAAAAAGTTTGCCATAAAAATTAGCCTGTAGCATATAGAATTGACAGCACAGAAGCAGGCCATTCAGCCGTCTGTGCTATTGGCCCTAACTACTCTGTGCAACATCAAACTCTATATTCTAATTACACGCTAGATTTAGAAGTTTCTCCTGAGTTCTTTACTGGATTTATACACATGACAAACTTATTGTGAGGTTGACAGCACAGATACAGTGGAGAGGCAGTGGCTTAGTGGTATTATCATTGGACTAGGAATCCAGAGACCCAGGGCAATATTTTCTTGCTTGTTTGAAACCCACCATGGCAAATGATAAAATTTGAATTCAATAAAAATCTGGAATTAAAAGTCTGATGATGACATTGCTGATTGTTGTGTAAACCTGCCTTGTTCACTAATGTTTTTTAAGGAAGTAAATCTGTTGTTTTTACCTGGCCTACATGTGTCTCCAGACCCACAGCAATGTGGTTGACTCTTAAATGCCCTCTGAACAAAGGCATTTAAGGATGGGTAATAAATGCTGGCCTAGCCAGTAACACCCACATCTCATGAATGAATAAAACATTTCCAAGCTGAGGTGTTCTTATGTCAATGGTCACAGATCACCTTGTTTCCCTGAGTGGTATCCACCCCGTCTTTTGTCTGCTACAAATATGAACACCATGGACAGCCACACAATAAGAGCATCATGGCTTCTTCCTGACATGGATAATGATACTTCTGTGGTCAGATACCACCTGAACAATAACTGAGAATGAACCCTCTCTTTTCACCAGGGCTGAATGGCAGATATGTAAAGCACTATTGCTTGCATGGGTGGCATCTACAAAGCTCTACTCTTCAGAGAACCATGTTACCCAGTGACATTTATGACACCTATCTAGCTTTTGCCTCCTCTGCAAAGGAAAACTGATGTAGGTGTTGCCTCTTGGAGCCATAGGACTCAAAACTCTGCTGTGGTGTAGTGGGACTTCCATCCACTTCCTGGAGGAGACTTTCACCCTGTCCCAGGTCCAGGGGATGAAGCCACTTTGATAATCACCAGGTTGCTCCTGAAGGGAAACCAGAGTCTGCATTTGCTTTCCTCCCCTGAAATATTTGGCCTCTCTGCAAGCATGGCTTCTGCAGGGCCGAAGGAGGGTGTGATAAGCCGCACCCTTGTGTAGTCCAGTAACACCACTAGAATTGCTTCCCAAGTATCCGCTGGATGTATGGTGTGGAAGGAAGACTCATTCACATGCCCCCACCTACCCACCCTGGGGTCTTTGATGGTGTGGAAATCGAGCAAACCCAGGTCCTACCCTTAACTCCTGTCCCTCTGTGGGCGAGTCGCCTGAATTGCGCCCTCTCAAAACTCCCTGAATATTTGCTTATCAGTGTTTGTCAGGTGGGTGCTGCTGACTGCCCGATTTTCTATGTGGTCAGTTGGAAAGATTTGGTGGCATAAAACCCAATGGCGTGGTAACTCTCTCTCCGATAGGAAGATTCAACTCTGTTCCAGATATTGTCTGGGGCTTGTCTTGCAGCAGATACAATACTGTGACAGCCAGATGTGTGAAATGTAGGAATTGAAGGCATGTTCAGATAGGTATGGAAGGGGCTATAATTACAGGTCCTTGGGTAGTAACAGGACCAAATACAATTGTTGCTGCACTTGTTGACCCCACGTGGACTCCAGTTCTTCATCTTCAGCATGCAGCTTGCTTGTAGCAAGGCAAGAAAACCCCATCTTCACCACTTAACACAGCAGAATTTTAAATGGCAACTGAAGATAAGGACAATGGTGTACAGCATTGGCAGGGATAAAAACACAAAGACTGCCCTGACTTCAAAGAACAGCAACAAATGCAGTGGAATTAAATTTTAAACAGAATTAAAACTGTCATCTCTAATTAAGAAGCTTGCTTGAAATGGCCAAATCCTGAGACTCCCATCTGGCCAGTTTAAATGCTATGGGTGAAGCCTTGTCTGAAGTTAGGATATTCAGCATGGAAATGATTTAAAAAAACTTAAGTGAGGTCCATACATGTCATCAACATGATTCTGTAGTTGGGGCTGGCCTGTACTCAAAATATTTAAATGTCCTGACCTTGGAAAGTGGCCCAGAGTCAAGGGCACAAAAAGGATGCGTTGGCAGGGGGTGCGCAGTGATGTCTTGTCCGGTTTAGGATTTTCCACCATTCTGGCAGGCAAAACGTGTATTGGCCAACTTACTTTCTTCATTTCCAACTATGAAGTGCTTTTGCTGAAATCAATTCTACTGGGGCATCAAGGCCACTTGATAAAAAAATCGGATTTACAGAGACTGGGGATATGTAACAATGAGGTTGGTTCCATGATGATGTGGCAACACATGCACCAACTGGTCAAATGTCATGCAATTTATTGATACTCAGAGATTCGGAACACTTATTGGTTGAAGCAGAGTGTAATGACAAATGGGGATGGGGCAGTATCAGCTGAACTCACAGTTTTAAAGTAAAGTTCAATTTAACTGAAGTAAACTTAGTTTGGTTATCTGTTGTGCTTATTTTGTTAGACTTTGTGACAATTTTTCTGTTCCTGTTACAACATTGATTTTTCAGGACTCTAGCTGCTATCTGTGATTGTTCTCATTGGATGTCCTGTCCCCTGACCCCAGTATAACACTCTACTCACCAGGTGAACTGCATGGAGAACATCACAATATTGAAATAATAGGACCACGTGAACACGTGGAACGTCCAGGGTCTGTTCTAATGGCTCGCATTCTACCTGATAAGCAGAAATCTCACCATCACTACAGTGGGACTGGAGAATTGACGTCAACGTATTGAACTATCAGAATTTCTCAGTATACAAATGTTACAAAATGATACAAAATTACTGTGATATCTTGCTGTAGGTTTTAGAAGCCTTTCATCACAATCCCAATCAAAGCCATCAAATTCTTCACTTTCAAATGGGGAGGGGGTGAAGGAGATTTACTGAATACAGAGCTGATGGTGTAACAATGAAAAAGATCAAATCTTGGTCTTCATTGAAATGACCTATTTTTGTCTTGTGGGTACCGAGTGACATGTCATACACCTTCAACATTTTATCTGGCACCTGTATTTTAAAACTCATCTTACTGTCTTAGTGAGAATACAGACAAACATTAAAAAATGCGCTGTTATTCTCACAGGGGACAATGAATTAAGCGGTCATGAGAATGTATTAGGACAGATTGGAGGCAACTTTTACACTGTAAAATAGCGTTAAAAAAAAGGTGATAGTGAATTGGCAGCTGTTTGACATCTGGTCTGATTTTCATTGCCATTGCTATGTAAAACAAGCTGCCAACTCCCACTCATGGTTCTGAAATAAAAACAGAAAGTGCTGGAAAAACTGATATGCCTCTTGCCCATTTTCATGCAGGTAGCACGTGTCACATGTCACCAGGTTGTCATCCAAGTTGGGCAATATACAAACAGAAAATGCTGAATAGATCAGAATAACGAAACACATCGTCAGTGAGATTAGTGATTTAAAATCTTTACCTATCCATGGTACAAATTAAAAAGTGCAAAGAACATCTTAAAACTACCTTCCCCTCTCCACAGATGCTGCCCGATCTGTTGAATGCTTCCAGTATTTTATGTTTTTATCTGCAGTGTTTTATACTTAATGCGGTGTACAGCCTCCCAACAATACTTCCCATAGCTTTCTCCACTCTCCAATAGAGTGAGTGAGTGATTGAGCGAATATTTGAAAATTAAGAACTCAACAAAGATGAAAACCTCCTGTTGTTTAATTAACTTTCTAAAACTTGCAAGTCAAGGGAAATAAAACATTTTTAAGTTGTTCATAAAGCAATAAAAGACAGGTAAACAATTTATGTGGGGACCCTTCATCCAGCTGTTCCAATTAAGATTCCCCACAGTAAATGTTAACCTGTCATTATTTTTTTAAATTACTCAGGTTGCCAGATTTTTTTTATTGTTTTCATTTAATCCTTCTAGTTTCTAGAAAAATAGGGCTAGGGAAAGGCCATTCAGCCCCTTGGACCTGTCCCAACATTCAATTAGATCATGGCCAATCTGTAGCTTAACTTCATTTATCTGCTTTTGTTCCGTGACCCTTGACACCCTTGCCTATCAATCTCAGTTTTGACTTTGTCAATTGATACAGCCTCAACAGCTTTTTGGGGAAGAGAGTTTCAGATTCCTCTGCCCTTTGTGTGAAGAAGTGCTTCCTGACATCACCCCTGAACTGCCTAACTCCAATTTTAAGCTGTTGTTTGGACATGGCCACCAGAGAAAGTAACTGTGCTTCAGATACTCTATCAAAACCTTCATCATCTTAAGCAACTTACTTAGATCATCCTATAACCTAGATTTAAGGGAATACAAGTATAAAGTCTATGCAACCTGTCCTCATAATTTTAGCAGTGGTATCATTCTGAATCTGCATTGCACCCACTCCAAGGACAATGTATTTTTCCTGAGCTTGGTGCCTAGAGCTGTCTGCAGTTCTCCAGATGGAGTCTAGCCAGAGATTTATGTATCTGTGAAATAATGTCCACCCCTTTGTAAATCTCCTTCCTTGAGATACAGGCCAACATTCATTTAGCATTTCAAATTATTCTTTGTACCCCGTCCACTAACTTTTAATAATTTCTGTACAAGGATCCCTGAGTTTCTCTGGTCCTCCACAGTTTTAGCTTCCATTTAGAAAATACTCTGGTCTATTCTTCTGAGGTATAAAGTGGACGATCTCACATTTCCCCACATTAAACTCCATCTGACACAGCTTTGCTCACTCATTTAATCAATCAATGGCCCTTTGCAAATTTCTTCTCTCATCTACACAAGTTACTGTGTCACTTAACTTAGTGTCATCAGCAAACTGATACATGGTTCTCTATTCCTTTGCCCCAAATCATTTATAACTATAGTGAAAACCTGCAGCCCCAAACTAGATCCCTGAGGAGTTCCACCAGTCACATCCTGCCAATTTGAGTACATACCCGTTAACACTGCTCTCTGTCTACAATCTCCTAACTAATTCCATGGCCAGGATTTTCCGTTAGTTGGGCTGTTGCGGCGGTGGGCCTGAGAGCGGCTGGGAAATGGCCCGCAGCCCGTGATCAAGCCGTGACTGCAATTTCACGCTGGCCTGGCTGGCTGGGGGAGTGTGCATTGAAAGGTCCCTGAAGGCACAGAGCTTCCTCAGGGAGCTGAAGAATATTACAATCAAAAATAAAGATTCTAAAAATGAGGAAACATGTCCTCACATGTGATTCAGTCACATGGACAGGGACATATTAAAAATTATATTTAAATTAAAAAAAAAATAATTCTTGGAAACCCCATCTCGCCCATGGATGATGTTTCCTAAAAAATCCAATTGGCCAATTTGCCCACCTGCCAACCATAAGGTTGGATGGGCAGCGAAAGATACTGCAGAGTTAATTGATTAATGGGTTTAATAGCCCTCTTACTTGTCAGCGTGCTGCTGAATCTCGCGCACACCCACCGACTGAAATATCGCACGTCAGGACACCCACCTGACCTCATCGCGCACTATTTTACACTCGATTGGGTCAGGCACAAGCTCGCCCGTCAAATGTAAAATCCTGCCCCATGTCTCCAATTCTATTTGCTCCCATTTCTGTTAACAGTCCCTTATATGGAGCCTTGTCAAATGCTTTCTGGAAACCCAAAAAGTAACATCCTCAGACTCTTTTTTATCTACCACATCTCAAAAAATTCAACTATGCCTGTTAGACATGACATACCCTTTACAAATCTATACTGGCTCTCCCTGATCAGCTCATATTTATCTAAATGCTCAGTCACTTTGTCCCTAGTAACAGATTCTAGTATCTTCTCCACAGGAGACATTAGACTAATAGGTCTATAATGTTTTAACTGATCTTTCCCATCCTTTTTAAACTGTGGTGCGACACTCACAATTCCCATTTCAATGGGACAATTCCTTAATGAAGAGATTCTACATTTCTTTAGCACAAATAATTGCGAGTGATTTTCTATGTGAGATATTGAAAAAGTTAACACGGCCACAGCCAAATGAGTGGAGCATTGACTTAACATTTCAATACCTTAAAGCTTTTTCTCTTGCATCATATGCTCCTCTGATCCCTGACCCATGACCTGGGAGCCAAGTATTGGATTTTGTGAAGTCTCCTCTCCCCACTGTTAGACCCTCTCCCACCTCTGACTAATTCTACAACATGGGCATAATGAATGGAGTGCCACACATACAAAAGACTGCAAATATGGGTCAGGGTGAGTGCATAGTTTACATTGGTTGCTCTTGTGAGGTCATCAAACTTCTTCCTGTACTGAAAAGATATCTTTTAGCTTGAAGAACTGGCATTACAGCCACAGCCATTTCCCTCCACGGGGTGCTTAATACAAATTTGAAATGTTTCCAGCCTCTTCACCATAAAAGGGCCTTCCTCCTGCTCCATAATGCTCTTGGCAGTACAAGCAAGTCAGGCACCATGAAGCTTGCCGCTTGTTCCTTCAATCTTGCTCCAGTGCTTCCATTATCTTTTTAAATAGCTGGAGGTTTTATAGCACTCTCATTCCCCTACCTGTACCATCCAGTCTCTCTTTTCTACCATCCTTCTTTTCTTCACTTCCCTGCACCACAACACTACTCCCCCTCCCACCCCACCTTCATTCTACCCAGCACCTCTGATTTCCTACTATCCCTTCAGGTATTTTCTGCTCCATCCCTGCACAGCCCACTTGGGCCTTAGCCTCCATTGTTGCATTATTTTTCCACCCCCCATCCACCCTAGACACCACTCCCCAGTGTATCTGCTTGCTTCCTCTCCAGAATGTTTGGCTGGAGCAGGGTCATTCCCGAAAGTTTGGCTGAAGTCCAGGCTAACTTATCTCAATTGGCACAACAGTGTTGTTCAAATTTTGGGCCCTTCAGGTTTACCACTTATGCTTCATTTATAGTTGAAAGTATGAATCGCCCATTCAATTCAGTAAGTTTCCTGCTGTTCCGTTGAAGAGTCATACGGACTCGAAACGTTAACTGTGTTCCTCTCTGCAGATGCTGTCAGACCTGCTGAGTTTTTCCAGGTATTTTTATTTTTGTTTTAAGTTTCCTGTCAATCTGAGTTCTCCTGAAAATAGTCTAAGGAAAGTGATGGGCTACAGGGTCCATATATGATAAATTCTCAATCTCATTTGGGCCCCATGGGAGACATAAAATGGAAGCAAGATACTTCCTTTAAGGTTCAAAGATGACCTGAGCCAAGTCTTTTTGATGACCCTCCCAAGGGATGATTCAAGATTAACATTGATAGAGAACAGGTGGCCCATACCCTGGGGAGAATGAAAATCATTTTTTAAAAATAGGGGGAAAAGTAACAATTAGAACAATAAGTGCTTTAAATTAATTCAAGATTGTATTGCTTGATAGCCACCAGTAAGTTCAAGACAGCTGTTGACAGATGATCGCCTACCTTAATTTTCCCAGTGAGTTAAATGTCAAGGTTTTCAAAAATATTTTACATATAAACAGCAAGATTATCATAGATACAATGCACCTACCAATATTGTCTTTTTTTTAGCTTGCAGCAATGATGATATCCATTTTCACATCGCATTGATTTAAAATATAAATCAGTGATCTAGGTGACAATCAAGCTTGATAGTTTTTGGAACCACTTCACTCCTTGAAGTTCCTCAGTTCATTAAGAATATCCATCTCTCTCTAGTAGTAGCTCTTAGACATTCCAATATTAAGTATTTTATCTCATCTCACTAAGTGTTTACTTGGAATACTTTGAGAGTGTGAAGTAATACACATGTGAAGAAACAAAATTCCAGTCCAGAGCACCTGGGATGCTGTTTTAACCTCCCTAAGTTAAGCCATTGTACAAGCAGGCAAATGCGGTGAACAAAGGAGGCCACTATACATTGCCTTCTTCAGTCTCACCAAGGCATTCGATCATGTGAGCAGAAGAGGTCTATTTAAGCTGCTGGAGAAAGTTGGTTGTTCACCGATGCTGCTCTATGTGATCACCTCTTTCCATGACAACATGATGGGTGAGGTCAGCTATGACAGGGCAACATTGGAACCCTTTGAGATACGCAGCGGGGTCAAACAGACTTGTGTTCTGTCACCGACACTCTTTGGCATATTCTTCTCTTTACTGCTGTCGGGTGCCTTCAGGTCATCCACAGGGGGTGTCTACTCACATACCAGAACTGATGGTCACCTGAGATCCAAGTCAAAGGTGTGCCACGTCCTCATTAGAGAGTTGCTGTACACTGACAATGCTGCACTGCCGTTCCATACTAAGGAACACTTGCAGCATCAAATGGGCAGACTGCCTCATGCCTGTAAAGAGTTTGGTTCGACCATCAGCACCAGGAAGACAAATGTGATGGTCCAGGATGTTGCCATGCTGCCATCTATCAGCATTGACAATGTGACCCTTGAGATTGAAGGTTGTTGATTGCTTCACATGTCTAGGCTCCACAATCACCAGCAATCTGTCACTTGATGAAATCTACGCATACATTGCAAAAGCTGCAGTTGTTATTGAAAAGCTGAGTAGGCGAATGTGAAGCCACAGCAACCTGACTGAGAATACCAAACCACGAGCTGACCAAGTCTGCATTCTCAGCACACTCCTCCACATTGGTGAGACCTGGAAAGAAAATGCTGAACAGTTTCCACATTCACTGTCTCGAATTTATCCTCAGCATCTCTTGGCAGGACAAGACCATCAATTCAGAGGGCCTGGAACATGCTAATTCCATCAGCGTATAATCATTACTAAGCCAACAACATCTGCGCTGGCTCGACCTCGTATATCGGATGGATGACAGTCATAGACCTAAAGACCTTCTGTACTGTGAACTGTCCAACTGGGTCACAATCTCCTGGGCGTCCATATCCCGCTACAAGGATACCTGCAAGCGCAATGTGAAGATGGAGGACATTGACACTGACAACTGGAAGACAGTCGCTGATGACCATGAACTCTGGGGGCTGACTTTTTTGAGACGCTTTGGGAACAGAAACCAAAAGCTCAGCTGAGACCAAGGCCCAGAGAAAACAGAGGCCAGTGAATCGCAGACCTTCTCAGCCCACTGCCTTCCTCTGCAGCAAATGCAGCAAAGACTGCCATGACAGCGGGACTCCTGAACCACATCAGGTGATCACAGAGTTGACCACCAGGGTGCCAACCTTCACCGTATGAGATGGAAGATTGCTACCAACAAATCGATAGAGGGCAGTATGAGTCTACTCCCATACTGGAGTGGCCGCTGCTACTGAACCTGAGAAGGTATCTGCATCCACCCAATTTGTCAACAACAGAACTGTTGCTGTTTAGCAAACCAGCTATATTACAGATACCTGTCGAGTATGATGCGCCACTGGCAGACCCAAGTTGTACTTCTGGCCTTTAGTTGCTGTCTGGCCAGAGACAGTGAGGCTCTGTGCATTCATGCCTGCTCATATGCACAGAGGTCCACTCATCAGTTGCCAAATGCCAGCTACACTTTAATGCTCGGAGAGAACAGACATTAAAAGCATTGTAAATTTAGGAATTGCTAACTGAGCTAGAAAATTAACTCTTGGACTATCCCACTTTAACCTACACCAACTGGCAACTGGCAAGAATGATGCGATGGGGTGGGGTGGGGCTGGGGGAACATGTTAAATTGATTGCTTATTTTTTTCCCCAGTGCTGCTGTAATATGATTGCTCCCAATTTTAACTCCTGACTTTGGGCTGAACTTTCCCCCGTCGGGGGGGTTGTGCAGGGGCAGGCGGGAGTGAGCACGAACCCAATCGGTGCCCCCGATCGGGTGCGCACCGCCATTTTACGTGGGCGGGCCAATTAAGGCCCAGCCAGTGTGACGCTCACCTGGAAGCGCTGTGGTCTCCCTGTGCAGATGGGGGGGGTGGGGTTCTCTGAGTCGGGCCTGCGCTCTTTCGCTCTTAAATAAAGAATTGAAAATGTTTTAAGACATGTCCCCTCATGTGACAGTGTCACATGAGCTGGGACATATCAAGGAACATTAATTAAAAAACGTATTTAATTTATAAACACTTCATGGAACCTCATCCCGCCTGTGGATGAGGTTCCATGAAAAATGCAAAGGCCGCCTGGGCTCTTTGCCTGCCCACCAACCTTAAGGTTGGACGGGCAGCTCATTGAATTGATTTAATTAGTTTTAAACAGGCCTTAATAGGTGCTGCGCGCCTGCCAAACTGAAAAACTAAATGACGCGCGGTGACATCGAGACTCCCACTCGGCGTCACAGCGCATCATTTTATGTGTTGGCAAGCGGGCCCCACCCCCGGCCTACCGACAGGAAAATTCTCCCCATGTCTGAGGCACCCATCTGTTTGCGATTGTATGAAGAAACCAGGCAGGTTTTAACTTGACGGAAAAGTTTTGCTTAGTAAAAGGTCATGGGATTGACTTCAGGCTCTGATTGACACACCGGAAGCACTGTTTAAAGGGATAGCCATTTGCAAGCACTAACATCATATGGACAGGCAACCTATTGTGTGCACTGGATAGGCAACAGATATTTGAGCTATTTGGGCTTAGTGATTGCTTGTTCCTGTCTTTGTTTTGCCTTACTCACCCTAATTAAGCACCCTCAGTTTATGATGAGTACAATTTGTACTTCATTGCTTTAGATGGAGGAACTGTGGTAGGGAGAGGGGCAGCAGCAGCAACACCCTCAATAAACAGGCCAAGCAGCAGGTGAGCTTATTAAAAGACAGTAAGTGAGGGGGTGGCTGCTATAAGGTTTTAGCCAGCCCACTCTCCCAAATGCGATGGTGGAGCAGCTCATCAGGAGGCTGTGCATCACTTAAGCTGGATGTTGCTCATTTACCCGGTCTCCTGCAAGAAGATCTTCTTCCTGTCGAGCCGCTTGCTTTTCCTTAACATTTTTGCCTTAGGCTCCTTCCAGGCCACAGGGATGACACTCAGCCTGTGCTACACAGCTGCAGCAAACAGGTCACCAATTTTCCAGGGCCTACCAATATTTCACATGTCCCATCGGCACCAACATTCAGAATGATTTGTAACTGTGGCTGGCTTTCATCTGTGTCCAAGGAGTTACAAACTGCACTCAGGTAGACAGCACAGAACCAAATGGTGAACCACAGCTTTCATCAACAGGAAGGGCACTCAATTAATGCTGGCCTGATGTATGATCACCACAGATAGATCATGCAGAGTCTGTGCCAGTTTGGCGGGCAGCTTTCATCCTGCGACATACACTCCTGTTCATATTATTCCACCCATAAGAACAATAGACCATAAGAGGATGGCTAACCCCTGCACACATGGCCCTCCACAATCCGATCATGCTCAGGCGCCATTATGGCCATGGGATCACCAGCAACCTCACTGAGCATGCTATTGGGTTATTGAAGCAACAGTCCAGGTGCCTGGATATGTCTGGGGCTAGCCTGAAAATTGCCCCACATAAAACCTGTTGCATCAACGTAATGTACTACATATTGCACCACATGGAAATACAGAGATGATTCCAGTTTGAGGTGGCAGAGTAACACAAGAGTCATCACCTGACAGGGAAGAATCAGTGATGATGAAGGAAAAGCAGAAGAAAGAGTGTGAGCACAACATATTGCAGTCAGAGAGTCCAGTTGATAGAACAGTGCTTCTGGTGCCTTGCTCATACCCAGAATCACAGAGGCCTGAATATTGCTGTTGGCGTGTGGGGGCGACACGCTGACATGCAAAATGACACGAGATGATGTGGGGCATGCGTCCCGACGTCATCGCTCTTCATTTAGATCTTTCGTTCAGCGGGCGCGCACCGAAGGCGGCTGCTCGTCTGCCGAACTGTCAATGGCCTATTAAGGTTGGCGGGCAGGCAAAGAGCCCAAACGGCCTTCACGTTTTTTTAGGAAATCTCATCCACAAGTGGAATGAGGTTTCCTAAAGCTTTTATTAATTAAATGACAACAATTCCCTAAATATAAAAACTTCTCTCAGCCCATGTGACACTGTCACATGAGTGGACGTGTTTAAATAATTTTGTACTTTATTTATAACTAAATTTTTTGAGCAACTTAATCTCCCTGAGACAGCTCCATGCCTCAGGGAGATTCCTGCGCTCTTTCACGTGCATGCGCGAAAGAGCACAGGCCCGATTCTCCCTCCTCCCCCCGCCCGCGCAGGTAGTGCTGAGCACTATCGGCCATGCATCATGCTGGGAGGGCCTTAATTGTCCCGCCCACGTGCCGCCCCCCTCGCGCCTCCCACTCCCACCTAGCCTGCCTGACACAGGAAAGTTTCTGGCCAGAATCACAGGATTGTTACAGTGTAAAAGGAGGCCATTTGACCCATTGTGTCTGCATCGGCTCTCTGAGCATTTTAACTTAGAACCAATCGGCTCTCTGAGCATTTTAACTTAGAACCTAGCTCCTGCCTTTTCCCTGTAACCCTGCACTTTGTTTCTATTTAGATGATCATCCAATGCCCTTTTGAATGCTTCATTTGAACCTGCCTCCACCACCCTTCCAGGCAGTGCATTCCAACCCCTAACTACTCGCTGTGTGAATAAGTTTTTTCTCACCTTGCATTTGCTCCTTTTGCAAGACACTTTAAAACTGTGCCCTCTGGTTCTCGATCCATTTACAAGTGAGAACAGTTTCTCCCTATCTACTCCATCCAGGCCCCTCATTATTTTGAAAACTTCTGTCAAGTTTCCTCTCAGCCTTCTCCTCTCCAAGGAAAACAGTCCCAACTTCTCCAATCTTTCCTCACAACTGAAGTGTCTCATCCCTGGAACGATTCTCGTAAACCTCTTCTGCACCCTCTCCAATGCATTCATATCCCTCCTATAGTGTGGCATCCAGAACTGTACACAATACTCCAGCTGAGGTCTAACCAGTGTCTTATATAAATTCATCATAACCTCCCTGCTTTTGTACTCTATGCCCCTATTAATGAAGCCTAGAACACTGCTTTAGAAACAGCTGTCTATACATGTCCTGCCACCTTTAATGCCTTATGTACATATACACCCAGGTCTCTCTGTCCCTGCACGCCCTTTAGGATAGCAGCCATTACTTTATACTGTCTCCATGTTCTTTGTATCAAAGTGTATCACCTCACACTTCTCCGCATTGAACTTCATCTGCCATCTATCTACCCACTCCACCAATGTGTCAATGTCCTTTTGGAGTTCTATACTGTCCTCCTCACAGTTTACAATTCTCCCAAGTTTTGTGTCATCCGCAAACTTTGAAACTGTCCCCTGCACACCAAGATCTAGATCATTTATATATACCAGAAAGAGCAAGGGTCCCAATACCGACTCCTGGGGAACTCCACCAAAAACCTTCTTCCAGCTCGAAAAATACCCAAGAACCATTACTCCTTGTTTCCGATCCCTCAGCCAATTTTGTATCTACATTGCTACTGTCCCTTTTATTCCATGATCTATAATTTTTCTCACAAGTCTTTTGTGTGGCACTGTATCGAACGCCTTTTGGAAGTCCATACACACCATATCAATGGCTTTGCCCTCATCAACCATCTCTGTTACCTCTTCAAAAAGCTCTAGCAAATTAATTAGACATAATTTTCCTTTAACAAACCCATGCTGACTCTTCCCAAACAATCCAAATTTTTCCACGTGACTATTAATTCAATCCAGAATAATTGTTTCTAGAAGTTTCCCCACCACTGAAGTTAAACTGACTGGTCTGTAATTGCAGGGCAGATCTTTATAACCTTTTTTGAACAAGGGCGTAACGTTTGCAATTCTCCAGTCCTCCGGCACCTCCCCTGAATCCAGGGAACATTGAAAGATTATTGCCAGTTCCTCTGCAATTTCCACTCTCACTTCCTTCAATATCCTTGGATGCATCTCATCCAGTCCTGGTGCCTTGTCAACTTTAAGTACTGACAGCTTATCCAATATCTCCTCCTTATCAATTTTAAACCCTTCTAGTGACTGAATTTCCTCCTCTGCCCTCTGCTAGAAAATAACACAAAGCTCCTCAGCATTAATAATCTGTTTTCACTCCCTTAATCCTGCATTCAAGAACATTGAAATAATTCAGCTCAGTTTTAAATGAATAGCATATTGATATTAGAAGGTTCTATGAAAATTAATTGCGCACGAATAGCACCTCCAAGGAGGCCTCGGAGAACCTAAGGGCTTGCCTCTGACTTATTTCTGCAGACAATTTTATTCCTGTAATCTCGTTGAGCAATGTGCCAAACAGACAGCCTCTTTGTCATTGCAAAAATGGAGGACGAGGCCAAAATCGAGAAGTCCCACCCCCAAACATGGCATCTATCATTTTCACGGGAGTGGGAATGGGGCCAGGTTTGGAACTGCACATGCAAGTCTCACGGAAGCAGCTACTCATATAAAACAGCAGCTGTCTCCAATCATGCCTGATCTTCATTAGCCAGGCATGGGAAACACGGCGTGTGCAGATTAGATCTGGTAGAAGCAGGTCTAAACTTTCTAGAGTCTTTTGGAAAGGCAGGGTACACCTTTGGAAATGGCCACAGGATACCTTTGTAGTGGTTAAGTGCCCTTTTGGGGAAGTCAGGTGCCCTTTGGGAGAGGTAAGGTGCCCTTTGGGACTATTAAAAGTGAACATGAGTGTGCATAAAAAATATATAAACTCATTGGAACTGTCAAGAGAGCTACCAAAAAGAACAGTCAAAAGTGTCAAAAGCAACTGTCAAAAGCAGCTGTCAAGCTGTCAAGGCATTTAAAACTGCCCTTTAAATCTTTGAAAAAACTGTGTGGAGTGTTAAAGATATGAGGGGCAATGGGGGGTGGGTAGAGGGCATGAGGTGACATGGGTAGTCATGTATGGGCCATGGGGAGTGTGTGAGGGGTGAGGGGGTGTGAGGGGTGAGGGCTGGGGGGCTATTTTTTGACAAAGTGCTGGAGAACCAAGGCAAGCCTTCTGCCCAGCCTGCCTCCATACTCATTCTGGGGTCATCCAGCCCAACTCCTGAAGAGTCCCAGTACCCTGGAGCGAAGATCCCAACCCTTGGGCACTTTCTCCTGGGTTGGGTTTGTGAAGCCGGATAATGTCCCAACTGTGCACTCCTGACTCGGGAGCAAAAGTTCAGGCCTAACAGGCCCACTCTAACTCTGGTAACTCTCAGGATATTGTGCACAGGAGATGGATGGACTTCTCATTCCCATCTTGATTGGGTAGGAAGCCCTTCAGTATGATGCAGTTGGGACCTGAAAGATAAAATACCCAGGCCTGACATTTAGGCCAGCAGGCATGTTTTGCTTTAGCTCTGGCTGCCGCCCGCATGAATCCTGTTCTAGGTTAAAATCAAGACCCTTTTCACACCACGCTACACCTACTCAGTGCCTGATGTGAATCTCAAGTGATGAGAGGCTACTTTATGAAGCTTGCCTCTTACCAATTGATATAATTGTTTATCTGACTCCTGAATTGTACTCCTGGTTTTATCCCAGACTACATTCATAACTATTTCAGACTAATAGAAATCCAATATACGATAAATCTTGGAGTATAATTTTGCCTCTCAAGAAAGTGGAAATTGCTGATAAAGAAGTAGACTGTATTAAAACTACTGATATTTTCCTAAAGTTTCCTGCTGAAATACTTTCGGTATATTTCAAGTAGTAACACCAAATTGCTAAAGTTCGCAGCGCACTTTACAATCAATATTTTGAAGGTTAATTCAGACTAGGATTAAAATACATATGTAAATAATGATGGACAGTAAGCCACACAAAGGATGTTGAACCTAGGAGTCATAGGAGTCACTGTAACAGAGGGGTTGTTTTTCAAATCGTTCCTGTTCTTCTCCTTGTCCTTCACCTTCCATTACCTTCACTATTCTGCTCTAAAAAAAAGGGTGTTGTCCCTTCTCTAGGCTGTGGCCTTTAAAGGTGGCTCTGACGAGAACAGAGTGAGCTGACTTATCCGTCATCTGAGTTCATTAGCCACAATGCCAACAAAGTACCTTCAGAAGCTAGCTATCTTCAGGCAATAAATGACTTTCCATCTGTATTCTACCAAGGGACTGAAGATAAGTAAGGGCAGTGAATGTAGGCAATGAAAGTAGAGTTGCCAACCCTCCAGGATTGGCTTGGAGTCTCCAGGAATTGAAGATCAATCTTCAGGGCACTGCTGTGTGCAATCCTGAAGAAAAATCATAGGAATATTAGGAAAGATAATTTTTAAAACATTTTCTTTGAACATTTCTCTTTATCACATATAAAAATATTGAAAATGGAAGCAAAAGGCTGTTTGGCTGACAGTCACGCATCATCCAATTGGACTTTTCAATTGGCATGGGAAGGCAGTATGTTACAAGGATGGATGTGCGGGCCGACTATTGACTGGAGTGTGGGGACAAGTCATGTGATGAAGCCTCCAGCAATACATATAATCGCTGTTGGCAACCCTGAATGGAAGTGAAGTATAAGGGGGCTTATTTAAATTGTTGTGTTGTAGTAATCATCAGATCAGTGAAAAGCCAGTAATATGTAAGAAGACATAGCTCATAAAATCCATCCCTCTCTCACACCAATAGCTAGCCATTCTTGATATTTAAGAACAGAACCTTTCTTTAGCAATTTCTGGCGCTCATACACTTAAACTTTTTATCTTTGGAATATAACAGAGATTTACAAAATCTGACTTTTACCCATCAGCAGTGATTTTAAATGAACGTGGCAGCCATTTGCTACCAGTTCTGAACACTAGGAGACAGCAATGAGCAACAATTGCTATACCTTAAATGAATTATGTTAAAACTTAACTCAAACAAGGAAAAGTAACATTATTCTGCAGGTGATTAGAGTGCATACTATTGGGGACTGCAATACTAGACAAATCAATGAGTCAGGCTATACTGGTGGGGAAGATCAGATCATCTGCTAGCCAGCATTAAATTTGTCACCGTTAAAGGTAGCAGAGAATGCAGAATTCATTGGGTAGTTGTTCGCCCTAGGGGTATGCCCGTATGATCAGTGCTTACATTTCGACATATAAGTTTATAGCTAGCCAGTGATTGAGAAATCCCCATTGTCACTGACAACACAGCTAAAAGGTTGATTGTTCAACATTGGAGCACCTTGTGGAGGGTTACTGTCAATCTGAATGGATTTTCCTTTACTGAATTTGAAATACACGCCATTAAGCCAATGTTGTATTTTTACAATCCTGTATTTTTAAACCAGTGATGGGCTAAATAAAGTTCTTCATTGTCATGACCACGGATCATAGATCCGAATTACTTACAAAGATATTGAACTGTTAAATAAGACAGGTTTTTTTTTAAAAAAGGACATACAAGCAAAAGCTGGATGAGACTGTAAAATAACCACTTGCTGGAAAATTCCTATGTGGATTACACTTGATCTACTAGGCCAGAGAATGGAATGTTGTACCTAAAAAGGTCTATTTCAAGGCCTACTTCAGACAGAGACACTTTATCGGAAAAAGTGCAATGCAAAAACTAAACTGTAATCTCCTGCAGTTGCAGAGATAATGAAGGCTGATTAACATCTTAGCAGAAACCATCTCCTGTGAGTTATATCCCGGACTGTGGACATGATGTGAGTTGAAAAGAAAGCAGGTCTGGGCAAAAGGCATGCTTGCTTTTTCCCTTCCAGGAATACACAAGAAAAAGGGTTAAAAATCCAAATGCAACCCTGGTCTCCGTGTGCTAGTTCTAGTGTTCCAGGCCTGGTATGCAAGGCTGTGCTGTGAAGGTCACAGCTGAAGAACATCAATTAGGCAACACCTGTGCTTGCAGGCGAAAAAAAATCTCTCTCTGATTGCTGGAAGCAAGTCACAGTAAAGTCACAGATGAAAAGGAAACAGGAGAACTCCTTTCAGCTAACCTGCAGAACCAAGAATCTCCAAACCCACTGCTCAACTGCCAAAGTCGGTTCCACCAGAATCACCCCAACTTAACAGCCACAACCTTCCACCATCTACTCTTATTGGACCAGCCAAAGACTGATTCGTATATCTTTTTGACTTTTATTTCTGGACTCACTTCTCATTTCTAATCTGTGTGTATGCATATTGCATTTTTATTAATTTTTTCCCCACATTTTAGTAACTCAAGAAAGCCTAGTTAAATTGGCTCTTTTTAAAACATGAATACATTTGGACTGGGCAAAGGTATCTATGAGGGAAGGGATCCTTTTTTAGTTAACTTTGTTGCAACCAGTTATATGTCTGAAATGGATACAGAGAGACCACAGACTATACTGACCATAAGCCGTTAACCTTTGTGGAAAAGTTTAAGACACAGAATGCCAGGTTATTCCATTGGAGTTTGTTTCCCCAACCACACCACCTAAAAGTCATCCACATTGCCAGGAAATCAAATGTGATTGCAGATGCCTTGCCCAGAACTTAAAGAGACCCGGTTAGATTTGAAGTGATAATATTGACCAAGGATAGGAGAATGAATGTGAATGGAGAACAGGGGTTGAATAAAGAAAGGGAGCCAATTCTTTCCTCCTAACCTCCGAGCATAATAATTTGAGGTATCTCGCCCAGGATCATAACAAACTGGGGGGACTGGCCATAACATCATACAGTGGTCCAGCTGAATTCTTACCTATTTCAATCATTTCCAAATGAAGCTAGGAATTAAACTGACTGAGAGTTGAGAACTCCACCAGCGAGAGTTACTGAGCAGCACAGTAGAGAGAATGATTAATGTTTCCAGTTGTTACCTTTCAGAGATTTGCACATGTAAGCACTGAAACATTCTTTCTTCTCCACCAATGCTGCCAGACCTGCTGAGTTTTTCCAGGTAATTCTGTTTTTGTTTTGGATTTCCAGCATCCACAGTAGTTTTTTGTTTTTATCTTTTTTTTGTCTAGCTGTGTTGAGATAATATTATGTCAATTCTCAGAAACTGATACTTTTTTTAGTCAGTGTTGCTCTCAAAACACACCACTGTTTGCAACGTTATTAATCCAGTGCGTGGTTCCTGTGCTTGGTCATAATTATTATGGACACTGACAGGGCTGATTAAAACTCACCTGGCCTGATTCTTTTTTGTTTAATTTTGTTAGATTAATAGGCAACTTACATCACCTTGTAAACTGACATACGAGAAATAATCGAGCCCACCATCAATATCTTCGGAAGAAGAGTCATATTGGGCTTGAAATGTGAACTCTGTTTCTTTCTCCACAGATGCTGCCAGGCCTGCTGAGCTTTTCCAGCACTCTATGGCCAGAATTTTTCCGTCGGCGAGCTGGGGGCAGGGCCTGCTCGCCGACGCGAAAATGACGCGGGATGATGTTGGGAGGAACCCCCGACGTCATCCCGCCCCATTTAAATATTCAGGAAGGCGGGTGGACAGCACGATCAGCTGTCCGCCCGCCGACCTGCCAATGGCCAATTAAAGGCCCTGATCATCCAACCTTAAGGCTGGCAGGCAGGCCAGAAGCCCCAGCGGGCTTCTGAAAAGACATGAAGCCTCATCCACTGGCGAGATGAGGTTTTATGTCAGTTTTTAAAAAGTTTAATAAAGTTTCAGTCATATTTATTAACATGTCCCATCTCGTGTGACATTGTCACATGAGGGGGACATGTTAATCATTTTTTTATTTTTCTATTTTTGAAGTTAATAAACCTTTTACCGATCTCCATGAGACAGCACTTAGTCTCAGGGAGCTGTGAGATCTTTCGCCCACATGCGTGAAAGAGCGCACTTTGACAGTTGGGGAATCCCTTCCCCCCTGCACAGGAAGCATGTAGCGCTTCCCGTCGGGCAGTCCGCTGGGTGGGCCTTAATTGGCCCGCCCACTCAAAATGGCGGTGGGGCCTGTTTCAGTGGTAGGGGTCGGCTGCCTGCCCGCCACCGAGCCGGTGGGGCCCACCCGCCCATCAAGTCAAAATTCTGCCCTATGTTTTTATTTTAGATATCCAGCATCTGCTGCATTTTGCTTTTATATTAGAGTAGTTCTTGGCTATCTGAAAGCAGGAACTCATTAGGGGAGGGTTGATGTGAGGGGAGTGATGTGGGATGGCAAAGCAAGACATCTAACCTCCTACCCCTCATATTTCTGATATGTGGATGATATGTTTGCTATATTTCACATGTTTTCTATAAATCCACAGCTGCATGTAACAATTTCCTTACACGTCTTAATGGGCTCCATCCTGTGCTCAAATTCACCTTTGAAATGGAGCAGTCAAATGAAGTCCCCTTCCTTGGTGTACTAGTTGAGAAAGCTGCCAGGAGGTTCTCTATCATGGTCTACTGCAAACCTACATTCACTGGTCAATATATGCATTGGGATTCTTACAGTTCCACAAGCTATAAGATTGGTCTTATCAGCAATCTTGTAAATAGGGCCTGAGCCATTTGCTGACCATGCAAGCTTGATGCTGAAATAGGGCGCATCAAAGGCATCCTGCAGGATAATGGCTACCCTGATCAGATCACTTCACGCTGTATATCACGCAAACTCATGAACAGACATAAGGCTGTCACTTTTGGACCTGAAAAGTGCCCAGTCTACTTCAGATTACCCTGGAAGGGCATGGTCTCTCAAAAATTTCAGCAAAGGGTGAAGCTAGCTGTTTCGCGCTGCTAATATGCAGTAGCAACAAAATTGGTATTCGTACTAACAGGCTGCTGCTGTCAAGCCAAGAAGACATCTTGCCTGTCACACAAATGAGTAACGTGGTATATGAATTCCAGTGCCAGTGTGATGCTAGGTGTGTAGACTGTACGTCCCAAAGACTGGTGGATCGTATCAAACAGCATGTTCCAGCTGCTGTTCACAATGGGCAGGGTACAGATCATACCCAACCAGCCTCTGCTTGCAAAGCTCAAAGCACAGTGTCCAACATTAGATGTGATTCCGTGATTGGGCAACATTTGCTAAATAATCCTCAGTGAGCTAAGAATTACGCTGACAACCAATTTAAGATTGTCAGTCGGGCTTGCTGTGTGGTGCATTTGCGTGCACTGGAAGCTACATATATTAATACACAGGGCCCTGTTCTTTGCAGACAAAAAGAACATGCACACACATTGTGCCCGTTTCAGCTAAACAAAATAAGCGATAGATATTCGCTGACTCATTCCTCAGGGCAATGCCTTGACCAATCAGGCTGCCTGGTTTATATTTCAAACAATGCTTGGCAGCTAATTGTCAGTCACCATCACTGAAGCATTCTCCATGGCAATGCCTCTACCAGTCAGAGCCAACCAATCAGCACTCCCTTCGCATACAGTATAAATTATTGTTTCCCCTTATATTGGCATTCTTGCCAAGTGTCCTGATGAGTGCATGTCTCTTTTTTCAGCAATGCACAAGTTCTGTACTACTACCAAACAACTTTTATCCAAAGCAAGAGGCTGATGGTCATGTTATTAGGCCAGAGAGCAGGATGAGGATGAGCTGAGAGTTGACAAGGGGCATGAGACAGCAACATACCAATATTCTCAATGTTTTCAGCAATGTCAGATATCCTGGGTCCTGTTGCAGCAGGCCCTGTGATACAGAGAACTATCTCCTCCAAAGGGTTCAGGAGATCCAGGCAGCAGTGTCCCCTACCAGGTATGCTCTGTCCCCTTCAAGTGCATGCTACTTTGTTCTGCAAGAATGAGGGCAGGATATCAGTAATTCTGTTACTCTGTGTTTGAGTGATTTGCCTGCCACAGCTGAATTGCTGGAGGTATGTGGACTGTCAAAAAGACATGCTTATATCAAATACTGATTTTTGATTCATTGGCTGGAAACAGGAATTGGACTTTTAAAAAGACAGATAATTTGAAATAGACTTAAGTGACTTCAACCAACATCAAGATGGTGGGCACTGATTTATATTACTAAGTACATTCCACATTCCAACCAATGGAAAGGAGATAGTAAAGTCTGCAAAACTCACCAAGGACAAAACCCCACCTTGGGGACTCTGAAAGACCTTTCTTCCTGTCCTATTGACAAGATATCTATAGAAATTACCCTCGGTATTCAACAACTGAAGATAAACCACTCAAAGGTTAATTTCTTGAACAAAATATCTTGATTTTTAAGATTGCTCTCCAGATGAGCTAATTGAGTTATAATTGGAATACACTATTATTGCTTGAATTTCTGGCAATTGGAGATAGAAGTCACATGACAAGCCAAACTCTTTGCGTGTGTTTTAAGCACATAGATTTAAGCAGAATAGAATTAGCATTTGAGCTGAGTGAAGCCCCTGCCTCTCTCTCTCTTTCTCAATCCACCTGGCAAGCTTGGACCCTGTCTATTAATTTGACAGTGTTCCCATTTGAAGTAGACAGATTCCTTTAAAGAAAGACTTCAATTCCACAGTAGTGTCTCCAGAGGGGCAGAAATACCAGCTGCAGCTTTGAACCACCTCAACCTTGGAAGCAAGATGGATTCTACCTACAGTCAGGGGAAGTGGCAAGCAACAAACTGTGAACTTTTTTCATTTCTTACGGACTTTAATTTGGCCAATCTATCCTCTCTTACTCTGTAATCTCTAATTGTTTGTGTGAGCTTCAATTGTGTGTGTGTGTGTTCGTGTGTGTGTGTGTGTTTTTTAGTATTTTACTTAGATTGGTTTAAATGTAAATAGACTAACCTCTTTCTTTGTTAAACTCAAGAGAAAGTGTCTGGCTAGTCCTTTATCATGCTAGGAAATAGAGAAAGTTTAAATAAGTTATACATGTATTTGGGTGTGTTAGGAATAAGGTATATCTTTAAGTTTAAATTCAATTTATATTTTTTTCTATTTGTGGATTAAAAGGTGAAACCTTGGATTTAGTTTCATAGTTGAATGGAGACAGCAGGTTTAAAGTTCTGTTTGTGTACCTGCATTTCTAATGAGATTTTTACCACTCTTGAAGGAGAGTTAAAGCAAACACAAGAATAGAAAAAACTGTGCTGTTGCCGAGCAACCGTTGTCCAGAGAGGGAGGCCCCATCCACACACACACACAGACAGGAAAAACTAAAAATAAGCAGTTTGAGTTCAGTTGGAAGCAGCTGTCAGAGAGACTGGACAGCAGAGGGACAGGTAGCAAGTCCCAAACTGAAGCTGAAGCCAGTATTCCAGACAGACTAGATACTGGGAGAGGGAACTGCAGAGAGAGCAGATTTCCCAAAAGAACTGAAAGGTCCCAAAGCCAAGGAGTGAAACTGAAAGGAAGGGCCCCAAGAAGACCTTCTAGTCAAAGGAAGAACAGAAGTCTGGAAAAGGCCCTGTTCTGTGGAAGTGAAAGTGAGGAGCAGAGAGGAAGGCTCCAAGCTTCAAGCTTAAGGAGAAGAAAGCTACAGGAAGCAGATTTAAAGCGAGAAACCAGATAGTCCAAGGAGACAGCTGAAGGTCTGTAGCTCTTTACTATGAGATTGTGAACCAGTGGTGTTTAGTTGACATCGCTGAGTCAGTGGGAGAGAACGTTTGGAAGAAAACTTGAATGCACGTGGTGACCCATGGGAGAGGAACATCAGAAGGAGAGTTCGAAACCCTGAGGGGGGTGAACCCTTATGGGAAGTGCCTGAGAGAAAGCATCGGTTTGGAAGAAGATCCCAAAGCGAGTTCTTCGAGAGTGGAGATTGCAAACCCTCATGTGGAAGACAGAGTTCAGTGAGACTGGTTGGCTCATGGTGTGACAAGCATCTGGGGGGCGTTGAGGGGAGATCCATAGCATCTTGGGGTGGCATTTGTCACTTGGGGCAGGATTTTTTGCTTGGTGTGTGGGCGCACGCCCCACATGCCCGAGCATAAAATAACACGTGATAGCGTCGGACGCACATCCCGTCATCATCATGCACTTGCACAATATTTTGGTCGGCGGGTGTGCGTGAGAGTCAGCAGCGCCTACAATTAAGAGGCCTATATAGGCCATTGATGTATTAATTAGCCTGGACTTTTTGCTCCCAAGGGCGGGATGAAGTTTCAATATTAATTTAAAACAAAATAAAATTGGTTGAGCAGAATTCTTTTAAACTATATGTTTAGGTGAGTGAGTCTGATGTGTGGACATATTTTTTCACAATTTAAAATCTTAATTTGGTGGTTTCAAATTCTTCAGCTCCCTGAGGCAGCTCTCTGTCTTCAGGGAGCTTTCATTGTGCGCTCCCCTGTGCCCGCGCTGACTTCAGCACTTGCCCTCTTCCCGCCCCTCACCCCCGCAGCGCTGAGCCTTTCAGCACGCATTTCTCGCTGGCTGGCCGTTAATTAGTCAGCTAGCGTGAAATCGCAGTTGGGAGCCAATCGCAGGTGGCGGGCCATTTCCCAGCCATTCCCCGGCCTGCCCACCGTGCCTGCCCAACAACCTCAAAATTCAGCCCTTGGTTTCAGAGTGTGGTGTGTTTGACCATAGGCTGCCTATTGGTTTACATGTACTGTGTACTTAGTGGGAACATTAGAGTATAAAATAACATCTGTAACTTGTGTTATCCTTACAAATCTGAATATATCTGTAAAGGTATTGGTGTGGATGAAGGAGTATTGCAATATAGTTCATCTTTTCTGGTTTAATAAATGTTTTATTCTTTTGTTGAAACTTTATCAGCTGACCCCTGTGACTCTGTTTGGCAGCCACTCTCCACGTATATAAACAAAAAATAAAAGTTAGGACCTACCAAGCTGGGTTCCTCCCTGGGATTTGGCTTGTCCAGTAGTAACATCAACTGGGATTATAACAATAAACACAGCACATAAACAGCTAAGTACACTCAAAAATTGGCAAGGACATCCCTATCCAAAACTAAAAACCTGTTGTGGTCCACAGAGAAGAAGGAAAAGAGGGGAGCCATTTAACCCCTCTTCACCTGGTTGTAATAAGATGTGAGTGTTGCTGTGTTGTTATAATGATATAGACCCCAATCGCTCATAAGAGATTGCGTAAATACATTGTAGGTTCCTTTATTTTGACTAGGCACATGAGAACATTTATACATAGGTAGAAAGCTTAAAGACATCAGCAACAGAGATGTGTGTGTGTGCTCTGCTCAAAAGGAAAAGTGGAACTAAGTCTCGACTGCACGACAAACTTTCCTTCTAGTGATGTCATGCTGCTCTCCCATAAAGGCATATTACAACATCCACCCTTTTTTCTAAAGACACTTTCCCCCTTCCAAAGAAGCAGAGCTATTTACAATACATGTTCATGTTTAGTTACCACTATTTAAGTGTATACGACTAATGAATCTATGAGTTCCTAAAGCGTAATGGTAATCTGCTGGTACACCCAGATCTTGTAATATTAACCATGTCTAGAGGTTTCTTTAATTGTTCACAGCGATTTATGGGGTTTTCATTCTTGGATGTTGTTCCTGGTTTCATTTGGGATCTTGTCCTAGATGCAATAGGATTGTAAATAGTTGAGGAGCTGGAATGGGTCTGATTTGTACTTGCTTATGCCTCACCGTTGTGCCTCTGTGTGTAATGACTTCATAGGACTTTGGCTCTGAACTAACCCTTGTCACCTCTGCTGGTTGCTACATAACGTCCGTGGGATCCTGGATGTGAATTTGTTGACTCAACTGTTAACCTGGCAATTCTGTACCTGCATTTTTATCGTGAACATTGGTCATCTTCTCTTGCAGTTTTAAAAATTGCTCCCTAGTTTCTTAGAGAGTAGAATGGATAAGAATAGGTAAATTAATATGTACTGGTCTGCCAAACATGAGCTCTGCCGCTGGTGGAATAATTGTTCATAAAGGTGCCATTCTCAGATGTAACATTGCAATGTGTATATATTGCTTAGTCTTTCTACATTTGAGAATTAAAGATTTCACTGAGTGAATCATTCATCCAGCTAAGCCTTTAAATCTAGGTAGTGTGATCGACATTCCACTTCTCACACATATCCCGAAATGGCTTACCAATAAATTGTGGACTGTTATCTGTAATGAGCTCTCTAGACACACCAAATAAACTGAAATAGCACTGAAAATAGTGGGCGCAACAGTTGTGCTTGATGTATTGTTGAATAATGGGGTGCTTGGTAAGTAGTTGATGATAACATTGAAATCAATGCCATGGACATGAAAGAAGTTGCATGCGATTTTGGACCAAGGATGGGTAGGAATTTCATGTGGAATCAGTGGTTCTTTGTGCTGACTTGGCATGTGCTCTTGACGTACCTTGTACTTTTTGACGACGGCTTCAATGTCATTGTTCATACCTGGCCAATAGACTGTCTCTCTTGTGAGTTTTCTTGTCTGATCTATGCTCAAGTGTGAGTGATGAAGTTGAAGAATATCAGCTCACAAAGATTCTGGTATGATGACCTGCCTACCTTTAAAGATAACTTCCCAGGAGATGCCTAGCTTGTCCCAGTAAGGCCAAAATGGTCTTATGTGTCCGTGGATGGGCTGAATTGAATCAGGCTATCCGTCATTGCTGGTTTTCCCCAATTTCTACAGTGTGGAACCTTTCGCTGTTTCTTCTTGTAGCTGCTGGCATTTGCATTGCGCAAAATGTACCAGATCAGTTTGTGGACTTAAATTCTCCTGCAAGCATAGCATTGAAAATGCTAAACATTGAAACATTCTGGATATTTCAACGTTAGGTTTTCAACTGAGTTGATAGGAATAGTTTCTGAGGTTGATCTGCCTTGTGATGTCTGACTAATTCCATGGATTGTTACTAGTGTGAGGTCACGGCATTCTGGCAGGCCTACAAATGCAGGGCCTTTAGTCTTCACAATGTAGAACATCTGTGACACCCAGGAGGATTGATTGTATTACCACTCCAGGTCTACAGATCCCACACATGAAATTAGCGAACCATCGTACACAAAAAGTTGTGAAGTAGTAGGTTTCGCCATGGCCTTCCATGTCTGTGGATACATGTCTTTTAGAACTTGCAATGACAGTATGTTGGCACTTGCCCCTGTGTCAATCTTGGCCAATGACGAATAGATACCAACTTCCTTGGGACAGGTAATTTGAATCTTGACAAACATCTCGGATGATGTGATGACTTGGAAGTTTTCCATGAGATTGATGGTGTGAAAATGTGTTCACAGCTCTTCATTACATCGTGCACAACATTGTCATTTTCTGGTTTGTCAATCACCTAATGTATATGTTTCTGACAGGACACTGGGTGATCATTCTTATTGCTTGAAGGTACCTGTTATGTACAGTATATTTGGATCAGTGCATGGCTCTTTGTAGCTGCATAGCCTTCACTCTAGTGCGCTGCCGCTGCTAATGGCCCTTTCTGCCACATGCCTTGCAGATTGCTAGAAAGCTGTCCATTTCCTTGGTACATGCAGAAAGCCACACCTTCCACATGCCTTGCTATATTTGGGTGTTCTACTAAGTGCGTCAACAATTGGGGCTGTACACTTTCACATGCTTTTCTGGAGCTCCATCCATAATAATTGCAAGCTTCCCTGGCCCGATTTTTATGGCGGTTTTGTTTTTTTTTGTTTAGCCTTCCCTCACTTGCTACCAATCCGGCCCGCACTGGTCATTTGCCTTTCCTGACTGAGCCAATCCCATGCTGGTCCTCTCAACGCACTGTCCCACTCACTGAACTGACAGGCTAAGGACTGCAGTCTCACCACCTCTTTATCAGAACACTATCCTGGCATTGTGTCTTCAAAGCTTTTTTATATAGTCAGCATGCTGCATTTTCAACACTCTGATGCTGTGAATTCGTTGCGATCTGACCAAATATCAATGGTCGTCTTATGCCATGTAGCATGATCTAAGTCCACCATGTTGTATCTGTACTTAGTCTAGCTGCCACACTGTTTGACCACCGCTGAGCACCATGTCATGTTGTTATAATGATATAGACACAATTGCTCATAAGGGATTGTGTAGGTTCCTTTATTTCGAGTAGGCACATGAAAATATTTATAAATAGGTAGAAGAAGGCTTAAAGACATCAGTAACAGAGATGTGTGTGTGTGCTCTGCTCATGAGGAAAAGTGAAACTAAGTCTGGACCGCATTACACACTTCCCTTCTAATAATGTCATGCTGCTATTCCTCAGAGACGTATTACAACAAATGTGAGGCTGGCAGCATTGGGAGGCGCACGAATATGAGGTGGAGTATCTGGAAGTTAGGGTGAGTCCTGAGTGTCAAGGAGTGCTGCTGAGTGAGTGATGGGAGTGTGGCACATTGAGCAGCATGAGAGATGGTCATGTAGTGGGTAGGAGATATCCTATGAAGATGCTTATTCATGTTGACCGCCTACATGAGGTCAATGGATCTCTTGTGGCACTGCTGCCAGGTTCTTTGATGCAGACTCCCTGTTGACTTCCCTGGTCACCTACTCCTGCTCCCTTCTGTTGAGGGTGGTCCTTGGGAGTTTTTTGGCTACTCACAAAACCAATAATCTGTTCTCCTACCCTCCGTGACTAATGCCTCCCGAGCCACATCCTTCACCTTCGAACCCTCTCCCTGCTCTGGTGTTCACTTTGCCATCACTTAAATTACAGCAACAGTCTTCAGTGTAAGAGGGACAGCCTATCTTTAAGAAGAGCAAGCTGGCTCACCACATGGTTTGTGAAAAACACTAGTGAGGTCCCCTGCTGATCACAGTCAGTGACAGATTTAAAAAGAAGACGGTGGCAAGGGACACAATCGGCCAGACTCTACAGTAATTCAGGTGAGGTGGGTACACCAAATTTGTATTTTTTGTACCTTGATCTGAATAGAGGCAGGCACATTGTAAATCACAACCCCTGCTCCTGAAAAATTGGGGAACTCAATTTCTAGCTCACTGTATTTACTAGAATGATACCTGAACTAAGAGGTTATACCTATCAGGAACAATTTAATTGATTGGGGATCTTTTCTCTGGAAAAGAGATGGCTAATGGTTGCTCTAATAGAGGTGTTTAATATTAGGAAAGTACTTGATGGAATGTACACAGAGATGATGTTTCCACTTATGGGACAGAGAAAAGCCAGGGGCTGTAAATGTAAGCTAGTCACTGATATACCCAATAACAAATTTAGACAAACCCTCTTTACCCAGAGAGTGCTACCACAAGCTGTAGTTGAGGTGACCATCGTAGATGCATTTAAGGGGGAGCTAGATAAACTGAGAGAGGAAAGAATCGAATGTTATGCTGAGAAGGTTAGATGAAGTAAATCGTGAGGAAGCTTGTCCAAAGCATAATCACCGGTGTAGACTTGTTAGGTTGAATGGCTTGTTCCTGTGTTGCATTTTCTATATGTTTAATTCTATGTAATGTTAAGAATTTCTGTGGCACCATTTGTATTTGTAACCTATCACTTTATTTGTTGTGTTTATTGATTTTTGAATAATCACACAGTAGGTGCATGTAAAGTGCCTTTAAAGTGATGAAGTGTGAGTCAAAGTGAGTACAGGTGAACCTTCGGGCCACAATAGAATGAAATAATGTTGGAGAAGATTCTAAAATAATGATTAATTAGGCATTGGGAATATTATTTTTAATGCTACAGATGTCGTCCAGAAATTTCTGCTCATGTACTTGGTGCATTGCTTGATGAAGCAATTCTATAGTTTTCCACTTTGGGGAGCTCCAGTTCAACTGTAACATATTCTTGTACTTGCTCAGATTTTGTATCCATGATTAAAAAATGCTGCAGCAGTTGCATCTCTATAAAGTTAGACTGCAGAAACGCCTAGACTACTTGCATGAACAAGGTCATTCAATATACATAGCAGGTTGTTGAGAAGCCAGCAGCCTGAGTAATGGATTCAATTTTGCATATTCACATCAGCTAGTTACATCGAAACGTACAAATTAGGAGGAGGAGTAGACCACTCAGCCCTTCGAGCCTGCTCCACCATTCAATACAATCATGACTGACCTGATTTTAACCTCAGCTCCACATAGTTTATGCACATCAACTTCAGAATCATACCTGTACTTCTAGCATTTATTATGACACAGCCAATGGTAAAGGCTGAGTTGTTCAAATCCCAGAGGGAAACTTGAAATAACTGTCATAACCCGTTTTTGCAATTTGTATGTTTTCAGATGCAGGCTTTGAATTCAATAGTAATAAGACCACCAAATCTCAAGAGTTTTTTTATAAAACCAAATTAAACATTTATTAATACAAGAAAGATTGTAAGCACATACATATGTCTACAAAAATACTACTATAATAACTACAAAAATCCCCTAATTATTCTGACTCTCAGTTAGAGCCTCGGTAAGGCAACAGTAAAACATATAGGGAAGAATTTTCCTGTTGGTGAGCGGGGGCAGGGCCCACTCGCCGACACATAAAATGACGTGCAGTGACATCGGGTGGGCATCCCAATGTCACCACGCGTCATTTAGATTGTCAGCTATGCACCCGCTGAACTGTCAAAGGCCTATTAAGGCCATTAACAAAGTCATCAAAGCTGTTAAGAATACTGCCCGTCCAACCTTAAGGTTGATGGGCAGGCGAAGAGCCCAGGCAGCCTTCGCGTTTTTCATGAAAACTCATTCACGGGTAGGATGAGGTTTCATGAAGGGTTCATTAATTAAATAAAATTTCAAAAAATTAATGGACATGTCCCAGCTCATGTGACAGTTTCACATGAGAGGGCATGTCCATAACATTTTTTTTTCACCTTTATTGCATTTTTCAAGACTTAAACTAATGCCTCAGGGAGATTTCTGCGCTCTTTTGTGCGTATGCCCCGACTCAGGGAATCCCCCCCCACCCCGCCCCCGCCCACACAGGGAGCGCATGTAAAATGGCAGCACGCACCTGATCGGGGGCGCCAATCGGGCTTGCGCTCGCTCCTACCCGCCCCTGCAGAACCCCCTGAGGGGTGAGGGAAATTCAGCCCATAGATTTAAACAGACCCCTGGCTTACCACACAGTCGCATTCAAAATGTCTTTCTTTCAGCTCGGGGTCCTTGCAGACAGACTTGAAGCTTACAGGCTGGAGGCTTTAGATCTTAGAATCCCTCCTCCTTTTACCAACAACCTCCTCTTCCTTTATACATATTTTCCTCTTTGAATGCAAATTCTCATTGTCACTAGGTTTTTTCAAAACTTTAAATCTTCTAACAATAAAACCCTTTCATAATACCCCATTTTACTAGTAAGCTTTAAGAAAAATAAACACATTGTTTCTGAGCTTCACCCGGGTAGGTGTGATATTTCACCCGCTCTTTTGAATGGCCTATTTAAAAATGCAAATTGCCCCCTTTACATCTCACCTTCTATTTGTCTAGGTTTATCTAATTACCATTTCAAATCTACTTCCCTTCTATACATCAAAGCCTCTAGACCAGCTGGCTTTAATCTAATTAAGACACACAAACATACACACACATAAACACAGACATCACTAAACTCTATTTTAACATAATTTCCAATAACATTCTAAACATTATTATATCTTCTTGACACATTGTAATGTTAAAATAAAATTGTTTTCCCAGTGCCCGTGACCAGGGCTAGAAGGTGATTTCACGCTGGTGGGCCAATTAAAGCCCACCCGATGTGAAAGGCGGCTGGGGAACCTTGAGAAAGGGTGGGCGGGGGCTAGGCCCTGTTGTCTGCTGGGTCCAATTGCAACCTGGCGGCCAATTCAAAAGTGGCACAGCAGTCCCAGGGAGGCTGCCTGTGTCGGAGTTGCAACAGTGACATGGCTGCGATCCAGGAAGGAGAATCCATGCGGGAGGTGAGGCCAGCGGGGTAGTCAGCTCCACATTTCTCCCATGAGTGCCTCGCTGCCCTCTTGGAGAAGGTGGCTGCCAGAAGGGACAGCCTCGTCCCTAGAGACGGGAAGGAGGAGGCCATCGCATCTCACCAAGAGGGCATGGGAGGAGGTGGCATCCTAGGTGAGCAACCACGACGTGGTGAGGCGCACCTGGCTCCAGTGCTGGAAGCACTTCAATCATCTGCTGTGCTCAGGAAGGGTGAGCACTGTGGCGGCATGGGTCAGTGTGGAGAACAGTTAAGGACTGGCCATCCCCCCATGGACCTCTGGGGTGCTAGAGTCTGAGTGGAACTTGTCAGTGGCACCGGAGATGGCCAAGGGGGTGAGCCCTGGCTGCTTGGACTGAGTGCCCTGTGGGTCGAAGGCCACGAATCGGATGTGCCATTTGAGGTGTTCCTCAGGTGAGGTTGGCCAGACTGCAATGGCACTGCAGGTAGAGAGTGGGTTGATCAGTTCTCCTCTGTCCTTTTGGGAGACGACATCCCATAATAATACTGAGAGGTCGCGGACTGGCGGGGGCCCCCTACACTTCCTCATCCTCTCCCGCTATGAGCAGGAGGCCTTGGAACTCAAGAGGCGAGATGCACCTTGATTAATCGGCCACGGTGAGGTTGGGGTGTCAGACGAAGGTAAGAGTGCAGTGCACTGAGGTGAGAATTTCGGCCTGTGCAACCATTCTAGTGTAGTCTCTTCATTGTTGAGAGCCTCGAACCTGGAGTCCCCATTGATAATCGAAAGACAAGGGAACCTTGAAGCAGATCTCCATTGTCTCACCAGGGTGCCTGGCATGCACAATGACAGTGTGATGATTCTCACTAATGTAATGTTCTTCTTCTCCCGTTTAGGTTCACCAGCAAGCATTCGCACTGAAGACCTTGAAGGGCCACCCCTGACCCTGGAGGACCACTATGCTCCACACGCACCTGTGTCACACCCGCTCTGTCAAGCAGGCACCAGCGCAGGTTCCAACACCTCAGTGGGCAGTAGATTGCTGCCTAGCATCTTGGTGCACATTGGTGAGGGCACTTCACACTTTCTTGAGGTGCAGGCGGAGGCAGAGAGTGCCCAGGGCGCCGGCAGTCGGAGGACTGCTGGAGACCAAGACAATGCTCAGTCGAAGGCTGATGATGGGCCTCTGGAGTCATCCATTTGGCAGCAGGTACTGGAAGTCCAGCGGAGTGTGCGTGAGGATCTGGTGGAGATCCGCGAGGGTATATGTGCCATGGTCTCCATTGTGGAGGAGTTCCTGTGGAGCATGACCACTGCGTTGACCCTGATGGCTGAGCGCACTGCCTCACCCATGGAGAGAGTGGCGACTCTCGTGGAGATGCTGCTCCAGGGACAGAATCAGGGATCCTTGGGTATGCGCTCGGACCTGCAAGCCCACTCACAGGCAATGACCTCAGGTGGTCAGTGTCTGCGTTTGAGATGGATGGGGCGTCCAGTATCCCAGCTAGGTGCCTGTCCATCAATGGTGAGCAGAGAGGTCCAGAGCGACCTCACCTTGGCTCACGAGCTGCCTGCCATCTCTGCGGGCTCCTTTCAGGGTATTCCAGGTGACGGCAGCAGCTCCTCTGCCCCTCTGCCAATGACCGTGGCATCCGATGAGGCTATGATGACTGGGGAGATGCCAACTGTGGCACTGGCCGCTCCCTCCCAGGCGGGGCCAGCACAGGCTCCACTAGCCAAAGGATGACCGCCAAGGCCTTCAAGGCCAACAGGACAGCAGAGTGAGCAGGCTGTCTCCAATGCTGGTGCCAACGAGGGGGGAGCACCGAGACGTAGCATCTGCAAACGTAAATTTAAAGCACCTTAAGCACAAGATGGGCTTGTCACAGGTGATATTTTGCTCGCCCATTTTGCTCTGAGATTTTGGTGTGACAACCAACACCGGTTAATGTTTAGTTCAGCAATCTGTCACTTGCAACATTAAATGAAATTTGATTTTGTGTTATTGGCCTGAGTGTGCTTCATTCGTTCTGTAGGTGCAGGGTAGGCCAATATTTAATGATGAACGTGTGTTTCTTGAAACTTTATTGCACAGGCACAGAGTGTATGTTGGTGGCCAAGGGAATGTTCCTCTCTGGGATCGAGTATGGAGCAGCCATGGCATGTGGTGGTGGTTCTTTTGGTAGCCTAGCTGAAGGAGCGTTGGAGCAAAGTGTCCCGGGTGTCCCTGCCTCCCTGGAGGTTACCCAGGTCTGCATCCATGCCCTCAGCGTTCTCCTCACTGTGCTCATCCTCGGACTCAGTACTGGACTCATCATCTGTGGCCTGTGCAGCTGTGTCAACATCCTCTTCCTCCACTGGGTTCCCCCCTTGCCAGTGCCAGATTGTGGAGAGTGCAGCATGTAGCCACTAGCAGTGACACGTGCTCTGGGGAGTATTGCAGTGCGCCCCCTGAACGGTCCAGGCACACCTTGAGAAGGCCAATGGTCCTCACTACCACTGCCTTGTGGAGGCATGACTCCTGTTGTACTGCTGCTCGGCCTCTGTTCTTGGGTGCCTGAGAGGCGTCATGAGCCACCTTTTCAGGGGATAGCCCTTGTCACCCAGCAGCCATCCTTCCAGTCGGGCTGGAGCACTGAAGAGCTTCAGCACTTGGGAGTGTCTCAGGATGTACGCGTCATGAGAGCTGCCAGGGTACCTTGCACAGACTTGCAGAATCTGCATCCTATCTGCACGTTCATGGAGTGGAATCCCTTCCTGTTGACAAAGGCACCGGGCTCACCCGTTGGTGCTTTGATGGTCACATGTGTGCAGCCCATTGCACCCTGGACGCAGCAATCGTTGCAAAGCCTCTGGCTCGCTCAGCCTGGCTGGCCTCGTCCATACGGAAATCAATGAAAGTCAATGCCCACCTGAACAGAGCTTTTGACACTAGCTTGACCCAACTGTGGACAGCTGATTGGGAGACTCCACACAGTCCCTCACTGACCCCTGGAAAGAGCCGGAGGCATAGAAGTTGAGGGCCACTGTGACCTTCAGTACCACAGGCATGGGGTGTCCACCCACACAGTCAGAGCTGATCTCAGGCCCGACCCTCTGACAGATGGAGTTAACGGTCTCCCTGGTGAGGTGGAGCCTCCTTCGGCATTGCACCTCAGACATATTAAGGTAGCTGCATAGGTGCCTGTAAACCCTGGTAGCAGGGTAGTGGCGTCTTCTGTGGCCCCTTCCGCCTTGCACTTCCTGCTGGCCCTGTGCCACTTGTGCCTGCACCTCTTCTCCCACAGGTCGCTCCCCTGGAAGCTGCTTCCTCTCCCTTCTGCCCCTCTCTTCCTCCTCAGAGGCGGTGTCACCAGCAGAGACCACAATCCCCTTTATCAGGGTTATGGAAGGCTGTCTGATGCTCGGAAGAGCCCACATAGTCTGAATCCTCCAGGGGCCTGGAAGACTCCAATGAGTCTTGAAATGAAGCCAACATCAATGCGCGTCATTTCAGGCTTGAACGGGTTGGTCACACGCCTGCTCATCGAGTGAAAACTTCTGCCCCATGTGGTAGAAATTGGTGTGTATTGTGCCTGCTTTCCAGGTGTAAAGCAGATCAATGTAGCAGTGAGATGACCAGTGCTGAATTTGTGTGTCCCATTCTTTTGGGTATTCTGTGTGGATGACTAAAACAGGCAATAGGCTCCATGAATATGAGGGTACATTGCCTGTTGAAGGAGCCTTTTCAAAATTGTTCCGTGGTGATCAGGCCTTCCTTGCTCAGGATTCTTCAGTGGCTCCTGTGGCAGTCAATGAAGTTTAAGCATAAAAAATGTTTGTACATAAAATAAGTTCTTGAGCATCAGGAGTTCTCCCCCCAACTCCACAAGCATCGCGATGGCAAGACCATCCACCCATACCCCTACAGAGCCCACTGCAACCTTCCTTCAGGGATTTACCTGACGGCCACTGCCAATGAGACAGGCAACCCAACATCAATGTCCTCCTTCAAACAAACTGCCAGAATATTCTTATGAGGCCCAAGGCAGAATTTCCATTGACACCATTTGGGCCCCTTGGCTCAGCTTTGTGCTGCACTTTTTAATTCTTTCATGGGATATGAGCGTCACTTGCTAGGCCAGCATTTATTGCCCATCCCTAGTTGCCCTTGAGTAGGTGGTGGCGAGCTGCCTTCTTGAACCGCTGCAGTCCATGTGGTATAGGTGCACCCACAGTGCTGTTAGGGAGGGCATTCCAGGATTTTGACCCAGCGACAGTGAAGGAATGGTGATATGTTTCCAAGTCAGGATGAAAAGTGACTTGGAGGGGAACTTCCAGGCGGTGATGTTCCTATCTATCTGCTGCCCTTGTCCTTCTAGATGGTAGTGGTCGTGGGTTTGTAAGGCGCTGTCTAAGGAGCATTTGTGAGTTGCTGCAGAGCATCTTGTAGATGGTACACACTGCTGCTACTGTGTATCAATGGTGAAGGGAGTGAACGTTTGTGGATGGGGTGCCAATCAAGCGGGCTGCTTTGCCCTAGATGGTGTCAAGCTTCTTGAGTATTGATGGAACTGCACTCATCCAGGCAAGTGGGCAGTATTCCATCACACTCCTGACTTGTGCCTTGTAGATGGTGGACAGGCTTTGGGGAGTCAGGAGGTGAGTTACTTGCCACAAGATTGCTGGCCTCTGACCTGCTCTTGTAGCCCTAGTATTTATATGGCTAGTCCAGTTCAGTTTCTGGTCACTTGCAAAGAGCTGAGTCTGGGCTGCAAAACAGGCCCAGAGAAATGTTACCCCTATTTCAGAAACTAAACTGATATGATTTAATTCTGCTGTGACTACATGGCTCACTTGTACTCACCTTAACACAAACTACACCACCTACACAAACACTTTACAAACTGGTACATTGTGATTATTCAAAACCAAGGAAAATAGGTTAGTCATGACCTCATAGCTCGATATTCCCTGTGTATACTTTATAGGGTGTTTCAAAATGAGCTGAGCTGCCAAACTGACTGATTATAAAACAATGATTGTTTCTGATCATTCTTTCCACTGAAATAACATTCTCAACCAAAGGCTGACCATACAAATTGGCACCAAGTATAGTGGGATACTTCCACAACCCTCCTGAGAATCAAAAAACAATACATCTTAGTAACTAACGTTTTTGATAATCCACGCTGATTAATGTTCTAGATTTTAGGTCTTTATTTTTTAGAATTTGAGGGGGAGGGATTTGGCTCTGATGGTTAGGTAATATGTCGTACAGGCTCCACATATTATTTGTATATGCCAATGTTACTCTACCTAGAGTAAGATGCATTTGCTATTGTTTGCCGATACAAAGCAATCAAGAGGCACATTCCACGGCCCAGGACTACGTGCTGAGTGATAGACTAAAGCTTGGGGCAGCCACCTCAAAGGCGCAATGGGGAAAGGTCGCTGTCTAAGTTCTTTCAGACATAGTGCACCGAGGGGCTGGGAATTGCATAGACCCCTCGGGCTGTACGACTTACAATGAATGTATGTAGTGAATACTAAATTGTATTGAAACACCTCAGAGTGCAACATGGTGTATGTCGATAACTCCAATACCATTCCACTCTCTGACTGTCTGTAATGACCATATGAACTGACTGTAATATTCATTGATTGTACTGAAGCACCTCGTGATCCATGTGTAAAAGTTGAATCTGATTGCACTTTTTGTGATGGCCATTTAGAAATGTTTTGTAATGTTCTTTCAGATGTTTTATGAATAAAGTGTATTTTTCCAAAAAAAAATCTAGAGGCACATTCCAGCTTTTGTTCCATGGAGTGCAGGGGCACCCAGTTAGGGAGTTTCTGATCTTGAATACGTGTCAGACAGGCGCAGTATAGGAAGGCAAGCTCCAAAATGGAAGGCTGTAGATTGTAAGAACCAGTTCTGGATGAATTACATTACTGTTCCTTGTTTGCTGATAGTGCAAAGAATGTATTGAAGAGCTGCTTTCCTTTCCTAGAGCAAAAGGTTTTATCAGGATCCTAAAAGGCCAAAAACAGAGATACTCCAATTGAAGAGAAGCTGATTGCAGCAGCCTGTAGAATATCCTGGCAATGTTTGTGTTCTTTCATTATGTCTGGTAATATACCACCGTGGTTAAGAAAAGGCAGTACAGCAGAAATATTGAAAATATAGAAAGAATTTTCTTGCTTTAAATCTGTCAAAATTGCCCATCTAGAACAAAACATACTTTTTTAAAAAAGATATTTTTGAAAACTAATTGTTGTCCTATATGGTGAGATTTTCTTCTCCCTCCAACATCACCTCCCACCATTCAGTTTTCTTCCTCCTCCCCCAGGAGTGCTGATTTATGCTGGGATTCAGTCCCTTGGCTGCTTACGGTGCTCTAGGGCATTGCAAGTCCGGATCCTGCTAGTAGCTCAAACCCACAGAAGGATTGAGGGGAGGGAGGTTATTGAGAGTAATAACATGTCTGGAGAACAAGTTCAAACAGCATATCTATCAATTTGGAAATATATCAGTAATAGCTTTGTTGCATATGTAAACACAAGCTTTACATATAAAGCCAGACCAGAAGATGTATTGGGAGATACTTTCACTGCCAGCTGCTTGTTTCATGTTTCAACAACGGGAGGCTAGTCGTTAAAATTCTGATGGGCCTTGGTCTATTTGGCTGCCTGAATCAGCTTTCAGGCAGGCCTTTTAACAGGCACCCAGCCTATTCAAAAATACGGAAGGCTGTTAGTGATCTTAAGCCTGTTATAGGAACACAATAGCAACTTTCAATGAGGAATTGGCATAGTTTTCATGGCATGAGCTAATCCCATTTCTCCAAGCATTGGGAGACATAACTGGCAATCCTTAAAGGAACCACTGGAAGCTGCTCCCAAAAGGTGTTATTTTGTTTTCCCTTAACATTTCTATGAGGCAAGGAGGAGCAAGAGGGCCTCTGGGACCCATGAAATTCCATCAGGCCACTGCTGGCCCATCCTTGCCCACTGGTGTCTATGCCCTCCAACAGTCCTTGCCCACCAGTTGGCTGTGGAGGTACCAGATGGTATTCTGCTGCAGGAAACTGGAGAGCTGCGGTGGGGCTTTATTTCATGCTTGCAGCTCACCAACAACGTATTAATGAGACTCTAAACTAAAATTGGTTCAGTTCTCCCGAATGCTGCATTGGGCAATTATCATGGGTACATTATCCATATGGTGCTCATTCAGCACAAATCCATGTCTGCCCCAAGATAATTAGAGCTCACATTTTAATGATGCAACGGATGTGGTTTTAAAACTGGATGTGCGACTTGGAATGTGTGATTCATTCAACAAGTACTCGACTATATGCGAAACTCAAATTGTGAATAAAACGTTTGTATCAAACATGTTGTTGAGTTGTTGATTTATTTTTTGGTGCAGGAAGTGGGGGTAAGAGAACAGAAAGAAAATCATTCCTTATAAGACTCACCTTAATTCCTTGGGGGGAAATAAGTAGCCCACGGGAATGAGTTTGTTCAGAGGATATTCATGGTCGGCTTTTTGATTTTTGGGCTTTATTTCAATGCCTGAGTGAAATCAGTGTGAGCAGATCCATGATTCTACAGGTCAAAATTATAGCAGAATGAGGTTGGTGTTGGTCTGTCTAACATCTCGTGCTATCCAGTTTTGAGTTGTTAGGGAAAGCAAAAATGAGGCTGAACCACAAACTGACTGCTTTGCACTTTACATGTATTTCCTGGGGCATATTCCCTCATGGGGAGTTGGAGCATTTAAAACATGTAAATTTACATAGCATTTACAGCACTGGAAAAAAAACATTCAGCTCAACAGGACTACGTTCCACATGAGCCTTTGCTCACCTTCCTTCATCTCACTCTATCACTATATTCAGGGCACAGTGGTAATGTCACTGGACTAGTAATCCAGAGATCCAGTGCTCTGGGACAGAGGTCCCACCGTGGTAGCTGGTGGAATTTAAATTCAATTAATAAATCTGGATTGAATAGTCAGTTTAATGGTGATTGCGAAACCATTGTTAATTAAAAACACCCATCTGGTTCCCTCATTCCTCCATAGGGAAAGAAATCGGCTGTCCTTAGTTGTTTTGGCTTAAGTGTGACTCCAGACTGACTCTTAAATGCCCTCTGAAATGGCCTGGCAAGTTGTATCAAAATGTTACGAAACCTAAAATGAATGAAACTGGATGGACCACCTGGCATTGTCCTTGGCACCAGAAATGGCAATAGAACACCTGGCCCTGTCGACCCTGCAAAGTCCTCCTTACTAATCTGGGGGTTTGTGCCAAAATTGGGAGAGCTGTCCCACAGACTAGTCAAGCAACAACCTGACGTAAGTATAATTGATGGAAGCATACCTTACAGACACCACCATCACCACCCCTGGGTATGACCTGTCCCACCAACAGGACAGATCCACCAGAAGTGGCGGCACAGTAGTAAACAGTCTCGAGGGAGTTGCCCCTGGAGTCCACAACATCAATTCTGGACCCCATGAAGTCTAATGGCATCAGATCAAACATGGCCAAGAAAATCTCATGCAGATACCATCTACCGTGCTGCCCACCCCCACCCCCTCCCCACCCCACTCAGTTGATGAATCAGTGCTTCTCCATGTTGAACACCAATTTGAAGGAGCACTGAGGGTGGCAAAGGCACAGAGTATACTCTGGATGGGGGACTTCAATGTCCATCATCAAGTGTGGCTTGGTAGCACCACTATTGACTGAGATGGTCAAGCCCTAAAGGACATAACTGCTAGACTATGGGTGAAATTGTCCCAGATTTGCACTGAGTGTGGTCTGCATGCAGGAAAAAGTGTGTTTTAACCGCCAGCCACAATGGTGGCTTTTCATGTCGTATCGTCCCATTCCTGCCTCATTAACTATGCATTCCTGGGAACCATGCTGGGTCGCTGGCGGGGCAGCCTCTGATTCGCCAGCCCCGCTGTCACTTCAGTCCCACAGTAAACCAGGCGCCATATTTAAAGACCACCCCTGTACAGAGCTAGCACTCATCAAGGGATAGGAAGCTGCTGGGAATTGATGGCTGCCAGAGGGAGGAACATGTTGTCCCCAGATTTAACGACGCCTCCCTTGAGCACCTACTGGATGCAGTGCAGGCCCGCCGCGATGTCCTTTACCATGCGCTGGGTGAAGACCAGCAAGTAAGGTCACTAACCCAGCATGGGAGGCAGTGGCAGTGGTGGTCAGTGCCAAAGCCCTGCAAAAGAGGACAACCATCCATTGCAGGAAGAGGATAGATGGTCTCATCTGTTTTGCCAGAGTAAGTCACTCTTCTCATCATTCTCAACTCACACACTCACAAACCCATCACACATCCACAGGGATCTCACACCTCAAGGGACAACACCACTAAGTCTCATACACACCTTTACATATCCATCGGGCTCATATCCTCTGGAGCTTGTGTCCTCATCCCATCCATGGCTCTGTTCACCACACAAACATCCCACACAGTGCCATGCGTCCGACTCAAACTCTCTCCATCTGTTTTAATTCAGGAGAAGCCGGCTCATAACAGCAGGGAGAAGTCCCAGACTGGGGGTGGAATGGCCCACATTAGACCCTTCACTCACTTTCTGGAGCGTGCCTTTGTGCTGACTGATGAGGATGTGGACCATGCCTGAGGCGACGGTGAGGTCAGTGGTGAACATCCACGTGAGGATCCTGTACCACATTATCCCTCTCTCAATGCGACTGCGAGTGCTCTCTCTCCCGTTTTTGGCTCTGCTTCCATGCATTAATTATCTCTATTTCTGTTCACAGAGAGCTCTGCCAAGCGACAGAAACCCTCAGCCAGCCAGTCCCTCAGCTTCTTCCAGGTCCACACCTCCAGCCAAGAGGACACCTCCTTCTTTGAAGAGTTGGAAATAAGCAGCCTAGAAGACTTTATCACAATGCTTACCCACACCCTCCACCAGTGTGGAGACACACACCTCGGAGGCAGGAGTCAGAGGTTCACAATCTGGTGGTCACTGCATGGACACGTGTCCAAAGCAGGAGGAGGTAGATTCAGCCGAGCTCCTGGCACTGGGGGGACTGCTGGGGAGGAGGTATCTGCGAGGTCCAAGTCAGATAACGGACCTCTGGATTTAGCCTTCCAACTCATCGCGGAGACTCAGCAGAAGATGAGGGAACATCACGCTGAACTGTTGGAAGCCCTCAAACGAGTGGCACATGAGTTGGAGGAGTGTGTCCGCTTGCTCTCTGTTGAAGTGGTGTCCCCTTGTGCGCATATGGGGGTCTCCATGGGAAGGATGGCGGAAGCCACGAAGACCATGGTCCAGCAGGACGTGGAGATGTGCACAGACCTGCACTCCATCGTGGGAGCCGCGGGTGAGATCCTGTAGCGGCAACACAAGAGGAAAGCAGGGACGTCCCTCCAGTTGCTCCTTCCCTCAAGGAGTCAGGCTGGGCCCTCCAGCACCCGAAGGGAGGAGGTGTGGCAGCTGGACACCCCTGGGTCATCCACTTAGGAATCTCAGAGGCTGTCCTCTCCCTCTGAGTGCCCTTTGCCTGTGACCCCTCCTCAACCTCGTCCTCTGTCACCGCAGAGGGAGCAGGTGGCTTACATGAGGAAAGCCAAAGTAAACCAGGGCCCCAAGGCCTTGGCTTTCCAGAGGACCCAGGCTGAAGTCACTAGAGGCAACAGGGCCAATCTTTGCACAGGCTGTCTCTACCCCTGTCGTGGATGTTGGTGCAGCACCTAGAAGTAGTGGTGGCCCTAGAAGAGCTAAGATTTTCTGATCACAAGTGGTTGCACGGTAGAACACATTTTGTCACTGTATAATCTGAAAATATATTCACTTTTACTGAGTAACGTGTAATGTTGTCTTTCAGCTTCATTGACAGGCTTCGCAAGTCCACCCCCTGCATCCCCCACTCTAGCAGTTCAGTGCACACAGCTGTACCAGGACTGATTCTGGAGGGAGAAGTGTGTGTGTGTGGTAGGGCCTTTCGGGGGGTTGTGTAAGCACCCTCCCACACACGGGGAGCCTTCCTCCATCACACTCACCTCACTGTCCTGAGCATTTTCAATGCTGCCTGCTGGGGTTCTCTTTCAGTTGTCCATCTGAGCTGACCTACATCTCCGCCCACTCACTGATCACACTCCCATGCAGCATCTGTTCATGCCCAACGCGAGGCTCCTCTCACTTTTGATTTCAGAAGCATGGTGGTTGTGAAGTTTGTTTTCAGCTCCCCCATCCTTTCCCGTCCCCCAATCACGCATGTCCTATCCCCCATCACTGTTGACCCTCCTGGCATCACCTTCCATCTCCCCACCATCACCTATTAACCAGAACCCTTTTCTTTCCAGGATGTTCAGGTGAACATGCACGTTCCCTACCTTCCTGAGAATCCCATCCCCATCCACCTTGACCTCCCCGGCTTCCTCCTTCCCACCTCTGGGGTTTGTATCTGCCTCCGAGTCCCCATCAACCACCCTCTACTGGTGAGTGCCTTCCACTGCTACTGTTGCACCCTCACTCGACCACACTGCCAGCTCACTTTGCCTGCTCTCATACTCACCATTCCCTCTCACCACACTAACCTTCAGTTCACTCCACAGGAGGCAGTCAGCGACTGCACAGACTCCCTGCCTTGCACATTCACTTGGAGATCCACCCCCTTACTCTTCTTCCATCCTTACCCCTTCCTTCAATCTTACTACTTACTCCACCCTTACTCCTTCCTCCCCTTGGACTCCCTTACCCCTCCCCGGACTCCTCCCCACTGTGAACCCCTTCCTCCCCCAGATTCCTTCTATCCCCAGGACTCCTGCTCCCCTTTGAACTCTTTACTCCCCCCGAAGTCCTTCCCACCTCCCAACTCCTTTCCTTACACCTTCCTCTCACCTTAAACCTACCTCCTCAGTTGCCACATTCTCCCCCTTTACACCCTCCTCCCCCTGTACTCCATCACCCCCTCCCCACCTCACCCCACCAAACCATCATTCCCAACCCACCCAACCTCATCCCCCTGACACCATCGATTCCCCCTCACAACCTCACCCCTGACTGACACCATTGTTCCTCCCCTCCCAACCTCACGACCCCTCTCCCAGTCAAACATAGACCTTCCCTCGATGATCATCTGCAGTAGCCCATGGTCAAGACCCTGATGTCCTGAAGCAGGCCCCAGGCATCAAAAGTTATCTTCCACCTTCTGTGAGCTGCTTCGCAGTGGAGCTATGTCTATGAAAATCCACTGAGCATGTAAGGCACATGTTCCTCCAGGGTCCGGTAGCTGTAGGGCTCCAGCGTCTTCTGCTCCTCGAATGTCCATGATGTGAGCGAGGCCCTAATGGTAAGTCCTGACTTCTGCACGTCACACTTGTCAAGATGTGTTCTGGGCCGACGTGTTTTCCCGCCAATGTGCCTGGATGATTCAGCATTGAGGGAAGATTTCGGCAAGCAGGGCTTATAATTATATGCAGATGTATTAAAATTACCTCCCCGACATGCGGTGGTGGGAATGGCTTCCCCCCATTGACGGGTGGAGCGGACGATTGCAAACTGGTTTCATTATGTTGTGGAACCAGTTTTTGGCCTTCTCGCCATATTGTCCACTCATGCCCACCCTGGCCCCTGACGCCAATGAAGACAGAAAATTCCAGTCTTTGTTTGTAGCAGGTTGTGAGGGGACCAACAAGAGGGAAAGGCCTACTTGACCTCATCCTCACCAATCTCCCTGTCACAGATGCAACTGTCCATGACAGTATTGGCAGGACTGACCATCACACAGTCCTTTTGGAGACAAAGTCCCATCTTCATATTGAGGATACCCTCCATGGTGTTGTGTGGCACTAGCGTTGTACTAATTAGGATAGATTTCAAACAGATCTAGCAACTCAAAATTGGGCATCCATGAGGTGCCATAGACCATCAACAGCAGCAGAATTGCATACAACCACAACCTGTAACCTCATGGCTTGGCATATCCCCACTCTACCATTCTCATCAAACTCGGGGATCAACCTTGGTTCAATGAAGAGTGCAGGAGGGCACGCCAGGAGCAGCACCAGGCATACCTAAAAATGAGATGTCAGCCTGATGAAGCTACAGCACAGGACTACTTGCATGCCAAACAGCAGAAGCAGCATGTGATAAACAGAGCTAAGTAATCCCACAACCAACAGATCAGATCTACGCTCTGCAGTCCTGCGACATCCAGTCATGAATGGTGGTGGACGATGAAACAACTCACTGGAGGAGGCTGCACAAATATCCCTATCCTCAATGATAGGAGAAACAGCACATCAGTGCAAAAGACAAGACTGAAGCATTTGCAGCCACCTTCAGCCAAAAGTGCTGAGTGGATGATCCATCTCAGCCTCCTCCTGAGGTCCCCAGCATCACAGATGCCAGTCATCAGCCAATTCACTTCACTCCACGTGATATCAAGAAATGGCTGAAGGCACTGGATACTGCAAAGGCTATTGGCACTGGCAACATTCCAGCAATGGTATTGAAGACTTGTGCTCCAGAACTTGCCACGCCCCTGGCAAAGCTGTTCCACTATAACTACAACACTGGTATCTACCTGGCAATGCGGAAAACTGCCCAGGTATATCCTGTACTCAAAAAGCAGGAGAATTTCAATCCAGACAATTACTGCCCCATCAGTCTACTCTCAATCATTAGCAAAGTGATGGAAGGGGTCATTGACAGTGTTATCTAGCAGCACCTACTCAGCAATAACCTGATCACTGACGCTCAGTCTGGGTTCTGCCAGGGCCACTCAACTTGTGACCTCATGAGAACCTTGGTCCAAACATGGGCAACAGAACTGAACTCCAGAGGTGAGGTGAGAGTGACTGCCCTTGACATCAAGGCAGCATTTGATTGAGCACGGCAAAGGAGCCCTAGCAAAACTGAACTTAATGGGAATCAGGGGGAAAACTGTCCACTGATTGGAGTCACACCTGGGCACAAAGGAAGATGGTTGTGGTTGTTGGAGGTCAATCTTCTCAGTCCCAGGACATCACTGCAGGAGTTCCTGAGGGCAGTGTCCTAGGCCCAATCATCTTCGGCTGCTTAATCAATGACCTTCCTTCCATCATAAGGTCAGAAGTGGGGATGTTTGCTGATGATTTCTCAATATTCAGCACCATTCATGCCTCCTCAGGTACTGAAGCAGCCAGTGCCCATTTGCAGCAAGAGTTGGACAATGTTCAGGCTTGAGCTGAAAAGTGACAAGTGATATTCTCACTACAAAATTGCCAGGCAATGTCCATCTCCAACAAAAGAGAATCCAACCATATCCCCTTTACATTCAATGACATTGCTATCACTGAATCCTCCACTATCAACATCCTGGGGTTACTATTAACCAGAAAATGAACTGGACCAGCCATATAAATACTGTGGCTACAAGAGCAGGTCAGAGGTTGGGAATTCTGAGATGAGTTCTTAAATGATGAACCACCTAAAATAGCCTCTACTACTAGAGATGTGCAGCCCTGAACATCTTCAACTCTCCAGCCAGAGCTTGCATGGAACAGTGGTGAGGAAAGGTGTGGCTTCACGACAACCAGAAGTAGCTGCATCTTCACCACCTCCTCTTCGATGAAACTCATTTTAACGACTTAAGTATGATGCAGGTAACTGAAAATGTTCTGAATATTAATGGCCTGAATTTTTAGCTTGGTGGGCAGGCGTGATCGGCAGGCCAGGGATCGGCCGAGAAATGAACTGCTGACTGCGATCGGCCCCCGATTGCCATTTCATGCTGGCCGGCCAAATAACAGCCAGCCAGTGTGAAGTGCGCACTGAAAAGCTTAGCGCTGCTGGGGTTGGGGCGGGAGGAGGGTGGGCATTGACGTCAACGTGGGCACAGGCGAGCACCGAGAGAATGCACCCTGAAGGCAGAGAGCTGCCTCAAGGAGCTGTGGGCCCAAAAACCACGAAGTAAAGTTTTGAAAATCAGAAAATAATGTCCAAGCATCACAATCAGGCACCAGAACATATAGATGATAAAAATGCTGTCCACAGATTTTTATTTTATTTAATAACGGATGAGGTTTGATGAAACATGTAAAGACCACTTGGCTGATTCACCTATCTGCCAACCGTAAGGTTGGACAGGCTATGAAAAATAACAGACAATTGCGGCGTTAATGGGCTTAATTGCTCTCTTAATTGTCAGTGGGCACGCTTCCGACTTTTGTGCACACCTGCTCAGCAAAATATCGTGCGAGCGATGTCGGGCACTCGCCCAATGTCATCTCGCATGACTTCAGGCCCAATCGGGCTGGGCACGCGCCCGCCCAGTCAACGTAAAATTCAGCCCAATGTTGTGCAATGTGATGAGCAGAGTGTTCCCTGCTCCAAACAGATTCATGCATCACACCAGATCTATAATATGCACACGTTTGTGCGTACAGTTTTACCCTGATTTTCAAATTCATATTTTTGAAGAGTGATTCTGAAATTAAAACTATAGCTTTGGATTTGGAAACTCTAATATTTTACTTGGAGAATACTTGGTGGGGCCTATGTATGATAAATATTTGTACTAGCGCTGTCTCCATTTCCACAGGTTATGATTTGTTTTAACATCTTTTCACTGATTTTATTTTCTAGACAGCAAATTGGGTACTGTAAATGCCAGGGTGAAGTACAATATGTGTGCCTGCAGCATTTGTCAGTAATTCAAGTGCTGGTACAAAGCTTTCAATCAGAGGTAAAAGGGGAACGAATCCAACCCACTGAAAATGTCACCTCATTGGATTTGCACGTGTACCTTGCAACCCTGCCACAATTCGTACACTATGGGCAGAATATATCCCAAATTTGCACAAAATGTGGTAGTGGATGTGAAAAATGACGTTTTAACCCCCTGGCCACAATGGTGCGTTTTCGCGCTTCTCGCCTCATTAATTATGCAGCCACAGGAAACACGCTGTCGCGCTGGCGAGTAGCCTCTGAATTGCCCGCCATGCCGTTACCTCAGCGGTCCCTCACTCCAGTTGCCATATCTAAACTGCAGCTGTGCACACGGCTCTCATATGCTTGCAGCTCAGGAAAGCTCCAGTGAAAGCCAAGAAGAGTTCACTGATCTGTCACTGGAATGCCTTTTGGAGGCCTGCTATGATGCCCTCCACCCCTACTCTGACCTCAGAGAGTCCAGCAATCACATCACTCAGGCTTCGGAGGTGGTGGCAATGGTGGTCAGTGCCAACGTTACACAGAAGAGGTCGGCCATCCAGTGATGAAAGAGGATGAATGATCTCATCCGGACTGCCAGGGTAAAGCAACCATCTCATCACACACTCACAAGGTAGGTGATGACGTAGTGGTATTGTTGATGGACTAGTAATCCAGCAACCCAGGGTAACGCTCTGGGGACCTGGGTTAAAATGCTGCCATGGCAGATGGTGGAGTTTGAATTCGATAAAAATCTGGAATTAAAAGTCTAATGATGACCATGAAACCATTGTCGATTGTTGTAAAAACCCATCTGGTTCACTAATGCCCTGTCCTTACCTGGTCTGGCCTACATATGACTCCAGACCCACAGCAAGTGGTTGATTCTTAAATGCCCTCTGAACAAGGGCAATTAGGGATGGGCAATTAATGGTGGCCCAGCCAGTGACGCCCACATCCCATGAATGAAAAATAAAGCCCATCTCACTCACTGCCAGCTCAAGGGACATCACCACTCACTCACATCTCCATTTAGCCTCATTTCCTCTGGAGACTGCCTCAGCAGCTTTTGCCATATTCTGGCCACTTGCACAGATCAACATATGCCCCCCCCGACTTGGGATAGCCCCCTTCCCCAGTACAGGCCTCACCCTGCAGCCTTTTCCCTTGCCCGAGGTTATTTCTCCCCCTTCCCCAATCAAGCCCCTAGCCCTGCAGCCGTTGAAAAGTCACTCCCGCCTTACGGCTGATCTGGTAAGTAGAGACCTGCCCAAGAGCTCCCCTAAAAGTGATATGGTGCTGCCTGCAAAGCCTGGCGTGATGACTGCGAGCACTGCCCAAAGCAAGGCAGACAAACAAACCTCAAGGTCCACGTGAAGTGCAGGTCACTAGGTGCATGTCGCTTATGTACAGCTGTGAAATACATCAGCGTGATGCCCAGATGATCCAACATGGGGGATGATTCCGGAGAGCAGGGCTTATAATGAGACAACAAAGTATTGAAATTAGGTTCCTGATGTGCGATAGCATTGACGGGTGGAGGGGACGATCGTAATTTGGTTTCATGATGGCGTAAAACTGATTTTTGGCCTTCTTGCCATACTGCCCACTCACACACGCCATAACACCAACGGGACTGGCGATTCCACCCTATGGTCTCAAAATTCCAGAAATTCTGCTCTCACTGCTTGTTTCATCTGAATCTAGGTTGCACAGCAAAAATAATTTTTGACTTGGATATGGCAATTGAAGAAATATGCGCCGTGTTTTTATAAAAAATATATTTTAATGACCATTTAATACGCAACTGTACAGATACAATTCTCATGTGAATTCATAACGATAAGCCAGTTTTCTATTTACAACCTAGGCAATAGGCAAGAACATTGTTTAAATACAAAATTTAATAAAAACGTTCAAGTATTTTCACAAATCATGGGGTAAACTGAAATCCTGATTAATGTAGTTAAAGCCACTTAATCATACAAAAACACTGCTGTAATAACCAGCTTCTAAATTATGAGTCAAATATTTAGGGACGAGATATTTGATCTGTTTGGAGTACAGTGTTGTCTTGTGGGCAGTTATAATGGCAGGTGCACGTGGTAATGATCATCATCTGCTTTTTAACAATTATTCCTCCTGGACATTTGAAGTCCAGCTGAGCTGTTTTGGTGCTGTGAGGAGTGCAGCACCTCCCATCATTGCAAACTCCACAATATTTAGGTTTGTAGGACTGGACGCTTATGCAGTCATTATATTCAAATTTTGTTGGTTTTGTTGCTTTTGGTGTTCGGACACATTTCTTCCCTTTCTAACAAAAAAGCAAAGGAAAGACTAATTATAATGTTCCATCAGGTATCAGTTTTGTTCATACACAGAGGTGTAACAGAGGTGGTTTGAAAAGTATGGCATCAAATGGGCTACCGACAGCATCGTACTCTAGCATGTGTGCAGAAGACACTAACTTGCACATCCATACATTGTTAAACAAGACACAATTACGAAATTCAAAGAAGGTTGAATTAAGAGGAAGAGACAATTTTGTAATCAACTTTGTGCTAAATTCGCAATAGCATCAAATATTATTGCATCAATTAAGTGAAAACATTGCGGCTTTTCATTACTAAGTTTTCAGCTACATTAACAATCTGACCTCTTCTTAGCAAGTGTTTTCTCAGTCCGCATTTGAAAAGACTTGAGCCACATATGGGGTGCAAAAATGCTAATGTTAGGTTCCGATCTGATTATGTTGTTGAGTTACACTATTGTACAGTTAGATCCAAATTGCATAAAATCCTAGTTCTCTTTGGGAAGCGGACAGCATAGATTAAAGTTAGCATAACTGGAGTTAAAACTCCTGGATATATGAAGAGATTCTATTAACTGCCATTGTGCACACAAAAATATAAAATTACAGAGTAAGTACAGATATTGGAGGCCAGTGTTGGGTCTGCTATCCTTCCTGGATCTTTCTTTAACATCTTTCTCATTCATCAAGCATACTCACCCATTTTATCTTACAAATGACTTAGCACTTATACTTATTGGATTTGATCTATCATCATTCTACCCAGCTGCAAATAGTATTTTGGTCCTTCTATAATTCTTTATCTGCTTCAAGAGACTCTGCTGTCCTCCTTATTTATCAGTTGCAAGTATCACCAACTTCGATGGAGTTTCCAAATCCAGGTCCATATCTTTCATATTTCACCTAGTACAGCAATTTCCTTAAGGAGGTGTAACTGCCGCTTATATGGAACTTTAGAAGTATTTGATGTCAAATAGTTGTTAATAGTCATTGGGAAAGTTATGTCTTCAAATAAGTCAAGAAGTGGTCAGTTCACTCAAGTTGTATTGGTGATCATTTACTTGACCCTTGTCATGCAAGTACTCCACAACTTTGCTCCCAATGCTTGATTCTGTCATCTTGCCTGTTAGCAATATAAAACTAATGGCTCTGCCGTTAGTCAAGTTCAGTGTTGTCAAATAGGAATTTAATGTTTGTCAAACTTGTGGTGATCAGGTCACCATATTCACCATATAATGCAAAATACATGCAAAAGATGGGGTGAATCTTGTAACAATCTCCCAGAAATCAACTGGGATTGAGTACCATGACTAAAGGCGAGCAGTAGTGCACTGCACTTTGACAGCAACTCTGGAAAATAATATTTTTAATAGAATGAACTAATCACTACACAGTTGTGGTGTAGCAAATGAAATATTTCAACATGCTTTCACTTCCTTCCTTCAGTGGGTGCCTAATGTCTCTCACCTGATTAAGAGTATCAATTCACCACATGTCTGTGGCCGATTCGCCACATGGTGAGTGGTTAGCATATTAGACAAAACTGGTCTAGTTTATTGCCTTTCAGCCTTGGCTCAGTGGCAGTGGCTTCCTTGAGTTGAACAGTCAGATATGGGTTCAAGGTCAGCTCCAGGACTTCACCACAATCTATGCTCATACTGAGACAACACGACATTGTTTTAGGTGCGGATGTTCAGATGAGGTGTTAAACCAAGGTCCCATGTGTCCTATAAGGTGGAGGTAAAAGATCCCATAGCACACTTCAAAGAACAGGGGAGTTCTGTGTCCTTGGGCAGAATATTGAGCTCGACGGGCAGACACACGCCCGACCTGGCCGAGTGTAAAATGACGCGCGATGACGTCATCGAGCGTCCCGACGTCATCGCTCACTCATGCGATATTTCGTTCGGTGGGCATGTGCCGGAGTCAGTAGCGCAACCGCCGACAATTAAAAGGCCTATTAAGACCATTAAAAAAGGTAATTAATTTCAAATTTATGCTGCCTGTCCAACCTGACAGTTGGCGGGCAGACAAAAACGCCATGTGGCCTTTGCACTCTTTAGGAAACCTCATCCAAGGGCGGGATGAGGTTTCCTAAAGCAAATAAAAATAAAATAAAAAATTCACACTTTAATTAAAAACCTATCCCTGCTCATGTGACAGAGTCACATGAGGGGGCACGTTTCATGACATTTTTATTTTGTTCATTAAGTTTTTTCAAAGAGTGTTTCATCTCCCTGAGGCAGCTTTGTGTCTCAGGGGGATTGAAGAGCTCTTTCGCGCACGTGCACGAAGTTCGCGCTAGGCCTGTTTGCCCTCCTCCCCCTGCCCGTGCAGGCAGCGCTCCCGCTTACATTCCACGCTGGGCTGGCCTTAATTGGCCTGCCCACGTAAAATTGTGGTGCGGTGCCGATCGCGGGCAGCGATTGGCTTTCCGACCGCCCCCGCCAAGGGCAAAATCCTGCCCCTAGATAATTTCAACCAGAAGCATCAAAATCAGATTAACTTATCACTTATTATTTGCTATTTGAGAGATATTGCTGGGTTTGAACAGAGTGCCGCATTCGCCCACATAACAATAACTACACTTCAAAAGTAATTCATTGCCTGTCAAGTGCTTTGGAACATCAAAGGATCTGAAGGGTGCTATATAAATGCAAGTTTTTTCTTTCCTTGCCCCATGATTGAAGCTATTTTATAGGGTTCATTCCTACTTTTAATTATTGGTATATGGGCTGGAATTTCACCGAATATGGATGATTTGGGAGCCCTTTAAAAATGGTGTGTCGGCTCTGAGTGCGAGATTCCCGATTCCATTCTTGGGGTTTCTGATTTTCAAAAGCGCCTTTTAAGAATGTGCCCTGGTTTTGGTCAAAAGCTTGCACCCTGCACTCCCAATCTGGCCAGCAACATTGTGGGGATAGGCATTTCCAGCCCGCCACAATTTTCATAGAGTCGGGCCAGGTTTAAAGGACTCGTGGTTCGTGGCCACGCCAAGGTATGCCCCTCAAAACAACCACTATGGCTCCTCATGCCCCCCTATGCTGAAATATACCCCCCACCCAACCACTATGGACCCTCATGTCCCTAATGTCAAGGTATGCCTCCTAAGCAACCCGTGGCCCCTCATGCCAAGATATGCCCCCAAACCACCCCATGGTCTCTCATGCCCCATATGCCAAGTTTTGCCCCTCCACTCACCACCCATAGCACCTCATGCCCCCTATGCCAAACTGTGGCACTTCCATGATCTTTGGTTCTATACAGTGTAATGGGTCAATGAACCCTATAGCGACAATAGGATGTGTAAAAAAAGCTTTAAAATCATTGATTTATAACTTTAAACTTTTACTACAGCGCAATAAAAATGTAAATCATCCAGACCCTTTAAAGTTTTGACAGCTGAGACTATAAGCACTTGAAAACTCTTAATCCTGTGTAAATAAACATTGTGAAATTGACAACAGAGGTCAGGGAGCCAGAGTTGTCAATCAAGCAATGTTTTCTTTGGGGCTCAGGTGTTTCAGCATGCTAATGGCTGTCTGGGCTCTCATGAATATATAATGAGACTTGGCTGAGAGCCCAGAAAGTCATTAGCCTGTTGAAATACCTGAGCACCAGAGAAAACATGTCAGATCTTCGAAGTTAGGAAAAATTTCTGTTTCTAGCTTAGAAAATGCGTAAAATTTTATAGAAAAAAAAATCAGAAACAAGAATATACTGCTAATAGATCAGTAAGAAAGAGTACTGTGTTGTGCACCACAGAACAATAATTCAGGAAACCCTGGAGGGAAATTTAATCTCTATTGGCATATAGAGGGATAGTGCGAAACAGGTGGTAGCAGATCAACCATACATTACTCACCTTTCTCAATTGACTTCAATGGGAAGGAAAAATTAGCTTATCTGATACCATCTGTTTACACCATGCTGAAGTTGAATTTCACCCTTGCCCCATGATCAATCCCTGATCGCTACAGCAGGTCCATTCACAGAGTGCTAAGGAGGTAGTGGGCATGGAGAGAATGAAAAGGTCCCTTTAGTGATAGCTACTCAATGATCCTGTTGGGACTACATGACGTTGGTTACATGCAATAGTCAAATAACATTAAGGGCAGGGTTTTTAGTTTAGCTGGAGCGTGCGATCGGCGGGCCCAGGAGTGGCCGGGAACAGACCCCTGACCGCGATTTCACACTAGCTGGCCAACTAACAGCCATCCAGCGTGAAACGCACGCTGATAGGCTCAACGCTGCTGGGACGGGGGTGGGAGGAGGGCGAGCGCTGAAGTCAGCGTGGGCACGGGGGAGCATGGAATGAAAGCTCCCTGAAGGCAGAGAGCTGCCTCAGGGAGCTGAAGAATTTAAATGTAATAAACACAGATGTTAAAACACGGAAAAAATGTCGACGCATCAGAATCAGTCACCTGAACATATATAAGATGAAAATCCTGTCCATATATTTTAATTTTTTAAAATTTAATAATGGAAACCTCATCCTGTCCGTGGAAGAGTTTTCTGGAAAATGCAAAGGCCGCCTGGCAGATTTGCCCATCTGACAACCGTAAAGTTGGACAGGCAGTGAAGAATCTCTGCTAATTACAACTTTAATGGCCTTAATAGGCCTCTTAATTGTCGGCGGGCACGCTTCCGACTCGTGCTTGCCCACTGAAATATTGCACGAGTGCACGATGATGTTGGGATGATCACGCGCTATTTCACATTTGAGCGGGTTGGGCGTGCGCCCGCCCACATGCTGTGTGAAAAATTCTGCCCTAAGAGTTGATATGCCAAACAAAAACTCAGGTGAAAGTTGAAGCTGTGTTTAAAAAAAAGGAAAAAATTGATACTAGGGATTGTTATCTTATTATTATTAACTTTAATAATGTAGTTGTAAACCCATTTAAACTTAAGGTATTCCAAATCTTGGCTGCCTGTATGTCACACTCATACCAACTTACACTAAGCCCCAATCACCCATCACTGTACTCACTGACCTACGTTGGCTCCTGTTTCACCAAGATTTCAACTTTAAAATTCTCACCCTAGTGTTCAAATCCCTCCTTGGTCTCACCTTTTTTTATCTCTGTAACCTCCTCCAATCCTCTGCATTCCTCAAACTCTGGCTCCCTTGTGCATCCCGCTTTCCTTCATCCCAGTTTTGGCAGCCATGCCTTCAGCTAGCTAGGCCTTCAGCAATGGCATTCTATGCCTATACCTCCATCTTTCTCTCCTGCTTTAAGACACTTCTTAAAACCCATCCCTTTGACCAAGCTCTTGGCCACCAGTCCTAATATCTCTTTCTCTGGCTTAATTTCAGTTTATGATTGATAATATTCCTGTGAAGAACCTTGGGATGTTTTATTACATTAAAGATGCTGTGTAAATACAAACTATGAAATTATACCTTTCACCACCGCCCCCCCCCCCGCCCCGCACCCCACCCCCCACCCTCCATACTCACTGTCTCAGGCTGAACCAAACTTTTCACAACCACAACATCCTATTTCATCCTGAAGTGGGCTTTCAGCCCTATATCCTCTCCATCACAAAAACTCCATCTGCTTCCAGAACCTTATTCACTTCCTACTCTCATCTATGGAAGAAACTCTCATCAGCAGCTTTGTCACCTCAGGAACTGAGGTTTCAGTTCTTAAGACCCTGCCTCAGGACTGGAAGATATTACAGACGAGCAACATTTAAAAAGCGTGACATTGTGTGATAATGTAAAATGGCGACATTGATTCAGCTATCACCTAGAGTTACATTTCCCCAACTATTCCAATTCACTCTGGTTGGCCTCACAATCTTCAAAAACTTTAGTTCGCATTGAACTCTACATTGTGCACTCTATCCCACAACCAAGTCCCATCCATCCATCACCTCTGTCCTTGCAAACCTAGATTGGCTTCTAGTCCATCAATGTTCCAATTATAATTCTTAGCTTTGTATTAAATTCACTTCAGGGCCTAAACTCTCCCCATTTTTGTAACCTTCTGTAACTCTACAGTGCTCCATGATCTCCATTTCTTCCAAGTTTGGCCTCTTGAGCATCCCCATTACTATTTCCTCACTATTAGCAGCTGTGCCTTCATCTAGGTTCTACAATCTACAATTCCCTGTCTAAAACTTTCTCCTTAAAACCCAATGCTTTGGCTAAATGTTTAGAGACTTCTAATATTTTCCTTGGTTCAGTGTCCACTATTGTCTGGTTATATTTTTGTGAAGTGTCTTGGAACCTCTCTCTACATCAAGGGTGCTGCATGAATGCAAGTTGTTGTGCTAGCTTCAGGTATCTTAACATGCTCTTTACCGAAAGAAAAACAGCAATCCTCTAGCATTAAATTGTTTGGACTCACTTTGACAGTGAATTTGTAATCTCCACATGGTCGAACTTCACAAATTCGTATCTGCTTCACCATATCACATTGATGGTTTTTATTAGTTACACGAGTAGAGATGCCCATGCCACAGGTTTTGGAGCAGGCACTCCACTGTGTGGTCTGCTGTATACAGTTCAGACTAGGGTTAATTGAATCCAATTCATAGGTTGCCTCCTGTCTGTAAGCTGAAAGGAAGAAAAGGTTATCTTCTTACACAATGTTATGTATACGAATAGTAATTTGGTAATACAGAACTTGAGTATTGTTGAGAAAATACATTTTGTCAAAGCTTTTCGCCTTGGGCCATGGCAACACCTCTACCAATCAGAGTCCACTTGCCAACCAATCTGCACTCTCTTCTCATACAGTATAAAGTTGTTGCTTCCCCGACATTGGTATTCTTGTGATTGTCCTGATGTGTGCAAGACAAAAAGCTTTGACAAACTGTCTTTTCTTAGAAATACACAAAGCTGTGTGCGGAAACTCTGAAGTTTTGAAAATTGTTGCAATTGCAGCAGAATTAAATATCGCTATGATTGCTATATTCTAAGTCACAGTGTGTGGAAAATTACAAGTTTAATTTTCTCATGTTTTATCTTACCATTATACACCGTAACGCTAATGTCAGTAAGTTTGTCTTCTATCCAAGGTAAAACATTTAAGAACATTGGGGAATTTAGCTGGGAAGCTTTATAGTTGAAATTACAAACCTAGAAACACTGGGGTTCTTTGACCCGGATTATTTTATATTCAAGATTAGCAAAAGTAACCCTTCTGTACCATGGAATGAATCCAAACTTCTGACAACAATCATGAGAATTTAAATACAATTGAGTCACCCAAGTAAAAAAATAGTTCACTAGCGAGCATTTAGGTTCAATAAAAGAGGTGACTTTTTCCAATTTTTCACAAATATGTACTTGTACATTCATTCCTTTTTTGTTTCAGTTTATCCCCTGATCTAGTCCTGTACTGAATCTGGTAATTTAGCTGAGGCACAGTTCCTCGAAACTGCCTTATGTCACTTAAAGCATAATTTTTCAGGTTTGATTTTGAACTGAATAGACTATTTAATTGGGGAGTATCACAGCTGAGTCCAACTACCTTACCATGAGAATGCAATATGGACTAGCCATTGTAACTTTTCAGTCAAACAAAGTAAAATATTGCAGATGTTGGAAATCTGAAAACAAAATGGCAAACAGCTGAAAATATTCAGCAAGTCAGGCGACATCTATGGAAGAACAAGGGTCAATCCATTGAGGTTTCAGTTCTTAAGACCCTGTCTCAGGACTGGAAGATATTACAGATGAGCAACATTTAAAAAGGGAAGACAGCAGATGAGGTAGAAGAAAAAAGGTACAGGAAAAAAAATATAGAATGACTTATTAAGTGCTTGCATAGAGAACATGAGATCGCTAAGTGATGTTAGCAACAGGCAAAAAGGAGAAGTAATGGGAGAAATCAAAGAAATAAAAGACATACAAGACACAGCGTGTGTGACTAGCTCAAAGACTAGCAGAAAGAAAAGCATGAGAAACTGGCATGGTGGAGCAGGCTCCAGTGGAAGTCAAAAAAGGTCAACACCAAGCGTTTAGACCACCCCACCAGTAGTGTTCAAATTGGGGTCTCCACTCCAAGTACCACCCCGTTCTGCCCCCCCACACCATTCCCTGGAAACACTGGAAGGCCCATTCTATTTCCAACAGATCCTGCTAAAGAGAAATGGATGCTGTAGTTAAGTTCTGAAATGGTTAATGTTAGGGTCAGAGTGTTGTAAAACACCTAGTGGAAAGATGAGCTGCTGGTTCTTGAGCTTAAGTTGATTAGAACAGTGTTGAACACCAAGGACAGAGATGTCAGAGTGAGATGGAGAATTGAAATGGTAAGCAATAGGGAGCTTGGGAGTTGCAATAGTAAATCAATCACCTCATCGTTTCCTTGAATTGAAGAGATTATTTGAGCAACGACTGCAGTATTGTAGAAATAAGAAGTACATGTAAATTTCTGTCTCACACAGAGGGCAAGATGTTTAGTTCGGAAAGCGTGTGTGATCGGTGGGCCCAGGAGCGGCTGGGGAATGGACCGCCGACCGCAATTGGCCCGACCACAATTTCATGCTGGCTGGCCAATTAACGACCAGCCAGCGTGAAAGAGCATGTGTGAAAGGTGCGCTGAAATGCTCAGCATTGCCGGGGTGGGGGCGGGAGGAGGACGGGCACTGACATAAGCATGGGCGCAGGGGAGCGCGGAATGAAAGCCTCCTGAAGGCAGGGAGCTGCCTCAGGGAGCTGAAGAATTTAAAAGCAATGAATAAAGATTTTAAAATCCAGAAAAAAATGTCCACGCATCAGAATCAGTCATCTGAGCATATAAATGATGAAAATTCTGTCCAGACATATATTATTTTTAAGTTAATAACAGGAACCTCATCCCACCCTTGGATGAAGCAATGAAATTTTCCAGATCAAGGTGAGGGAAGGAAGCAGCACCAACACAAACATCTATGTAAAAACATAAAGATCTGCATTTATACAGCACCTTTCACAACCACAAAATGCCCCACAGTGTTTCACAGTCAATGAAGTACTTTTGAAGTGTAGTCATTTTTGTAATGTTGGAAACACAATAGTTAATTTGCATACAGCCACCTCCCACAAAGAGCAATGCCATAACGACCAATCTGTTTTTGTTTTGCTGATAGACGGATAAATATTGGCCAGGACACCAGGAATAATTCCCTGCTCTTCATCACAATAGTAACATGGGGTCATTTACATCCACCTGAAGGGTCTGATGGCTGAAAGATAATACCTCCACATTGCAGCACTCCTTCAGTACTGCACTGGAGTGCCTGTCCTGATTTTTGTTCTCAACTCATGGATTGGGATTTTAACTCACAGCCTTCTGACTCAGAGGCTGGAGTTCTACCAACTGAACCATGCCAACACTTAATGTGATGAAAATAATAGATCAAAAAGTGGACCTGAGTGGAACTGGAACAAGGAATGTTCAACATATCTTACAAAAGGTGAGGACCAACCCAGGTTCCTCTGGTGACACCTTTATCTGAAAAAACATGTTCAATGTGATAATAGGTTCCGTCAGGCAAAGGAAAGTGGCAACATTTGAAGACTAGGTAGGTCGCTGTTCAAGGAAGAAACAAGCCATTCTTGTGAAGGACTGATGTGCAGAGAGACTGCTTCTGGAGTGAAAAGGAGACAGTTAAGTCCAGAAACCTGGAAACTGGTAAAATGATTTTACTCCTCCAGGATCTCAATCTGACATCTCTGTCCTTGGCGTTCTACATTGTTCTAATCAGGCTCAACTTAAGCTCAAGAACTAGCAACTCATCTTTCCACTGGGTGCTTGCAACACTCTGACCCTAATCATTAACAATTTCCGTACTTAACTACAGCACCCATTTCTCTTCAGTAGGAAATGGCCAATTATAATGGACCCACCATTGTCCTAGAAGAAATTAGAGCTAACCCATAATAGACACAGGTTTGATCATAGAAATTGTTCGTCACGCAGCTTAGTATCTGTCCCTGTCAAACCAGGGTATTTTTAAAAAACGTGAAATAGTAAATGATAGAAAGAGACATCAGAGATTGGTAAAAGCAAAATACTGTGGATGCTGGAAATCTGAAATAACAGTATAAAATCCATCACATTTCTATTTCTCTTTAGCTCTGAAGAAGAGTCATATGGACTCAAAATCTTAACTTTGTTTTTCTCTCCACAGATATTGCCAGACTTGCTGAGATTTTTCTAGCATTTTCTGATTTTATATCAGAGATTGGTTTATGGGTCTACGTGCAACCTGATTCTTTAGCCACTCCTTAATTTAAAGTAGTATACACCAGAAGGGTGAATTTTATGAATTTATACTTTGGTCACTAATTGACAAGATATTTTGGGTGCCTAATTTCTCAATATGCTCTGTTGGAACACAAATTTGTACTATATACCCCATGCGGAATGTATTGGTATTTTTAGCTAACTTTAAGACATCACTCTCGTGCAACTGAAAAGTTTGAGTCATTTAATTAGTTGCTCATTTATACAGTATAGGGTGTAAAGAGTGCACCCAGAGTTTATAATTAGCTAAAAGAATACAGAACACATAAACATAGCATCCTACCTGCCATTGCAAATCCTCCAATAGGAGCTTCTTGCTTGTGGTCACACACCCATTGCTCACAACACTCTCCTGGCATCTGTACTTGTTTGGGAAATGGGCAATCAGGGCCCGGCAAGAGAACATCCAAATTACAGCGGGGCACACAGCCAATCAGACCATCTTTACAGGAACACTGGTATTTGCAATTTGGCTGAAATGTCTCACCATTTCGATAGACAACTCCATCATACATGCAAATATTACCTTCATGTGCTGGAATTTAAAGACAAGTGGCATTAAAAATTTATATCATTCTCATGAAGAATACCATCACATAGATAATCCTATATCTAAGTAATAATAATGTGTTTTTTAATAAATTATAGTGGGAGGAAATAAGCACATGTGAAACAAGCATTTTAGTTTTCTTAATTATTCGATAATTGTATAATTTATTTTGGTTAACATATGGCATTTGAAAGTTTCTTGGAAAAGTGCAAGTCAATTTTCTTTCAATGACTGCTTACTTCAGAAAGATTCGTTCAAGCTGAATAGCCATACACTTGTACATTGAACAGGCATCCCAAACAGCAGCTTGCACTTTATCCATAGGAGACAATACTAATCAGGGGGCAGCATGAAGTAATAATTTAATATTCTGTTTATGCTGTACCTTGGGTATTCATGCAGCATAATCATTGGCACCGCTTCATGCCAAACATACAACTGACAATTCCTCAGAAACTGGGCCCTATAGGTTTTACATTCTATTGTTGCACATCATCTGTGGGATAATTGGTGCAGATTTTAATTTTTAAACTTTAAAAGACCTGGGTCCACTGAGCTGCCTTTAGGTTTCTAGCAATCCTACTGACAGCTTGAATATGCTGCGCTGCCCATATAGAACACCACCTTCCCTGAATTGAAGGTTATGGATTAAAAGTATCAACAGTAAAATTTCCAAGCAAACCTGCACCCTAAACACTCTTCCTACCACCAATGAACCAGAGGACTTATGTCAGCTGCAGTCCGGGGTGGAGGACAGATTGGCGGGGGTGGGGGTCCAGTATGGGGGGATGCAACTAGCTGAATGGTTGCATTGCTACAGACTGTATCACTAAGCAACTTCAGTTCTCTTCCAACAAAATATAATAACTAATATTGTAAATCAAGTCTCTGCTTCCCATTCACAAGAGCACCATAAGACTCCTGCAATATGCAGCTTTCTCCTTTGTACAGGTTTCCTTTTTCTCAACAAGTGAAAAGAGCTGACGGTTCCTTTCAGTGCCACCAGTGGACAAGAGATGGTTCATCAGGGCAGATGGAGGAGATAGGGGTTAGAGAAAGGAGGGAAATTTAGTCTCTACTGAATATCTTCCTGCTTACAGGTCTCTGGTAGAAAATTACATTCTTTTAGATTTTTAAATAGCCTGGAGCTGTTTTCTTAAAAAAAAAGCCAAGCTTACTTTCACTTTTTATTGAAAATAATTTGCAAATATTGTCAATAAATACACCAATTTTTATTTCCCCAATAAATTTATATGGCTGTCAAGCGATAAGAATGTCAATGTTTTCCTCAACCTGTGCTACTGTTTCTCTATCTGCAGGTTGAGATTTCCTTTATTATTTGAAGCAACGAAATGCTCAAGAGATGTTATCAGAATAGCCTGCTCCAAAATTGTTAAGAGTCCAGAGGAATTTTACACTGCAGGAAATTGTTTTGTGTTTCCACAAACAAACGCTTAGACATATAACATTTATTTAAAAAGCATAGTCTTCAATATTGTCAGTGAAAAAAAAATCACTAAATTAATTTTTTTCATGTAATTAGGGATGAACTGCTTATACTGCTTCTACTAATTGCTGAGAGAGGTGTCAGCTGTGGCTCAGTTCATAGCACCCTCGCCTTTGAATCAGAGGGTTGTGGGTTCATGTCCCACTCCCGGAAACCAAGAACTGTGAATGTACTCGAAAGAGTTACATGCGATCTGTTGATAACTCGAAAGAGTTACTAATTGCGGAGGCCATTTTCAAAATGAACAGGGTGAGGAAACTACAGCAGCACATTTCCACTTACCTGTCTGGCCCTATTTTTCACGGGGCACATCATAATGGCAACAATAGAGTATCAGTAATGCTACAATACACATTTGGGAGTGAGTTCATCCTCCCTTACTTCAACTGGCTTAGAATTGGTTTTAAAATCACAGCTTTTACAAATTATAATGAACCTCTTGCTTTGCAGAAGAATTGCTAATTCCTTAGAAAGATACAATATCACTTGGACAATAACTGTGGTTCCTAAAGCAATGATTTATTATTTTCCATTATAGGTGCCCCTCTGAGTCAAGAATGAACCACTTACAAAAAAGGCATTTTTAATCACCAGGATCTTTTGTTTTTCTAAGTTCTAAACTCATATTTTCCATCTTCCTTTGTATTTCCATTTCCTCACACCAAGCAGCGCGATAGGAAATATGCACTCTATATTGCCTCAATGTGCTTCTCATTAAGGTAGCTCATAATTTCACATAGTAAGATCACATAGGAATACAAAGGTTTTACAACTTTATCATTACACTACAGCCTAACTATTCTATATCACTCACCACTAAACCCAGCATTCCGTCAGCTCTGTTATGACCATCTACTTGAGGGCTGCTTGAAATATTTTGTGAAACTAAACCTCCAAATCTCCTTACTTGTCTATATTACTCAACCATATTCCCCATTCAAACTATCATTTTAAAAAAATTGACACTGAAATGTATTTGCCATATTTTTGTCCATTCTACCATCTTATCAATATCCTCTCGCTGCTCCCTTTCATCCTAAGAATTATTATTTACTATAACTCCTATGTTACTATTACTTGCACATTAGGAAACTACTCTAATTCTATATTCAAATCATTGATGTACACAGTGAATAGAAGCAGAACAAAGCCCAATGTGACAGCACTACCCACTTCCAGCCATAGGGAAACTGCCCTTAAGTTCTGCTATTTATTTCCTTCTAACCAATTTTCAAGTTCAACTTTCTACTTATTAAAATTTTAACCCTTCAATATTCCATGTGTGGTACTTTCTTAAAGTCTTTATATTCCACATCTACTGCATTATCCTCATTCATCATATCTGTCACCTCCAAGAACTTTGACATTTGTCAAGCATTATCTTCCTTGCTGAATTAGAGGTTGGTAGCTTTGAATTATTTTCTCTTCATCTACATATTAGTTATTTCATCTTTAATTTATGTAATGATTTCTGATTTTCCATGATTGGCTTCAAGTTACTCAGGTTAGCCCTGCCACCCTTGTGAAAATAGGCCTTACAATGGACACTCTGGAGTACCTCATTACACATATATGGCCTGGTGTAACTGGCAAGTAATGGCGGAATTTAAACAGCTCTTGCAACTTGGTAATTTACGCCAAAATGTCTGGTCTATATCATTAGCATAGGCTATAACGTAAACAAATAGATACAGCAGAATTTCTAGCATGGTTTGCACATAGATGGCACTGCTGCATATTTATCTTGTGGTCAGAAAAATAAGGATACTCGGCTAAACTACTCTCAACTCAATGTTGAAAGTGGGGCAAATTCTCACAGAACTTCTAATTGCCCACCCAAACTTCAGAAGACCATACAAATCCGAGAAAAATAGCATTATTATTCCATTCTTTCAGGATTTTGCCAATTCTTACAAAGTTGCCCTCTGACAATCAGGGGAAAAAACCCACAGAAATTCCCCCTCATAATTTCTACAGCCTCCATTATTTCTTTCCCATATTTCCCTTAGGCTCCTTGGATGTATCTCGTTTGATCCTAACATTTTGTCCTCCTTTAGCTTACATTACCCGAGCAACTTGGTGTTTTACCAGTATAGAACTGACGCTCCAGTTATTAATTCATTAATGTTTACAGTTTGTTGTTAAATACAATTCTTTGAACCTGCATAACATTATCTGGTTCATGTCAGTATTGTTGTTCTCAGCAGGACCCATCAGGAAATGTCCACACTAACTTAGATGCTTACATCTGTAGTACTTCTCGGAAAATAAAATGACAGGCAGGCTGGTTACTGAGTTGTCAAAAGATACTTCATCGTGTATGTTGTTAACTCACCTATGCAAACGCCCAGCCCTTGCCGGGTGTCAGCGCTGTAGTCGCACTGTAGCCCCTGGTGCGAGTCACAGGAGTCGCTCTCGGTGCAGACTTCGCCCGCTTGCTTGGCACAAACCCGGCAGCAGCCGCAGCTGTCCAACACTAGCCGTACTCCGGGTGTACATCTTGGTGGATCCTTTGGACACTTACAAGGGGAAGAACATTGCTGGGCAATGACCCGCTGTAAAACAGAAAGACGGAACACAAAAGCTTTGATCATACCAAACCTGAGATCCATAGTATTTATTCCCTTCACACAGGTTCCTTTTTAAAAAAAAAATCACATTTTTAATTCATTTATCATATTAATGTATTATATTCTCGGTTATACCTCAATGAAAAACAAAAGCAAATGCACCAGTGTCACGGTGAAGTGCTGCATGCTGTCACTATAATAATGAAACAACACCACTTCCCTCTCAACCTCTGCTCACCGCCGTGTTCCGCGTGCATTTTATAAAGCCGCCTTCCGCTGAGACGCCGCTCTAATTGGCTGAGGCTACGAAAGTTGCGCTCGCAGAGCCTTCCCGGGGATTGGACAACAGCTTTCCGTTGTGCTGTCGCTATGGTGATGCCGCGAGCGATTGGATCCAAAGACTGGGCGGGGTGTTTGACTGGAAGGCGGTGCTGGTGATTGGCACCTGGAGACTGCAGACAAACGCCTAGGAGGAGGAGACTGGTTTGATCGGACATGCCTGTCCCCTGCCTTTAATAGATCAATCTTTGCAACACTAGACATTGCTTTGTTGTAGAGAGACCGTTTTTTTGTCTCACTCTTGCTTCGTCTGCACTGATTGCCCAATTCTCAAAACTGATGCAAAATATTGCAGGATGATGCACATTTCGCCGCAACAGCGAAAATGCACTTCTGTCGGGACTGATAACTGGAAACACTTGTGGCACGTCTCTGAATTGAGACCTGTGGAATGTGCTGCTTGGATGTTAAACATCGACCCTGCAGCAGCCAAAACAATCAGTGCACAATGTACTGTGCAACAAATGTTTGTGTCGGACTACGAGCAGCGTGCCGACTTGTCTGCTTTCAACGGGTTCTCTAAATGAGAGGATATTGTGCCTCGCAAATGTTGTTTGGAGACTGAATGATCCTGTGAACCGTCATAACATATACTTATCAAAATGATTACTCATTAGAATCAGGTTGTAGGAAAGGAAAGTAAAAAAAGTAGGAAAGTAAAATAAATGAACGAAGGAGCCACCTGCTGTTTTCAGCTCAAGAGCGGATTAGGTAGTGTTTGCCAATGTTGACTTTCTGAAACACCGTCCAAAATTTATCTCCATTTTGCCTTGTAAAAGTTAACTTTATTAAATGTATATGATAATAATTGTTAATTCAGGCATGTTATTGTGTATTTTATTCCACCTTTTTAGTTATCTTCAGGTTACAGATTTGAGGGAGAAGCCAAGCCATATAATTGAATCATGAGCACTATTTTGTGAGTGGTTCTTCTATGTGTGTGGTTGACAGCTCCTTTTGAATTTAGCTGATGTTTATTAAAATCTAGAACTGTTAGCTTAATATTTAATAGCTGCGATTATTCAAATCATTCAGGCAGTTTGAAACTTTCCGAGAGATCAGGCCACAGTTGGTAAAGCAATAAGAAAACAATAAATGTATCCACAGAAGTTTTAAGTATAAAATAGTTCACTCCTTCAAGCAAAGACACTGGCAGGAACCAGGGGTTAATCTGACAGCGGAAGCTGCGACATACAAGGTGTCATCACCATTTTACTGTATGGATCGGAATCAATGATCTGCTACTGCTGTTACATTTTGCAGCTTGACCATTTCCGCTTCCCCTATCATTGGCATCAAGTGGCAGGATAAATTGCATGGCAGCAATGTCCTCAAGCACTGCAATCTGAGGAGCAGCCATCACGATCAATGGGGCTAGAGCCAGGGACATGAAGGAAGTAATAAGCAATGTGGATAAAGGGGAGCCTATAGATGTGGTGTACTTGGGTTTCCAAAAGATATTTGTTAAGGTGCCCCTTCAAAAGTGACTACACAGAATAAGAGCTCACGGTCTAGGGATAAACATGGATAGAGCACTGGTTAGCTAACAGGAAGCAGAGTAGGGATAAATGGGTCATTTTCAGGTTGGACAGCTGTAACTAGTGGAGTGCCACAGGCATTAGTGCTGGGGCCTCAAATATTTACAATCTCTATCAATGACTTGGATCAAGCAATAGAATATATGGTAGCTAAATTTGCTGATGACACAAAGATAGGTAGGAGAGTAAGTTGTGAAGAGAACATGAGTCTGCAAACTGATGTTGATAGGTTAAGTGATTGGGCAAACATTTGGCTGATGATGTATAATATGAGAAAATGTGAACTTGTCAACTTTGGCAAGAAGCATAGAAAAGCAGAGTATTATTTAAATGGAGAGAGACTGCAGGATGCTGTGGTACAGAGGGACCTGGATGTCCTTGTATATGAATAACTAAAAGTCAGCAATGGTTACATATTGGTAGTCCCTCAAAGTGAGGAGGATGGTTGCCACGGAGTACAGCCCATGGCAAGAACCTGTGTGTAGAATCTTTTAACATGTGGAGGCTGTTATGCTGCAGCTACCACATGCTCATGGCTGACCAGGAGACGCTCCCGCTTACCATAAGCAAATTGGAAGGATTTGCAGGTTGATAACGGTAACATAGTGATACAGGAATAGTGTTCAGAACTTGAAGGCTGTGCTGGGAGCAGATCATATACTTGTGAAAATGGAAACAGTACTCCAGCTGAAGAAGATTCAAGGTGGAATAATCAGAAAACAGTGGAACCCATGCTGAAGGAAGTAAATGAAGAATTTGTGAATGAAGTAAACATTATTTAAGCATTCCTGGGAAACACACCGTTTCCATAGCGGGCAGGGTCTCATTCGCCCACCTGCCATCACATCACCGCTTCATCATGCTGAGCACCATATTTAAAGTCCAGCTGCGGCACATATCTCAAAGCTTCCAGCCGATGACTGCTGCAGGGAAGATGTTCACGAAAGGCAAAAAGACTGCAGCCTCCAGGTTTAGCAACGCGTCACTGGAACACCTTTTGGATGTCGTGGAGTCCTGCTGGGATGTCCTCTACCCCTGCTGTAGCCTCAGGATGAGCAGTGGCATGACCAACCAGGCTTGGGGGTCGGTGGCAGCAGTGGTCAGCACCAACGCCCTTCAAAAGAGGACAGTCACCCAGTGCCGCAAGAGGGTGAATGATCTTCTCCGTTCCGTCAGGGTAAGTCATTCTTTTCATCACTCTCAACTCACACACTCAGAAACCAATCACACATCCACAGGGATCTCACTCACTGCCAGTTCAAGGGACATCACCATTCACTCTCTCACACTCACCGTCGGTGTCCTCATCCTGTCCATGGAACCACTCTCCACCCACACATGCCAGGCATGCTTATCATCTGCCTGGCAGGCATCCTGTTTACACTTTCTCCATCTCTATTCATGCAGGACAAGCTGGCACACAACAGGGCGAGGTTGCAGACCGTTGGAGAAAAGCCTGAAATCAAGGTCCTCACGGACTTTGAAAACAGAGCCATCCAGCTGGCCGGCAACGATCTGGACCGGTCCTGCTCTACCAAGTGAGGGTCCAGCAGTGCAACATCCATCAGACAACCATGCTGTGAGTGATGTGTCCGGTTTCACAGGCCACTGTCATGCACAAATTATCTCCCCTTGCTTTCTCAGGTACATCCGGGAAACAACCGACAGAGTCCATGACCCAGTGCCTCCAATAAAACCCCGAAGAATTCTCTGAAGAGGAATCTGGAGGCACCCCCCCTTGAAGCCCCGCCACAGTGCTCACCCACACCTTCCACCAGCGCAGAGACGCACACCTCAGTGGAACCTAGCTTTAGAATAGCCTCGGGATCACAATCTGGTGAGCACATCGCACTGTCTGATCCACAGCAGGCAGCAGCAGGGACTTCTCAGGTGTCTGGCACTCAGAGGACTGCTGGAGGCCAGAAATTTGATGGGTCCGAGTCAGATGACGAACTTCTGGACTCATGTCACAGTTGCTGGAGCTGCAAAGGCAAGGAATGTCCGCTGCACTCCTCAGATTGCAAAGCACGATGGAAGAGTCCGTCCGTCTTCAGACTGAGGTGATAGCGCCAGCATGCCAATGCACTTAGATCAACACTAGTAGGATGGCGGCTGCCATGGAGACCTTGGTCCAGCTCCTGCACTGCTGCATGGGCTCAACTCCATTGCTGATGCCATAGTTGGCCTCCAATGGTGTGTATGCGAGAGGGGTGCCGGGCAGCTCAACCTCACTCCAGCTACCCCTTCTCCTCAAGGAATCAGCCTGGGGCCCTTGGGCACCCATAGGGAGGAGGATCAGCAGTTGCACACCCCTGTGCCATCCATCCAGGTGACTCCAGGAGTGTCTGGCCCATCCGAATCCCCTCTTCCTGTGACCTCAGCAGCTCCAGCTCCACAGGCCGAGGAGGGTGCCACTGCCATACAGCAGGGCCCTGAAAGCAGCCTGGGGCCCTTCAAACCTCGGCCCTCCAGGACGCCTGCCAATGTCTTCACAATCAGCAGGCTGCCTCCACCTCCACTGAGGATGTCCAGGAAGCACCACGACATAGCGGCAGGGTTAGGAAAGTTAAGAAGAATTAGTTGCACAGCCTGGGCTCGGGTGTTAATCAATGTACATACTGTTCACTATTGCCAGTAGACTCCCAAGAAGGGCCATGAAGGCTCGAAACGTTAACTGATTTCTTCTCCGCCGATGCTGCCAGACCTGCTGAGTTTTTCCAGGTAATTCTGTTTTTGTCCCAAGAATGCCTCCCTGTCTATGGCTCCTTGTTCTGATGAGCAGTGTTCTTGTCACTCAGATGTGAAACCTTTCTGCACAAGATAAAGGCAGGTGTCTCAGTCTAGGGCCTCTTCCCTGTGGTTAGATAAGCTGCACATTTAAATCTCTAATTCAGACAGCTCCGGAAACTCTGATCTCCAGAGTTTGCTGCTCCAGCTCAGGATCATCAGCTTTGGTGGTTCTCCCCTGGCCTCACTTTCTCCCTGATGTTGTTTTAACCTTCAAATGGAGGGAAGGCGAGAACAAGAGTTAATGAGAGTCAACTGCAAAGGCGAGTGCACCTGTATAGGGCTTCTAGTCATTGCACATGCTGAGAGAGAGATAAAGACCCAAATCTTCCGTTCACAGCCAGAACCTCTATTTCTGACCCTGATCAGACCTGCCTTCCTCCTACTTGAATGAAGGTGTTACATTAGCTATTTTCCAATCCACAGGATCCTTCCATAATCTAAGAAGTTTTGGAAGATTATAACCAATGCATCTACCATCTCTGCAGCCACTCCTTTTAAGATCCTCGCATGCAGGACATCAGGTCCTGGGGATTTGTCAGCCTTTAGGTCCAGTAGTTTTCCCAGCACCTTCTCCCAAGTGATGGTGATTTTTAAGTCCCCCCCGCTGCCCACCCCCCCACCCCCAACCACCAGTTCACCTCTTGATTTTCAAGTATTTTGGGGAAGTTTTCTAGGTCTTCTACAGTGAAGACAGACACAAAATATTTATTCAATGCCTCTGCCATTTCCTTGTTTTCCATTACCAATTCCCCAGACTCACTCTCTAGAGGATCAACACTAGCTTTAGTTACTATGTTCCTATTTAGTTACTATTTTCCTGTGTAACTATCCAGTTAAGTAAGTCGAACTGTCCGAAGTCTCCAGCTCCAACTCAAAGTTGCAGACTTTTTCAGAAAGTCCCGGGGAGCAGGGAATGTTCAGACTTCCCAGGCAATTCCCACAAAGTCAGTGCGTTGGGACTTCTGAGGGGTCCTGTAGTGCATCTTAGGGTCTAGTCTCCGACTATCCCGAGACTGGAATATCTGAGGGGAAGCAAGTTGTAAGCAGGTTGGGAGAATTTAATGGAAAACAAGGGACTGAAGTGTGAGCGAGGAAGCAGTTATGAGACATGTTCCTGATTCCCTAACGATTTCCACATACAGAACAGGTGCAGTTAGTGATTTCTGTGAGGGAAGTAAAGAAGAGGAGAGTGTATGTGTGGAATGAATTTTTAAAAATTCATTCATGGGATGTGAGCATCACTGGCTAGACCAGCATTTATTGCCCATCCCTAACTGCCCTTGAGAAGATGGTGGCGAGCTGCCTTCTTGAACGGCTGTAGTCCATGTGGTGTAGGTACATCTATAGTGCTGTTAGGAAGGAGGTTCCAGGATTTTGATCCAGCAACAATGAAGGAACAACGATATATTTTCAAGTCAGGATGGTGAGTGACTTGGAGGGGAACTCCAGGTGGTGGTGTTTCCACCTATCTGCTGCCCTTGTCCTTCTAGGTGGTAGTGGTCGTGGGTTTGGAATGTGCTGTCAAAGGAGCCATGGTGAATTTCTGCAGTGCATCTTGTAGATGATACACACTGCTGCTACTGTGCGTTGGTGGTGGAGGGAGTGAATGTTTGTGGATGTGGTGCCAATCAAGTGGGCTGCTTTGTCCTGGACAGTGTCAAGCTCCTTGAGTGTTGTGGGAGCTGCAATCATCCAGGCAAGTGGAGAGTAATCCATCACACTCCTGACTTGTGCCTTGTAGATGGTAGACAGGCTTTGGGGAGTCAGGAGGTGAGTTACTCATCACACGATCCCTAGTCTCTGACCTGCTCTTGTAGCCACAGTAGTTATATGGCCAGTCCAGTTCAGTTTCTGGTCAATAGTAACCCCCAGGATGTTGAGAGTGAGGGATTCAGTGATCATAATGCCATTGAACATCAAGGGGCGATGGTTGGATTCTCTCTTGTTGGAGATGGTCATTGCCTGACACTTGTGTGGCAAAAATGTTACTTGCCACTTGTCAGCCCAAGCCTGGATGTTGTCCAGATCTTGCTGCATTTGTACATGGACTGCTTCAGTATCTGAGGAGTTGCAAATGCTACTGAACATCGTGCAATCATTAGCGAATATCCCCACTTCTGACCTTATGATGGAAGGAAGGTCATTGATGAAGCAGCTGAAGATGGCTGGGCTGAGGACACCACCCTGAGGAACTCCTGCAGTGATGTCCTGGAGCTGAGATGACTGACCTCCAACAACCACAACCATCTTCCTTTGTGCTGGGCATGACGCCAACCAGTGGGGAATTTTCCCCCTGATTCCCATTGACTCCAGTTTTGCTAGGGCTCCTTGATGTCACACTCTGCCAAATGCTGCCTTGATGTCAAGAGCAGTCACTCTCACCTCACCTCGGGAGTTCAACTCTTTTGTCCATGTTTGAACAAAGGCTGTAATGAGGTCAGGAGCTGAGTGGCCCTGGCGGAACCCAAACTGGGCATCAGTGAGCAGGTTATTGCTAAGCAAGTGCCGCTTGATAGCACTGTTGATGACGCCTTCCATTGCTTTACTGATGATGGAGAGTAGACTGATGGGGCAATAATTGGCTGGGTTGGATTTGTCTGCTTTTTGTGTACAGGATATACCTGGGCAATTTTCCACATAGCCAGGTAGATGCCAGTATTGTAGCTGTACTAGGGTGCAGCAAGTTCTGGAGCACAAGTTTCTTGCTGGAATATTGTCAGGGCCCATAGCCTTTGCAGTATCCAGTGCCTTCAGCTGTTTCTTGTTGTCACGTGGAGTGAATCGAACTGGCTGGAGACTGGCATCTGTGATGCTGGGGACCTCTGGAGGAGGCCGAGATGGATCATTCTTGGCACTTCTGGCTGAAGATTGTAGCAAATGCTTCAGCCTTATCTTTTGCACTGATGTGCTGGGCTTCTCCATCATTGAGGATGGAGATATTTGTGGAGCCTCCTCCTCCAGTGAGTTGTTTAATTGTCCACCACCATTCACGACTGGATGTGGCAGGACTGCAGAGCTTAGATCTGATCCGTTGGATGTGGGATCACTTAGCCCTGTCTATCACTTGCTGCTTATGCTGTTTGGCACGGAAGTAGTCCTTTGTTATAGCTTCACCAGGTTGACACCTCATGTTTAGGCATGCCTGGTGCTACTCCTGGCATGCCCTCCTGCACTCTTCATTGAACCAGGGTTGATCCCCTGGCTTGATGGTAATGGTGGATTGGGGGATATGCCGGGCCATGACGTTACAGATTGTGTTCGAGTACAATTCTGCTGCTGCTGATGGCCTACAGCGCCTCATGGGTACCCAGTCGTAAGTTGCTATATCTGTTTGAAATCTATCCCATTTAGCACAGTGGTCGTGCCACACAATACGATGGAGGGCATTCCTCAAAGTGAAGGCGAGCCCTTGTCTCCACAACGACTGTACGGTGGTCACTCCTACCAATACTGTCATGGACAGATGCATCTGCATCTGCAGCAGGCATTTTGCTGAGGATGTATGTGAGGCATCTCTCCCAATTTTGACGCCAGCCCCCAGATGTTAGTAAGGAGGACTTTGCAGGGTCGACAGGGCTGAGATTGCCATTGTTGTTTCCAGTTCCTAGGTTGATGCCAGGTGGTCCGTCTGGTTTAATTCCTTTTTAGGTGTTTTAATATGTTCTTGTGATGCATGGTGAAGGATGTGATACAGCGGAAGGAATTGTGCAAGTGCTGGAGGATGGGGGCTGTGGAAAGGTGTGGCAGTGGGATGGACTGCTGCCAGGAGCCAGGGATGCAGAAACAAAGACCTACAGTCACCCGTGTTACTCCTGTGAAACCATTCCTGCACTGGATTCTCGGGCTGGATACTCCTGAAGCTGATCATTTCAGCCACCTCTCTCCAGGACTGGCGACTATGTAAATTTTTGTAAGCCCTCCAGAAATTGAGTGCTACTCGTCTTCACCCGTTCAATCATGACTTCCAGGGCCTTATCTCCGACTCACACACAAACAGTGATGGACAGGAGCAGAGCCTCTGCTCCATCCAGCCTGACCCACACATTTGTGATACTTTGTTTATCACAATAAATACACTCCAACCTCAATTTCTGGCCAATCGCATTTTATAACGATGAAAGAGCAAAAGCCCGTGAAGGCCTGCCAGAAAACCCATAAGCCCAAGCCTCAAATTTAGGCAGCAATTGGGTTTTGTAGTCACTCCACCCAAAACCTGTTGAGAGTTTAAATTGACCCCATAACATTTCTGGGTGGGTAAAGCTGCTCATTCATGCTCAATCGATGCCAATCTAATATGTAATGACCTGCATTAGCACCTTGGGGATTGGTGTTGTTCTTCCCTTTCTGGGTAGAGGTGTCAGCTGTGGAGAGGTGTCAGCTGTGGCTCAGTTCATAGCACCCTCACCTTTGAATCAGAGGGTTGTGGGTTCATGTCCCACTCCCGGAAACCAAGAACTGTGATTGTACTCGAAAGAGTTGCAATCTGTGACTGTTGATAACTCGAAAGAGTTTCCCTTTCTGGGTAGAGGTGTCAGCTGTGGAGAGGTGTCAGCTGTGGCTCAGTTCATAGCACCCTCGCCTTTGAATCAGAGGGTTGTGGGTTCATGTCCCACTCCCGGAAACCAAGAACTATGATTGTACTCGAAAGAGTTGCAATCTGTGACTGTTGATAACTCGAAAGAGTTTCCCTTTCTGGGTGCTGATTGAAATCTCAGATTCATTCCCTCACCACGTGGGACATGTACTTATACATACTTGGTCCTGGATTAGGTGTAATTGATAAGAGTTTTGCTGAAGAAGGGCAACCCAATGACAAACTGATTTAACATCACAACAATCAACTCCAGCTGCTGTAAAAAGAAGTGCTGGCTTCCACTTTGGATGAATTTGAATGGATGTGTGCTTGATGACATTGTATTAGAGTTTGTAAGGAAACCGAATGAGAAAGCTGGAATGAGATAATATTAAAGTAAGTGGAGAGCTACAAAGAGATTTAAAAGCAATGGGAATACTAGAAATAAGCAAAAATGTTGGAACTGTACTACAGCTTCGCCATTATTTCAAATACAAAAAGATGCAAGGTTTCAGATGCAATCCTTCAGATGAATTAGTGTAATCATCCTCTTTATAGGTCAGAAGATTGCAAAGAGGCAGGAGAAGCACAACTACAAGTCACAAATTCAAGTTAATTCTATTGATTAGCAAAGAGGGATTTTACATTTTTCTTCTTTTATCCTAAGACAAATTAAAATGTAATTCCTTAAAATTCCCCTCTTATATCCTTTCTATCAGGTATTTCAAATCCAACATATTATGTGGTTATCTCTTGGTCAGGTAGGTTTTGTCGTTGAAACTTGCATAACAGAATTAAAATCTTGTGGAAACTATAATCCAGATTATGTTCATTTTCATCAGTAATTTGTTGTCAGAATTAGAGTTTCTGCCAAAAAGGTCACCATAGACTATTTCTCATCCTATTTTGTATCAGTAAGATATCAACTATACAATTATGGAAAAGCATTCAAATGAAATCCAATCAACTAATAGGTCTGTCAGTTCCTCTGGATCTATTAATTGGTCAGATTTTATTCTCAAAATAGTTGTGAGGCTAATGGTGCATACTGCTATATATGCAAGTGGTGCAGCAACTTTGGGTGCAGGGGCAGGTGTGAGGTTCAACTCAAAATTCCAGACATTGCTATCCAAGTTGTGTTACCCCACCGCTCACTTTGCAAAAACAGCATCTCACTATTTGGCTCACCACTGAAATACTTTGAATGGTGTGAAGTTGCTGCATTTGCACACAAGCTAAACTCACCATGGAAAGTAAATTTAAATCATTCCTCATCAAAGTTCCTTTTTAATTATATGATAAGTGTTTTGTTATTCATTTACAGGATGTGGGTGTCGTTGGCTCGACCAGATTTTATTGCCCACCCCTAATTGCTCTTGAGAAAGGGTGGTGAGCTGCCTTCTTAAACTGCTGCAGTCCATGTGGTGTAGGTAAACCCACAGTGCTGTTAGGGAGGGAGTTCCAGAATTTTGACCCAGCGACGGTGAAAGGATGATGATATATTTCCAAGTCAAGATGGTGAAGGGCTTGGAGGGGAACTTCTAGGTGGCATTGTTCCCATGTGTCTGCTGCCCTTGTCCTTCTAGATTGTAGCAGTCGTGGGTTTGGAAAGTGCTGTCTAAAGAGGCTTGGTGAGTTCTTGCCGTGCATCTTGTAGATGGTACATACTGCTGCCAGTCGGTGCTGGAGCGAGTGAATGTTTGTGGATGGGGTGCCAATCAACCGGGTTGTTTTATGCTGGATGGTGTCGAGCTTCCTGAGTGTTGTTGGAGCTGCACTCATCCTAGCAAGTGGAGAGTATTCCATCACACTCCTGACTTGTGCCTTGTAGATGGTAGACAGGCTTTGGGGAGTCAGGAGGTGAGTTACTCGTCGCATGATTCCTAGCCTCTGGCCTGCTCTTGTAGCCACAGTAGTTATATGGCCAGTCCAGTTCAGTTTCTGGTCAATAGTAACCCCCAGGATGTTGATAGTGGGGAATTTGGCAATGGTAATGCCATTGAATGTCAAGGGGCAATGGTTGGATTCTCTCTTGTTAGAGGTGGTCATTGCCTGGCACTTTAGTGACGTGAATGTTACTTGCCACTCGTCAGCCCAAGTCTGGACATTGTCCAGGCCTTGCTGCATTTTGTAAAGGGAATATAACTTTTTTCCCTCATGTCACTGTGGGATACAGAAGCAGGCTTCTGTGTGTATGTTTGTGTGTGTGTGAGGCTAATTTATTTAAACTAAAGACAGCCTGCAAGGTCTGAATCATCAAAGGGGTTAAGTGTAAAACAGGCATTTCGAAGTGGAGATGGATGAGCTAAGATAAAGTCTCAGCAGACAGAGTGTGAATGGAATTTGCATTTTGTAGATAAGTTGAGAAGTTGTTTGATTGCTGGACATTGTGCAATCATCAGAGAGCATCCCTACTTCTGACCTTATGATGGAAGAAAGGTCATTGATGAAGCAGCTGAAGATGGCTTGGCCTAGTACAATGATGTCCTGGAACTGAGATGATTGACCTTTAACAACCAAAACCATTTTCCTTTGTGCTTGCTATGACTCCAACCAATGGAGAGCTTTCCCCCTGATTCCCATTGACTCCAGTTCTCCTAGGGCTCCTTGATGCCACAAATGGTCAAATACTGCCTTGATGTCAAGAGCAGTCACTCTCACCTCACCTCTGGAGTTCAGTTCTTTTGTCCATTTTTGAACCAAGGCTGTAATGAGGTCAGGAGCCGAGAGGCCTCCTCCTCCAGTGAGTTGTTTAATTGTCCACCACCATTCATGACTGGATGCGGCAGGACTGCAGGGCTTAGATCTGATCCATTGGTTGAGGAGCCACTTAGCTCTATCATTTGTTGCTTATGCTACTTGGTACTCAAGTAATCCTGTGTTGTAGCTTCACCAGGTTAATCCCTCATTTTTAGGTTTGCCTGGTGCTGTTCCTGGCAATCCCTCCTGCACTCATCATTGAACCAGGGTTGATCCCCTGGCTTGGTGGTAATGGTAGAGAGGGGGATATGCTGGGCAATGAGGTTACAGATTGTGGTTGAGTATAATTCTGTGCTGGTGATGGCCCAGTCTTGAGTTGCTAGATCTATTCGAAAGCTATCCTATTTAGCATGGTGGTAGTGCCACACAACATGATGGAGGGTATCCTCAACGTAAAGTTGCGACTTCGTCCCCACAAGGACTCTGTGGTTGCCACTCCTACCGATAGTGTCATGCTGCTAATTAACCTCCTCTGGCATTGAAAGTTAATTATTACAAGTCTATAGCCTCATTCCTTCAGGTTCTAAATGTTGATGGCAATTTAAAAAAATGTACCATTTAATTTTTTTTTAGTTTCCCTGTCTGTTTCTTTTTCTCCTCTCTTTTAGTCCATTCTTTCTTTCATGCTTTATTTCTCTTTTTATACTTAATTTGACATTTAATTTACCTCTCCCCACCCCCAACTTAGATTCCTTCTTAGTCACTGCGCTGTTCACTTCACAATCATTCAGTCTAATTTAAGGACATACGAACATACCAATTAGGAGCAGGAGTAAGCCACTTGGCCCCCTAAGCCTGCTTCACCGTTCAATAAGATCAGGGCTGATCTGATTTTAACCTCATATTCCTGCCTACCCCCAATAACTTTTCACCCCCTTGCTTATCAAGAATCTATCTACCTCTGCCTTAAAGATATTCAAGGACTCTGCCTCAACCACCTTTTGAGGAAGAGAATTCCAAAGTCTCACAACCCTCTGAGAGAAAAAATAAATTCTTCATCTCTGTCTTAAATGGACGACCCCTTATTTTGAAACAGTGACCCTGAGTTCTAGACTCCCCCACGAGGAAATATCCTTTCCACATTCACCCTGTCAAGTCCCCTCAGGATCTTATATGTTTCAGTCAAGTCACTTCTTACTCTTCTAAACTCGAGCGGATACAAGCCTAGCCTATCCAACTTTTCCTCATAAGATAACTCACCATTCCAGGTATTAATCTAGTAAACCTTTTCTGAACTGCTTCTAATGCATTTACATCTTTCCTTAAATAAGGAGATCAATACTGTACACAGTACTCCAGATATGGTCTCACCAATGCCCTGTATAACTGAAGTATAACCTTGTATTCAATTCCCCTTGTAATAAACAATAATATTCCATTAGCTTTGATAATTATTTGCTGCACCTGCATACTAACCTTCGGATTCATGCACTTGGATACCCAGATCCCTCTGCACCTCAGAGCTCTGCAATCTCTCACTGTTTAGATAATATGCCTCTTTTTTATTAGTCCTGCCAGAATGGACAACCTCACATTCTCTTACATTATACTTCACTTGCCACCTCTTTGCCCACTCACCTAACTTATCTATATCCTTTTGTAGACTCCTTACATCCTCTTCACAACTTACTTTCCTATCTACCTTTGTGTCATCAGCAAATTTAGCAACCATACCATCGGTCCCTTCATTGTAAAGGGTTGAGGCCCCAGCACTGATCCCTGTGGCACACCATTCATCAAATCCTGCCAACCCGAAAATGAGCCTTTTATGCCTACTCCCTGTTTCCTGTTAGCTAGCCAATTTTCTATCCATGCCAATATGTCACAGTATTGGCTGCCCTGTTCACAAAGGTCCCGGATGCTCTGTTTCCATTGCTGCAACATTATCAGGTCGAACTTTCAGCAACTTGGCACACAAATTTTAAAACAAATGTACAAGGACGAGTCGAACTAACGGCAGATACTTTGCTACAGTAAAAATTTATCTCCAAATTCCCTACTAATCTTTAATTTTTGTTTTTATTAATGAATTAAAACAAAATGGTATCAATGCATAAAAAGAATATTGCACTGTGTTGCACAATAATTAAAGGTTTGCAGGCCAGTTATAGCATCGGTATTGTCAAGTGGGAGTGTATTATTTGGCAAGTAAGCCTTAGGCCTGTTTCGTGTAGAGCACCATTCTCTGTACACAGTGTAATTTAAGAGCAAATGACAGTTTACTTTTTTTGTCATCTCATCATTAAACTTTTCAAAATTTTATAAATAAATTCAATCTATCCATTGGTTCTGTTTGTATGTTCAGCACCAGGAATGCACTTCAGTGTTTGTTTAAAACAGGAACTGCTTTGAAGGCCTCTTCAGTCATTTTGGGGATAGCACTCTTAAAGGGGAATGCCATTATTACTTGTAGAACTTTTTTTCTGCTCAATCACTTATTGAGAGGGACAATGAGATGTAGCTGGATCACTGATAATAAATTTCATATGAAGACAAGAAAACCTGGATTTCCTGATACAGGTGCCCTGATTTTGGTCCCTGGGTTGGGTACACCGAGTTGGGAGATTTCAAAGCTCGGTGAACTGAACCTGGCCTTTAGAATTGGCTGCCTGCAGGTGAGGTATTCAGTCAGGGGTGGTGGGGAGTGTGATGGGTGGGGTGTGGACTGAAACATGAGTCAGGTGGGCGACCCCAGAATGAAACCACAGGCTCCGGGCGTGGAGGCGGGCTGGGGACAAGTCCTCTGTGTCCCGACATTGTGTTTAAATAAATTAAAAAATACAATAAAACTAAAAATATCCCTCCAGCCCTCACCCCTCATACCCCCACACACGCCCTATGCCCCAACCATGCCAACCTATGCCAGCCCATGCCCTCCAACAACTACCCATGGTCCCCACACCCCATGGCCAACTTAGTTACCCTCTACCCACCTCCATGCTCCTTCACATGCCTACGCCAAATTAATCCCCCTCTACCCAAACCCCATAGCACCCATAACCCTGTGCCAACTTAATGTCCCTCTACCCCATCCCCATTGCCCCGTACCCCTATGCCAACTCAGTGTCAACCCATGCCACCACTACACTTTGCCTTTACCCCCTCCGTGCCAATTCACCAAGTATCCTTGGATAGTTCCTTGACAGTTTTGACATTTGCTGGGTAACTTTTCTAGGTTTGACACTTCTTAAATAGCTTTGACAGGTGGACAGCTCCTTAACATTTCCTTGACAGCTGAACAGTTCCTGCACAGCTGGACACCTCTTTTACAGCTTGACAGTTCCAATGAGTTTGTGCATAATCATGTTTACTTTTAACAATCCCAAAAGTTGCTTTACCTCTCACAAAGGGTGCCTTACCTCTCCCAAAGGTGTCCCAGAACCCCATCTAAAGGGGTACCTTGCCTCTCCAAAGTGGTACTCTGGCTATCCGTAAGAATCCACCAAGTTCAGACTTCCTTGTACCTGTTCTAATCTGCACAATATGGATTCCTCACTCCTGTTCTTCCAAAATCCCACTTCATTGAAGGCAGCTGGTGATATAAATGGACAGCTGCCTCCATGAATTTCGCACGTGTGAACCTTGGCCCGACTCCAGTTCCACCGCGAAGATGGGAAATGCCAGGTTCGGGGGTGGGGCTTAGGATATTTGGCCATTTCTGGGATTTTTGCAACAACGGAGAGGCTCTCCATTGTGGTGAAAATCTGGGCCAGAAACATAGAGTGAAAGAGTGAAGCAGTGCAGAGGGGACCGTTCAGCCCATGATGCAATGGCGACTCTTTGAAAGAGCCATCCAATTAGTCCCACTCTCCTGCTCTTTCTCGAGAGCCCAGCAAATTTTATCCTTTCAAGTACATATCCAATTCCCTTGTGAAAGTTTTTTTATTGAATTGAATCTACTTCCCCCCAGCTTTTTAGGCAGTTTACTCCAGATCATAACGACTCATTAACATTAAAAAAAATTCTTCATGCCATCTCAGGTTCTTTTGACAATTATCTTAAATCTATAGCCTCTGGTTACTGATGCCTCCGCCATGGGAAACAGCTTCTCCGTTTTATGCTGTTAAAACCCTTCAAGATTTGGTTGATTGTTGGTGAAGCTACCAAATCTCCTCTTAATCTTTTCTAATCCAAGGAGACCAATCCCAGTTTCTCTAGTCTCTTACTGAAGTCTTTCATCCCTGGTACCAATCCAATACCTTCCACAGGACCTTCCCATCATTCCTAAAGAATGGTGTCCAGAATTGGCCACAATATTCTAGCTGGGGCCTAAGCAGTGTTTTGTAAAAGTTTAGTATGGCTTGTTTGCTTTTGCATTCTAAGTGCCTGTTTTATAAAGCTTTGTCAGCTTGTCCTGCCACCTTCAAAGATTTGTACATGTGCACCTCCAACTCTCTCTGTTCTTATTCCATGATTAAAGTTGTACCATTTAGTTCATATTGTGCCTCCTTAATCTTCAAACCAAAATGAATTACTTTATGCTTCTCTGTGTTAAACTTCATCTGCCATGTGTATGCCCATGTCACCAATCTGTTATGTCCTTCTCATTGTTTACTACATTTCCAAGTTTTGTATCAATTTTGAAATTAAGAACTGTATACTGTACTCAAGTCCAAGTCATGAATACATAAAGAGCAGTGGTTCCAACACTGACTCTGTCGTTTTCCACAACAGATTTCTCTCCAGTCTGCAAAACAACCATTCACCAATGCTCTCTGCTTTTCCCTTAGCCAATTTTGTATCCATGCTGCCACTGTCCTTTCAATCCCACAGGCTTTAAGTGAAACTTAATCAAACATCATTTGGAACTCCATATGACATCATACCCTCTCTGTAACATCATCAAACAAGTCAATCAAGTTGGTCAAACTACATTTGCCTTTGACAATTGTGTACTGCCTTTCAATTATTAACCCATATTTTTCAAAGTGCTAATTAATTTTGCCCCGAATTAACAGGGAGAATTTTAACTGGGCGCAGTTAGGGTTTAAGTGCTGAAAAATGCCATTAGGTCAAAAGCCTGTCATGATCCTACCTACTTGTGGCTTAATCCCAGGTAGGTTTGCAGGTGAGCAGGAAACCCTGTGAAGCTGTTGAGTACGGAATTAAAATTATTAAATCTTCAATTAACTCAGGATTCAACCCAGAATTCTGGCTTTAACTGTCAACACCTGGGTTTCCTGCACTATGTGGAACTTGCCAGGGTCAACCTTCAGTGAAACCATCAGGCTGGGAAGCCTTCAAAGAGTGAAATTTACTAGCTGCAGCCCTGCCTAGGTGCGAGGCTGCTGCTCCCAGCTCTTCTTCTGAGAATGTGCTCTTACTGCTTTAGAGGTGAATTCCAATTTCTTGGAAGTTATTTCACCCCTCTTGTCCTTCACTCACCTTGGTCTGCCCTTCCTTGCTGTCAGCCTTCACTGTGTCTTGGGTGCAACTTATACAGCTCTACCTTGGGTATCTGTTGAGGAACAAGAAGAGCAATGATACCAACAGCATAAAGAGCAACTGCCTTCTGCTGACACACATGCTGCTCCAGAGGACAGAGGAGATAGATGTTGAGATCCAGCTTGAAGGAGATGGGACCCCGACACAGGCAGAGGTTCAGCTCTCTCAATTTGTGTGAGTTAGTGCTTCAGAGGGCTCGGGCTTTCACAGCAAGTGGTTACTGATATTTGCAGCTTCCTGGAACAAGGCCTCCTTCCCAGTGCACCCAGTTGGCAAGCATTGCCAATGGCCATCAAGGTGGCTGTCGCTGTACGACACCATCCTTGCCCCTTCCACATGTGTTCTCTTCTTCTCCCTGGAGCTCTGCACTCTCTTCTGCAAGGATAGAAAGCAGAAAGTTGTGAATGTGAGAAATGGATTGTGTGGAGAAAAGGACAGCATTTGTGGAGGACGACAATGAGGCTTGGGTGTGAGATGACACAAAGATAAATGGTGTCAGTGTTGCCACTTCAGATGGGGATGTGAGGAAGTGCCTTGAGAGAGGGAAATGGGTGGAGCTACAAAGGAGGTTGGTCTAGGACTACTGAGCAGGAAAATGCTGAGAAATTCAGGATATGGTGTTAGGCACCTGAAATTATTATGCCATTCACCTTTCCTGCCTTCCTGACTGCTGAATATCTTGAGACACTGTGTCCAGGTTTAAGGGACCACACTCCTGCTGCTAGCTTCCTTGGCTGCTTTCATCCATGCCTGCTTGGTTTGAAAGACTGGCCCCTTTCTCCTGTTTTTGGAAAAGATCACTTCAACTCAGTCTCTCAGATCCCATAGCAGGATCTCCAATTAAGAGTCAGAAATCCAGGGATTATCCTTCCCAGTTCTTGATTCCATTCCTGTGGTTTGCTGAAACCTCAGGAATCAATATACTGTTCAGGCATTGTGACCCCTACCGAGATCCCTCTAAGTAGAAATCCTTCCTTTGACGGATGTAGTGTGTCATCTCACCTGACTCTTTGATTGTTCAGGAAACCAGAAAACGAGATGCTAATGCAATGGCTGAGTTAAAAAATCAAGGTAAGGTCTGCTTTAATTACAAATAGGTTCTTGACCTGCTACTGGCATCCTTGCTGCAGGCAGGCTTGTTCTGTTAAGATGCCACCAATGCCTCTACTTCCCAGCCACTGACATTAGGCTGACTGACCTGCAGTCAGTCAACTAGTTTATCTTTCTTACCTTTTTTAAACAGGGTGTAATATTTGGGAGGAGTCAGCAGGTTGGGATCACTGTGAAGCAGACCGGGAGGAGTGTACAGCAGATCGTGATCACTGTGAAGCAGACAGGGGGGAGTGTGCAGCAGGTTGGGATCACTGAAATGAAAGATAAAAAAATCAAACTGTGGCATCACAGGAAGGAGTTGACTGGCTGTTGAGTATTGTGGTTTTGTTTCCCTTTATCCAAAGTTAGGAAGTTATTCTAAGGAGCTGAGGAATTATATTTTTTTACAATGGTTAAGCAAACCATTTCAATTAACCTCCCTATATTAAAGTGACAACAGAAAAAGAGGATTGAGTGACTAGTGAGTCTTTTTTTAAGTAATATGTTTTATTATCTAATAGATAAGAAGAATGCCAGGGCAGCTTCAACCCTTGGAATGCACATCATGTTCCATGTGGGAATTCCAGGATATTTCCTGTGTCCTGGATAACCACATGTGCAGGAAATGTTGTCAGCAGCAGCTCAAGCTCTGGGTTTTGGAGCTTGAGGAGCAGCTGGCATAATTGTGGTGCATCCACAAAGTTGAGAGTTTTGTGGATAGCGCATTTATAGCTGTGGGCATGCTGCAGTTTGTAGAGTATACAGGGAGCGAGGGAATAGCTGACCACCAGGTAGTCAAGAAGTAATAGGCAGGCAATGCAGGAATCACCTGAGTGCACCTGACTTTCCAACCAGTTTTCAGTTCTGAACACATCTGGGGAATGCTGCCAGAGCCAAGTCCATGGCACCATGGCTGGTTCAGAGGGGCATGAAGAAAACTGGAAGAGCAATAGTGATAGGAGATTTGATAGGGAAACAGACAGGAGTTTCTGCAGCTGCAGACATGAATCCAGAATGGTATGTTGCGTCCCTTGTGCCAAGGTCAAGGATGTCACTGAACGGCTGCAGAGCACCCTGAGGAGGGAGGGTGAACAGTTGCGGTTCACATTGGTATCAACAACATAGGTTCTACAGGCAGTATTTCGGGAGCTAGGTAGAAAATGAGCAAACAGGACCTCAAAACTGGTAATTTCCAGATTAGAAATAGGAGGATAGAGTGGATGAATGCGAGGCTGGAGAGATGATGCAAGAGGGAGGGCTTTAGACAAAGGGACATTGGAATCAGATCCGGGGAAGATGGGACCTGCACAGGCTGGACAGGTTGGCCCTTTGTTCTCCAACAGCAGTTACAAGAACAAAATAATTCCTCTCCCAGCCTGTGGAATCTCCCACCTCATTGTACAGACCTCTTGTAATCATAAAACAGGGGACTGGCAGGTCGAAGCCCCTTATGCCTGCAGAGCTGTTAACAGACTCATCTCACACCTGGGACTCTCCAGGCCCATTTCAAAAGGAGACAATGGGCATCGTTTGCATCTGGATAAACTTACCCCTCTAGGGGAGTGAGAGGGTCTGCCTAGTCACAAGAACTTCAATATGGATGGTAACTCTTTCAACTCCTGATAGCTGGGACATTATCAGCCCTGAAATCAAAGCCAGTTCCAGACATTGCATAAACATCCCTTTTGAAATCATTGTGGAGAAAGAAAGTCACATGACTTGAGTGACCATTTTGAAATCTCTATATTCCTTTGAGAATTGACAAATCCTCAGATTGCTGTTTTAACATGAATTGGAAAGGACTCTAGCAAGCAGCCGGTTGCCATCTCTCAATTCGTCAAAGCCTGCTTGACTTTAAAAGTCTCTGATCAATGTTTGCCTAACAATCTAAGCACAGAAAATCCATTGTGCTGCAGCATCATTTGTTTCAGGGATCTTTGTATTGTCTCCAACCAGTGCTCTTCCACAAAGGAAACACACCTTCTCGAACTCTGGAAATCACGTGAACTAATATTCATTTCTGTGGTTCTTGTACTTTACTATCCACAGTTATAAAACACCTTTTTTTATCCCTCCCTTACTGTGTGTGTGTGTAGTGGAGTGGAGCATTGTAAACATTACTCTCCCAGTTTTAAATATGAAATAAACTAACCTTCTGAGTTAATCATAATGCGAGTTTGCTGCAAGTTATTCATAAATTGGATCACACAAACTGAGGGTTTTGGAAAACACACCATAGCATACTTCAAAAATAATTCAAAACACCTTCTGCTTACGGACAGTTGGTGAGAGGAAAGAAGTAAAGAAGTACAGTTTGCCAGCTGTCTCTCCTATCCATAATAGGTGCAATTACATTGCTCAGCCTATAGGCCACCAACTAGTGGGAAAGATGTAAAGGAACAAATTTGCAAGGAAATTACAGAGAAGTGTAACAATTATGGAGTAGTTATAATGGGGAACTTTAATTATCCGAATATAGACTGGGATAGTAGTAGTGTAAAGGCAGAGAGGGTAAGAGTTTCTAGAATGTGTTCAGGAGAATTGTTTACATCTGTATGTTTCCAGTCTAGTGAGAAAGGAGGCATTGCTGGACCTGGTTCTTGGGAATGAGGTGGGCCAAGTAGATCAAGCATCAGGGAACATTTAGGGGAACATTTAGAGGACAGTGATCATTGTATCATGAGATTTAAGTTGGTTATGGAAAAATACAGGGAGCAATCCAGAGTAAGAATAATTACTTGGGGGAAAGCCAACTTCAATGGGGTAAGAATGGATCTGGCCCAGATAAATTAGAATCAAAGACTGGCAGGCAAAACTGTAATTGAGCATTAGGCTGCCTTTAAAGAAGAGTGAGGTCAAACACAATCAAGGTATGTTCCCATGAAGCAGAAAGGTAGGGCAAACAAATCCAGAATTCATTGGATGACAGTAGAGACAGAGATCAAAATGAAGCAGAAAAACAGTGCTTATGAGAGATGTCAGATGAATTTAGATTTAGATTTAAATTTAGAACCAGGCCAAATATAGAAGTTTGAGAGGGGAACTGAAAAAACAAATAACAGAAGCAAAGCAAGAGTGTGAGAGACTAGCAGCTAACATAAAAGGGAATTCAGAAGTCTTTGTAGGCATATAAATAGTAAAAGAATGATAAAAGGAGGAGCAGGGCCAGTTAGGGACCAAAAAGGACATGGAAGCATGGCAGAGGTATTAAATGAATACTTTGCATCTGCCTTTAGCAATGAAGAAGATGCTGCCAGGTGATGGTGAAAGAAAAGGTAGTTCAGACAATTCAAGTGTTTAAAATTGATAAGGAGGAGGCATTTGGTAGGCTACCTGTACGTAAAATTGATAAGGTACCAGGACCAGATGAGATGCATCCAAGGATACTGAGGGAAGTGAGAGTGGAAATTGCAGAGGCATTGCCCATAATTTTCCTTAGACTCAAGGGTGCTGCCAGAGGAATGGAGAATTGCAAATGTCATACTCTTGTTCAAAAAAGGGTCTAAAGATAATCCCAGCATCTAGAGGTCAGTCTACAGGTTAATCTTGGTTTCAGGGAAGCTTTTAAAAATGTTAATTTATGATAAATGTAATAGTCACTTGGGCAAATGCTGGTTAATTAAGGAAAAGCAGCATGGACAAAGTAACTTACTAGAGTTTTTTGATGAGGTAACAGAGAGGGTTGGTGACAGTAATGCTGTTGATCTGGTAAACACAGACTTCCAAAATGCATATGATACAGTGCCACACTTCAGACTTGTGAGCAAAGTTAGAACTCAAGGAATAAAAGGGACAGTAGCAACATGGATACGAAATTGAATGAGTAATAAGAAAAAATAAGTAATGGTTAGCGGATTTTTGCGGGTTAGAGGAAGGTTTGTGGTGGAGTTCCCCAGCGGCCGATATTGGAGCCTTTGCTTTTCCTGGTATACATTAATTACCTAGATCCTTGGTGTACAGGACAATTTCAAAATTTGCAGATGACACGAAATTTGGAAGTATTGTGAACTTTGAGGAGGATACTGCAGAACTTCAATAGGACACAGACAGGTTGGTGGAAAGGGTAGACAAATGGCAGATGAAATTCAACGTAGAGAAATGTGAAGTGATTCATTTTTGTAGGAAGAACATGGAGAGACAATATAAAATAAAGAGTACAATTCTAAAGGGGTGCAGGAGCAGAGAGGCCTGAGTGTAAATGTGCAAAAGTTATTGAAGGTGGCAGGACAGGTTGAGAGTGTTTTTAATAAAGCAGACATCTAGGGATAGTCTGGGAGGTGAGCCAGGGGTCATAAATGGTACTGGAAGCTGGGGGCTTGGTGTGTATGTCATCTTCCTGCTGCCATGCCATCTCGCCAGCAGTAGGGAAGGTGGCAGTCAGTCCTCCCATCCAGAGGCCAATTGAGCTACTTAAGTGGCCAATAAGGGTTTCTTCCTGTCTCCACTGGCATGTTTCCAGCATTGGCGGTGGGGGGGGGGGGGGGGGGGGCTCTGCCCTGTTGGAAGGCCACCAGTTAATCCCTGCTGGGTCCATGGTTGGTCCTCCTTTTTGGGCACTCTTTGGCCCATGGAGGGGCAGCCCTGGTGGCAATGGCCACTCCTGCAGCAATGATGCCGAATGCCCTCAGCAACACCCCCACATCCCTTATGCCCTGGTGCTCCACGACCCCTCATATCTGGTTATGAGGGAACACATCCATTGCTGTGCCCTCCTCCTTCAGGTGCAGCCCCAGCAGCGGTCAACACACTCAATAGCATTGCTGAGGTTGCTGAGCTGATGACCCTGTTATTAATGGCAGCTCTTGGGAGTGGGCAGCCATCTTTAATTGGTTGCCGCTGACAAGATGTCTTCTTTGGCCCTGCTGGCCGCTGAAGCGAGGTTGCCTCCCCCTGCCCCCCAGGTTTGAAGCCTATCGATGGGATCCTTGCCACCATCATTAAATTTTCCCCTTTACCATTGTTTCTCTCTCCACAGATACTTCTAGTCCTGCTGAATATTTCCAGAATTTTTTGTTTTCATTAAAGATTTCCAGCATCTGCAACATTTTGACTTTATATTTAGAATAATGTGTGTGCTGTAACATTTGATTGTAATTTTAAATGTGTTCTTCCAGTAACAGTATCAAACAATAGTTCCACTTTTCATAAACTGGAACAACAAAAAAGTCCTTTGCATGTAATTGCTTTTTGAAACAAATGTTATTCTCTGATTGGACTTAACAATTGCTGGATTGTCTCTTGTCAGAAATAACTAGTCTGAAACAATTAGATGTTAAAATGTCCAATATTTGCTTTGGCCATTTGTATTCTTTAAGTTCCAAGTTGTGATTCATTCTCAATTCAGCCAGTAAACACTCGTACTCTCTGGTTTCAGGATTTATGTTTTTGCTCGGTTAACATTTTTCAGCTTCTGCAAACCGCTTCTTAAAATTGTTTAATTTTTTTCTTTATTATTTTATGTATTGCTTATTATTATTAAAGGTGTCCCTGCCAAAGAGGGGAGTAATACATCATTTAAGGCACGTCTTTTCCATTTTGTGCAGAAGAATGTTAAAAACAATGAATCACAAGAGTGTGAAACCAGAAGTGTTGAATGTAAACCTTTTGCCCGGACAAGGGGCCAGATCGTCCAGTCAGCAACCTTTTACCATCCTTGTAGCCAGGTCTTCCTGCCTTGACCGCAGCAGTGATCCCTTGCCGTAGCCGTCCACGGAGAGCAATGGCAAACAGCTGCTGTGTTCAGCTAAGGTTTTAAAGGTCTTAGGCTTTTAGTGGGGTTAGTGGGGGGTTAGTCACTGGGTGAGTGAATGGGTGCCTGGGTGGGTAGGTGGGCAGTTAAGTCGTGACAAGTTGGGAGGTGAGTAGGCAGTGGGGTTTGGGTAGACAGAGGGTTGGGTAGCCAGGTTGGAGAGTGGGTAGTCGGCTTGGGTTATGGGCTGCATGGGGGTGGGGACTCAGGGGGGCTGGAGGGGATTTTGGGAAGTGCATGGGATGGGCTCTACTGTTCATCACTGACCAATGCCATAAATCAACAGGGTAAGTATCTGGTTAAGTATTACGCAACAGGTCCAAGCCTTCAACACTAATGTAAATATTGGCGGCATTGTCGAAAGAACCCGGTCAGCGCAAATCTGCCCATTGGAACTTTAAACTCAGTTGAGTTTTTCCAGCATTTTCTGTTTTTGTTTCAGATTTCCAGCATCCGCAGTATTTTTCTTTTATATTTATGGAAGTTTAAACTTGCTGGGCAATTACCACGCATATGGATGGGTCAGGACTTCGAAAGGGTCAATACACAACAGTGGGGCATGTCTCAAAATACTCTCAAAACTGTTGGCATCAGAAGATCCAGCCCAAGATCGCATTGAGCATTAGCTACCAACACAAATACTTGCTCTTTAAATATCTTCTATTTGACCAAGTGGAATGCTGACCTGCTTTGTAAATATACCGAGAGTGTGATATTACATGTTTCATTGCAGGAGTTGCTTATACAACGCTCTATTCTTTTGTTCAGACACTTGCATAGTTCTTGGATCTCTGACTTACTAGATTGCCCATCTTTTGCAGCTCTATCAAAGGTGGCTGCGCCTTCAGCTGGGCCCCAAGCTCTAGAATAACCTCACTGAACCTCTCTGCCTCCCTACTCTGCTTTCCTCCTTTAAGACATTCTTTAAAACCTACCTTTTTAAAAAAGCTTTTGGTCATTTGATCCAATAAAGGGAGGTGGTGGCATAATGGTATTGTCAATGACTAGTATTCCAGAGACCCAGGATAATGCTCTGGGGACCTGAGTTCAAATCCCAGCATAGCAGATGGTGAAATTTGAATTCAATAAAAAGCTGGAATTAAGTTCTGATGATGGCCATGGAACCATTGCTTATTGTTGTAAAAACCCATCTGGTTCACTAACTTCCTTTAGGGAAGGAAATATGCTGCCCTTACCTGGTCTGGCCTCACAGGAATGTGGTTGACTGTTAAATACCCTCTGAACAAGGGAATTTAGGGATGGGCAATAAATGCTGGCCTAGAATCCCATAAATGAAAAAATACCTCCTCTGTGGTTCAATGTCATACTTGATTTAATAACGTTCCTGTGAAGTTAAATGTGCTATATAAATATAAGTTGTTGTTGTTGCTCCTCCACCATCCACTTTGTTTTCATTAGTTTTTAGGCAGAGAACTCTACAGTCCTGCATGAACAATATAATGGCCCAATCTTCTGATCAGTGTCAGAACCGTTGCAACTGAGTCGCTGATCACACAAAAAGTAGACACTTACCTGCCCATGTATTTTGAGGCCAGACTTTGAGTCTAGCCTCCACCAGGATCCTCTGCCTCAGAAACCTGGGCAGCAGTCCATTGCAGCGCAGAAGAGGTGAGGTCATGCCCCTATGATGCTGGAAGAGTTGGGAACGCCCACTAAAGTCATCCAGCCGATTGTTTGGGATTTATAAGTGTGAGGAAAGTGATTTACACTTATCCAGCATTTTTTATGCATTACATTTTTAAGTTTTTAATATTTCTTTTAAACATTTAATGTTATTTAATAATTCTAAGTGTAGCCTACTGAAATGTACTTATGTTTTTGCATGTAGATGTCAGCGCAGAGTGTTCAGAAGAAAAGGAATCAGAATATCATGGGTGAAGAAATTAATATTCTTCTAAGTGAGGTGGAGGTGGAAGCAAGGTGTACCCTCATCCTAGGAGATGGAAATGCGAAATCCACCCCCAGGGAAATGATGTCCTTAGCCTGCAAGGAAGTACCGTAGGCAGAGAGTGCAAATAGCAGTGTGCCACATACGATGGTTCAATGTAGGGAAAAACTTAATGATTCAACGTGTTCCACCAAGTTCTGTGTGTGTATGTGAATATGTTATCTTCTAAAACTTAAAATCCTACTTTTTGAATTGAAAATACAGAAAGATCATGAGATGTTTTTGTTTACTAATTTTATGAGGTGTCTTAAAATGCAGTTGCCTTGGAGATGGCTCTGCCTTTGATTAGTTTTATCTCTAACCACAAGCCCCCTGCCCCCACCCGCACCCCCCACCTCCAATCCTGAGTAAAACGAGCAAGATGCCTCCAGTAATTGTAAAATATGTCACAAGACAGCACGGCAAAGTCTGGAACATGGTTCTCATTTCTTCATTGAGGCAAAGCTGGCTCATAACGCTAAGCAGCGCTTGTTGACCAGTGGGTGGTGTGCTGGCCTGTACATCAAGGAGCGTCAGAACAGGAGGAGTTGGCAAGACAACTATTTGGCATCTCCAACCCTACAATAACCAGTGATGGATCAGATGTGGGGACAAGTGAAGGTGATGTCATCAGCTGAACACTCAGACCATCAGGCGGAAAGTTAATTTATGTGACAAAAAATAATTGTGAATTCTTTCCTCTGGCAGATCCACAGCTGTCCATAGACACATCAGATAGTGATGAAGATGAGTTGGCAGCAGCAGCATCTGAGGTTCCTGAAAGGGTTGATGTGGAAGGGATGGAGGTGAATGCTTCACAAGAAGCCAGAATGGCAGCTGCAGTGGAGGAGGGAGAGGAATGTCAGGAGAGAGAGAGAGAGCTCTGATTTTGAGGGTAGTCATAATGGTGTTGAAACTTTAAAAAAATTCATTTAAGGGATTAGGGCTTCGCTGGCTAGGCCAGCATTTATTGCCAATCCCTAATTGCCCTTGAGAAGGTGGTGGGGAGCTGCCTTAATGAACTACTGCAGTCAGTCCATGTGGTGTAGGTACACCCACAGTGCTGTTAGGAAGGGAGTTCCAGGATTTTGACCCAGCGACAGTGAAGGAACAGCGATATATTTTCAAGTCAGGATGGTGAGTGGCTTGGAGGGGAATTTCCAGCTGGTGGTGTTCCCATGTATCTGCTGCCCTTGTCCTTCTAGATGGTAGCGGTCATGGGCTTGGAAGGTGTTGCCTAAGGAACCTTAATGAGTTTCTGCAGTGCACCTTGTAGATGGCATAAGATACACTGCATTGTGGTAACATTAATCCTTACAGTTTGTGAGGAGTGGGCAGCCTGTGATGCTTTGGCTGGTGTGGAAGGAAGATGTTCAGAACTTTTGGGAGGCGAGGAATCTTCAGCTTTGGGAGCATAAGTTCCTCTGTCTCCACAAGCACAAAGGCAATGTCAGGCCCATGCTGGTGGTGTAAAAAATGTAAATGACCTGACGTTCCTTGAGCCTTTATATCACAACCAGCTTGAGGATAGTGAGAGCATCTGGTCATTGCTAACTTGCTTCAGCAGACTTTGGTTGAATCGGTTCAAAATGTGTGTAGTATAGAGGTGGATCTTAACCTGCACCTGCAGGTTCTTTGCACCATCAGCAAAGAAGCAATGCGGTTCTTTCTCAGCATAATGAGGTTCTTTGTTAGCTTCTGGAAAGAAACAATGAAATCCTCAATAAAATGAGACAAATATATGGTTAAGTACCTCTGATTGTCCTTGAGGGGTAGATTTTTAAATATTATGACAATTTGGATTAGCTGGTTTTGTGGATGCAGTCAGATGCAGAAGGTATTGCAATTATTATGAGATCTCAGTTCGCTGGTAGATTTCTAGTAAAGTTGACTTCTGAACCGGATAATACACTTGTTTCAAAAGAGAGAGACAGAGAGAGAGGGGGAGAGAGAGAGAGAGAGAGAGTGAGAAGGAGAGCCCAACTTTCAGCCTGTTTCCTCTGCTGAAAAATGTCTTGCAATCTCACTGCAGTGGCTGCAGCCTGGCCTGTTATATTTCACCTGTGGTGTACTTCAAAGGGGTTTTTGGAGGGTCTGTCTGTGGCAGCCATTGTTTCAGCATCCAACACATTGCATTTTAATGTCTCTTCCTTAGATAAGTTTCGATGCGACTCTGAATGATAGGAAATGACTCCCTCTTCACACTCCCGAGGATGACTTGTTTGTTTTTTCACTTTCACCTTGGAAGGTGGCTTTGCATTTTTAAGTAGTTTGTTCTGTCTCATCGCAAATTGCAAAATCTCCAGTCAGTTGAAAGTTTAAAATCATATTTTCAATACTAAAGGGGCATAGCCTTGTGACAAATTGGGCATCAGATTAAATCATTGCATTTAAAGAATGGAAGCCTTTCCTGTTGATGAAGGAAACAGGCTCATCTTTTGGTGCCTTCAGTCCATCGATGGTTCCAATCACTTTTGAGGAGTCAGCAATCTTATAGAATGCGATGGACTGCTCCCTTATCTTTGCAGAGGACATGTGTAAATTAATGAACTCAGAAGCCCTACAGTAGATTGCCTCAGTAACCTGGTGAATACAGGCCCTCACAGTGCTCTGGAAAATGTTGTATATGGCGCCAGTGCCAGACTGAAAAGTTTGGCATGTAAAAAAATTCAGTGCCATGATTACTTTCATTGGCACCGATAAGGTATTGTGGCATTTTGAGCTTGGCTTCAGGTCATCTTTCAAGACATCACAGAGGCGTCTGATCGCTTCCCTGCTGAAGGATAGTCTCCTGACGCACAACTCCTTCGAGATAATCTCATAACACATCCTCTCTTTATTCTGTCTCAGGGGTGGGTGCTTGATCTTCCTGGTCAGCAAGCGGGGCATGTTTCCTGACTCTTCTCACATGATCCTTGTGTAGGTATCATGCACTCTCTCTAAATACCAAAGTTGCAGTAACAGAAAGCAAGATTTCCGAAGTGCCAAGAGGTAAACATGTCTCCAGCTCAATGTTTGATTTCACAACAGATTCTGGAATACCAGTTAAAGTGATAACTTACATCAGCTTACAGCTGGCCTGCCTATTTTATAACACATTGCACTTTTATAAAACATTCTAAAAAAAAGTCACATACATAGGGCAGAACTTTGCCCTCATCAGGCAGGCTCGGTGGGAGCGGGCAGGGGCCGACTGTGATTTCATGCTGGTGGGCCAATTAAGGCCCGCCCAGCATGAAACACGGCTCGTTACTGGCCGGGAAGGGCCAAGTGGGGCTGGGGGCCTGTCGGCCGCCGGGTCCAATGGCAACCCAGTGGCCTGTTTAAAAACAGGCCAGGCAGCTCCAGAAAGGCTGCCAGGGAAGGACGTCTGTCTGTCGTTGCAAGGATAGACTTGAGTGCAACAGCAAACGCCAGGCGGGAGGGCAGGTCGGGTGGACACTCGGCCCCCCATTATTTCGATAAGCGCCTTGCTGCCCTCCTGGAGAAGGTGGCTGCCAGAAGGGACACTCTTGTCCCCAGAGATGGGAGGAGGAAGCCACCGCACCTCATAACGAAGGTATGGGAGGAGGTGGCAGTCCAGGTGAGCAGCCACAACATGGTGTGGTGCCCCTGGGTGCAGTCCCAGAAACACTTCAATGTCCTGCTGAGCTCAGGAAGGGTGAGTACCATGTTGGCATGGCTCAGTGTGTTCAATTGTTTGGGGCTGGCCGTCCCCCCCATGGAGCTCAGGGGTGTTAGAGTCTGAGTGCCAACTGTCAATCACGCCAGAGCTGGCCAAGGGGCTGAGCCCTGGCTGCTTTGACTGAGTGCCTTGTGGCTCAAGGGCCAAGACCTGGATGTGCACTGCAAGGTGCTCCTCAGCTGGGGTTGGCCAGGCTGCAATGGCACTACAGGTACAGAGTGGATTAATCAATGCTCCTCTGTCCTTTCAGTACAAGACATCCCATAACAATATTGAGAGGTCGCAGATTGGCAGAGGACCCCCACACCTCCTAATCCTCTCCCAGTATGAGCAGAGGCCTTGGAGCTAGAGAGGTGCCATGCACCTCAGTCAAGCGGCTGCGGTGAGGCTGGGGCGTCAGACGAAGGTAAGAGTGCTGTGCACTGAGGTGAGAATTTTGGCTTGTGTAACCATTCTAGTGTATTCTCTTCATTGCTGTGAGCCTCGAACCTGGAGTCCCCACTGATCATTGAAAGACGAGGGCGCCATGATGCAGATCTCCATTGTCTCACCAGGGTGCCTGGCATTCACAGTGACAGTGTGATGACTATAACTAATGACATGTCCTTATTCTCCCTTTTAGGTTCGCCAGCAGGCATTCGCTCTCCGGACCCTGAAGGGCTACCTCTGACCCTGGAAGACCACCATGCTCCCCAAGCACTTGCGTCACACCCAGTCTCTTAACCAGGCACCAGCGCAGATACCAGCACCTCGGTGGGCATTAGTTTGGTGGCTAGTATCTTGGTGCACAGCAGTGAAGGCACTTCACGCTTGCTTGAGGTGCAGGTGGAGGCAGAGAGGGCCCAGGGAGCTGGCAGTCAGAGGACTGCTGAAGACCAGGATGATGCTCAGTTGAGGGCAGATGATGAGCCTCTGGAGTCGTCCATTAGGCAGCAGATGCTGGACGTCCAGCAGGCCATGTGGGAGGATCTGGTGGAGATCCAAGAGGGTATGCGTGCCATGGTCTCCATTGAGGACGAGTGCCAGTGGAGAGTGAGCATTACGTTGACCCTCATGGCCAAGCACAATGCCTCCTCCATGGAGAGAGTGGCACCTCTCATTGAGATGCAGCTTCAGGAACAGGGGTTCCTGGGGTTGCGCTCGGGCCTGCAAGCCCTTAAACAGGCACTGACCTCAGCTGGTCAGTGTCCATGTGTGAGATGGATTGGGCATCCAGTATCGCAGCTAGGTGCCCGTCCATCAATGGTGAGCAGGGAGGTCCACAGCGACCTCACTTTGGCGCATGAGCTGCCTATCGTCTCTGTGGGTTCCTCTCAGGGCATTCTGGATGGCGGCAGCAGCTCCTCCGCCCCTCTGTCAGTGACCATCGCATCTGATGAGGCTGCGGTGACTAGGGAGATGCCAGCCGTAGCACTGGCCGTTCCCTCCCAGCCAGACCCTGCACCGCTCCACTGGCCAGAGGACAACTGCCAAGTTCTTTAAGGCCAACAGGACAGCAGAGTCAGCAGGCTGTTTCCAAATCCAGTGCCAGTGAGGGGGGAGCACCTAGACGTAGCACCCGTAAACGTAAGTTTAAAGCACCTTAAGCACAAGAGGGACTGGTCACGGGTGATCTTTTGTTCCCCCATTTTGTTTTTCTTTTTTTTAATGGTGTGACTATCAACACCGGATTTTTTCTGTTCAAGACTGAGTGTCCCAACATAAAATTACATTTGCTTTTGTGTTATTGGGCTGAGTGTATGAGTGTACTTCATTTATTTTGTTGGTGCAAGGTAAGCCAGTGCATAATGCTGGACATGGGTGGCTCAAAACTTTATTGCACAGGCACTGAGTGTTTCTTGGGAGCCAAGGAAAGGGTCATTTCTGCGATCCAGGATGCCCTGGCATGATTTGGCAGCCTAGCTGAAGAAGCGTTGGATCAAGGTGTCCCTGCCTCCCTGGAGGTTACCGAGGTCTGGCTCCACACCCTTAGTGTTCTCCTCACTGTGCTCCTCTTCTGGATCACTACTGGATTCATCCTCCGTGGCCTGTGCAGCTGCAGCAAGATCCTCTTCCTCCATCCTCTTGCCAGTGCCGGATTGTGGAGAGTGCAGCATGCAACCACTATCAGTGACATCTCCTCTGGGAGTTGTTGCGGTGCACCCCCTGAACAGTCCAGGCTTTGGAAGTGCATCTTGAGAAGACCTATGGGTCTCTTTACCACCACCCTTGTGGAGGCGTGGCTCCTGTTGTACCGCTGCTCCACCTCTGTTCTTGGGTGGCAGAGAGGCGTCATGAGCCACCTTTTCAACGGATAGCCCTTGTCACCCAGCAGCCATCCATCCAGTTGGGCTGGAGTACTGAAGAGCCTCGGCATCTCGGAGTGTCTGAGGATGTAAGCGTCATGGGAGCTGCCAGGGTACCTTGCACAGACATGCAGAATCTGCATCCTGTGATCACACACTATCTGCACGTTCATGGAGTGGAAGCTCTTCCTGTTGACGAAGGCACCCGGCCGACTCGTGTATGCAGTCGATGGCACCCTGGACGCAGGGGAACCCATCAATTGCTGCAAAGCCTCTGGCTTGCTCAGCCTGGCTGGCCTCGTCTTAACGAAAGTCAGTCCCCGCATGAACAGACCTTCTGTTGCCTATGGACAGCAGATTGGGAGACTCCACACAGATCCCCCACTGAGCCCTGGAAAGAGCCGGTGGCATAGAAGTTGAGGGCTGCTGTGACCTTCAGGGTCATTGGCATTGGGTGTCCACTCACACAGTCGGAGCTGATCTTAGGGCCAATCCTCTGACAAATGGAGGTCACTGTCTCCCTTGAGAGACGGAGCCTCCTTCAGCATTGCACCTCAGACATATTGAGGTAGCTGCATCACTGCCTGGCATCAGGATAGCAGCATTTTCTGCGGCCCCTTACGCCTTGGACTACCTGCTGGCCCTGTGCCCCTTGTGCCTGTGCCTCTCCTCCCACAGGTCCCTCCCCTGGAAGTTGCATTGGGACACCTGGCCTCCTCCCCCTTCTGCCCTCTCTTCCTCCTCAGAGGAGGTGCCTCCAGCGGAGACCACAATCCCCATTACCAGGGTAAGGGAAAGCTGTCTGATACCTGAAAGGGCCCACACGGTCCAAATCCTCAGGGGGCCTGGAAGACACCAATGAGTCCAGAAATGAAGCCTGGAAATGCTAAGAATGAAGCCCCGGTCCGAGATTAAGCTGCTAAGTACCAATAAGCCAACAACAGCAAGTTTTCTCCAAAACTCCTCACTACTCACATTGACAATGCTGCTCACCCTTTTTATCCTGCCCATGGGTGAAATTTTGCAAATTGTGGGCTGCCTGCCTGCCTGTTTTGCCCGTGCAACAAGTGAAAAATTGCACGGGCTACGTTAAATCGTCATCAGTTTGGTTGTCAAGGGCCTTAACTGGCCTCTTAATTAATAGCGGGCGTGGCCCTGAGTCCTGCCGAGCAAAGTATCGCGTGAATGCGTGATGACGTTGGGACGCTCGCCCGATGTCATCGCGCGTCATTTTACGCTCAAGCGGGTCGGGTCCGTGCCCGCCCGCTCAGCGAAGAATTCCGCCCATAGGCTTGTGATAGGGAATTATAACATGCTGCAGATCTCCGAGATCACATATACTTTTGAAAAAGCTGATGAAGATCAATATTGCATTAAAGAGACTTTTAAAACTTAAAATTTGGAAAAAATTCACATCCATCTTTTTTAAAGTTCCTGCAGATTTACTGGTCATTGGAACATCTATCAAACATCAAAAAATTGTTTTCACCAACTTTCAAGTGTTCTCTGATGTAGCGGCTGCTGTATCCTTTAACCAACTGAGATGCGCTGGGGAATCCTGTTTGGAAGTTCTCAGGTAGGGATTTGCACGGCAATTGCCCAGAAGCACAAATTTTCTCTGGGCTATTGCCCAGCACTGGGAACCATCCAAAAATGTGATTCAAATCACAAACTTCGGATGGTTCTGACTAGGTTACATCAATAGTTACCCAGAAAAAATGAGAAGGATTAAAACCACTTCTAACTTCTGAGTAACCATTGCACAGACCCAGGCTGATCAACCCCACAGGAGTCCCCCCACACCCATGAACTCCTGACTACCCCCCAAGGAGACCTCCCCCACCCCCTCACTAACCACCACTCCACAGTATTCCCCACTCCCTGAACCCCCATGGGACACCCTTCAACCCCCATGGGACCCCGCCCAGCACGACCCGACCTCCCCCGCACCCCCACCGCAGGCCCAACCCAATAACCCCCACAATACCCGAACCATCCCGATCCCCCCCTAACCCTGAGACCCCATCCACTCCCAAAATCTATTCCACTGCCCCCTCTGAAACCCAACCCACCCCCCTCCATCCACCCACTCGACTTGTCCCGACCCAACCCCACGAGGTACGACCTACCGCCCCCCCCACCGAGGTCCGTCCCACCTCCGAAGTCCCACTCTGAGTTTCGAACACCCCCGAGGTCCGACCTGCCCCCTCCCCGGTCCGATCCCCCCCTCCACCTCCCCCAAGGCTCAACTCCCCTTCATCTGAACCCCGCCACCCTCAACCTCTGGACCACCACCCTGGACCTCCGACCCCATCGCCCTCCCCACCCCCACCCACCGCCACTGCCCCCCGACCTCCAATCCCCCCACCTCTCAAATCTTATCCAATTACTGTAGGCACTTACCTTCTCCCTGGCCTGTCAAGGGCCTTTACGTTTCATGGGACCTTTAATCTACCTGGTTTACGGCAGTTAGTGTTGTAATAAAAGGGGGCATCTCCTCCTTCAATTCAATGGAGCTGAGCTTTGATGCTGGGCCTCGGGGTTGAGCTGCGCTGCCTGGATCTCACCCAGCCTGAGTTGGAAGGTTGGGTGAGACAGGCTCGGAAAAAAATTCTCGAAAGTAATTGGGCAAGGAGTGGCAATCTGACGCTAATTGTCACTGCGAGGAAGTTACAGCCCAACTTTTGATTAGCCTCGGAAAGCGATGGCCCGCAGGAATTAGAAGAAATAAACACATACTTAGCTGCCCTTGAAAATTACGCTGGCCCCTCCGATCGCCGGAGCTGCTAGGGGCCTGCATCGAAAGACTACTTGCAGGTCCCAGCAAAATGCTGCTCCAGCGGATTCAAAAAGGCCATGCCCCCTTTTTCATAGCACTAGCTGCCATAAAGCAGGTAAGTTTAAAGGGCCCAGTGAAAATGACAGGTCAGGGAGAAGGTAAGAGTCTAAGGTAAGTGGATGGGATTTGGGGGCGCTCTGGAGTGTAGTGCGGGTTGGTCAGAGGTTCGCGGTGGTTGGGGTTGGGAGTCGGAGGTCTGGGATTTCTGGGAAGGTTGGGGGGGGTGGGGTCGGGTTGGAGGGTTGGTGGGGGGCATTCCTGGGGTGGACGGGGGGGTTGGGGTTCAGGGGTCGGGGTGTGGGGGGGGGGGTTCAGAGGTCAGGGGTTCGGTGGTCTGGGGGTGGGGGTTCGCTGTTGGGGGCGGGGTCGAAGGTAGGGGATGGGTGTTTGGAGGTCAGCAGTAGAGGGGGGTCGGAGGTTGGGGGGTAGGTGGGCTCGGAGGGGTGGCGGGGGTCCGAAGTCAGGGGGTGCTGGGGGGCGGGGTTGGAGGTCGGAGGTGTGGGGGTTTGGGGGGTTAGCGGTGTCAGAGGTCGGGGTTCCAATATGTGGAGGCGGGGGAATCGGGGGCCAGGGGAGTGTTGGGGGGAGTCCTGTGGGGAGGATTGGGAGTCCCATGGGGGTGGGTGGGGGTGGGGGTGTGGGGGGAGCCCCCTGGGGGTGGGTGGGGGCATTTGGGGAGCCCCGTGGGGTTGGCCTGGGTCTTTACTATAGTTACCCAGAAGTTAGAAGAGGTTTTAATTTTTCTAACTTTCTCTGGGTAACCATTGGTATAACCCCGGCGGAACCATCCGAAGTTTGCGATTTAAACGTCCTTTTCGGATGGTTCCCAGTGCGGAGCAATTGTCCAGAGGAAGTGTGCACTCCTGGGCAACCCTTACCTGGGAACCTCTGAGAGGGATTCCCCAGCGCATGTTTAGGGTACCCCCCCAAATCCGACATTGGAGAACTTGGCGGTAATAGCCCAATATGTAGAGATAAACCTTTTTGAGGCGTGGAGGGTCTTGCCTTTCGGCTGGGGAGCTGGTGAGAGACCCGTGCTGCCTCTTTATGGGAAGGCAGTGATGAGGCCAGCGGCAGGGCCTTCCCCTGGAATCAATGCCCCAGGGGTGGAAGTCTCGCCTACCGAGGGCTGCTGGCCAATTAGAGGCCGCCTGTGACCCAAGTCACAGGTAAGTAATGTTGGGGACGGTGGGGTGAGGGCCGTGGGGTGTGGGTCACAGGGGATCGGCAGCAAGGGCAGGGCGTTGGCTTTCAGCGACTGTCTCCCTTCCCGATGTCCAGTCCCTCGGTTAGGAACTGAGTGCCTTTGATCGAGGAAACCCCCTAGGAAGTGACAAGGTGGCCGCACAGTTTTAGTTGTCATGCATGCCACATGGTGACAGGCCTGCCTGCAGCTGGGTTAATATCAATTGCAGCAGGCTGGGGCCCTTATGTGGTCATTAATTGGCCACTTAACGGTCTCAAATGGCAGTGGGGCGGGAAGATCGACCATTGTCCTTCCCGCCCAGAACTTAATTCTGTTGGAGACAGAAAGGTGGCAGTGTTCGGGTGCACCATCATCCTGCCTAATTAAATGCCCTTCCACCTCCAAGCTCACCACCAGAGAGAGCTGAAGATTCCGCCCCATGGAAGGAAATGAAAATTGAATACACACCACCTGGTATTGACTAAAATTATACAATGTTCTCTTGAATTTGAGATTGGATAACATGGACAGATCCAACTTCTCACATATGTTTTCCACATCTTTACAAAGTAATGGAAGTGACTTGTAAAAGTGCACTGAATAATGATGCAAGAACCAATGTGGTCTAACCAGAACCACAGCAACAAAGTACACCAGCATGCCCAACATTACCGCATGGACTATATGTGTCTGTCCACATGCCACCATTTTTCAATTTGGAAGGTCAAAAGAAAGAAATTATCTTTAATAAAAACGGAAAGTGTTGGCAAAACTCAGGAGATCTGGCAGCGTCTGTGGAAAGAGAAATAGAAACGTTTTGAGTCCAATATAACTCTTCTTCAGAACTTCGGAACTGTCATATTGGACCCGAATGTTAACCCTGTTTCTCTATTCACAGATGCTGCCAGACCTGCTGAGCGCTTTCTGTTTTTATTTTAGATCTCCAGCAAACGCAATATTTTGCTTTTATTTTAAAAATTACTTTTAAGTAATAACAACACGTTTGTAAGATAATTTACAAAAAAAGTTTCATTAGTTTGAACAATTCATTTTTTTGTAGCTGGTTAAGGAAAATATAGGCTATAGTGTCCTGGGACTCTTCATGATGAGCATATACATGTGGAATCCTTTAGCTTCTTCTGCAAGCAGTCTGGAATGTAGACAGGCAAGGGAACATGTACCTTATTAAATCTCTGGTGTGTGTTTAATTGTATTTATTCTTTCACCTCTACCCAAAGAGTTATCATCACCGAGCTCCTGAGCTACACATCTGGATTGTAGTATATCTGTGTCATCAAGTTTTGTCCATTTGTTCATTCTGCACGCAGCATTGCAGGCATGAATTCTTAAACCAATAAATACTTACATGTAACAGGAGTAACACAGAAGGGACAACTGCCTCTGTAGCATCAGTGTACTGAATTTGTAAACACATTTATAAAGAACTGGGTCATGATTTTCCTACACACAATACACAGAGGATATCCTTTCTTTCAAAAAAGAATAGTGATAAAATAATACTCAAGGTACAAGAGATAGAATATTGAATACTGGGAGTATCCAGGATGCAAAGTATCAAGAATGATATAAGAAACTTGACTTTGACAAGAATCATCACTTATAAAGGAGGTTAAAGAAAGATGGCTGTGACGGTTTGGCAATATTTCAAGAATGGGGACAGCTGAATAACTTTCAGGGCCCTCCATTCAGAAGTACTCAAGGAAAAGGAAGCTGAGGAGGTTCAAGGAAGTGCTGGACAGACAATGTCAAGAGTGATTTGTCATAGAAAGAGACACAGATGACTGAAGCGGTCAGGTTAGTTCAGAAACGTAAACAAAGGAGTGAATTCATTCGATCCTATTGTCACTACTGAGCTGATGGATGGGAATTTAATGCTAGTAGGAGATAGAATATAGTTTAATATAATTTTTTTAAAAATAAGGCACTGGCCAGTAGAGCCACAGTGACCATTTCTAGTCTTTGCTCTTTTAAGAGACTTGGGGCTGGATTTTGCACGGAGACAGTTGTAGGTTTGGAGGCGGGTGTGGCAGCAATTTCTTGCTCCTGCCAGCATGTCGGTCTGTAGCCATGTTTCCATCTCTGGCCTATTTTCAGCAATCTAATCCCTGGGGACTGGGGGTGATGTCTAGCCCCACCCACCAGCAGCAGATGGCCAATTAAAGTGTCAATTAAGGCCACTCTTCACACTCTATTTGGATTTTCCTGGTGGTAAACTGGCTCCCATGCAGCCCGTGGCTGAAAGATTGGCAGCCTCCCAGCAACAGGTGACAGGAGTCAGTGGCTCATTCTGCAAACTGGCCCAGTATGGGTCTTCTGGGCTGCAAGAGACACAGCCATAGTTGCATGTCATCCTGTAGAGGGGTCCCACAGTTAATTTTGGTGAATGTTCATGTTGAGACACCCTCATGGTCTCTCGGTGAGATGGCTGAGGCTCCAGAGCTGCCACAATCTGATTGGGCCTGCAGCTATGAGAACCTACCCACTGTCCTTAATTTGATGTCGAGCTTGGAGGTGGCCAATTAGGACACTGCCTCCCAGAAGGTCAATGAGCCAGTCTCGCTGCTGTCAAGTGGGGCCACAGACTCCCATTTAGTCCCAATGTTGGTGTCCCATAGCACATGGGAAAATAGGGCTGTCAACTGTGATTAAATGTATTCCTGGAGATTTCATCACATGACTTGCCCCACGCTGGAGCCATCAGTTGGCTAACACATGCATCCTTGTGATACACTGCCTTCTTATGCTGACTGGAAAGCAAAAAGGCTCATTAGTGAATTGTATGATGCAACTGTTAGCCAAAGAGCCTACACCAACACCCCCGCCCCCAGCCCCCCCCCACCATTTTCAATATTTTTATATCTGTTAACAAGAAATGTTCAAAGAAAATGACAAAAAAAAACAATCTTTTTAAATGTTCCAATGAGTTTTCCCCAAGGTTGCACACAGCAGTGTCCTTGAGATGGATCTTCAATTCCTGGAGATTCCAGGTCAACCCTGTAGGGTTGGCATTCCCTTGGGAGAATCCAGCCCTTGGTTAGAGACATACAAAAAAGGACTGGAAGATGTCAACCAGCTCATTAAACCCACTCCATCCTGACATGGTAGAGTCATGCACACTATTAATCCGCGCCCCTGACTCCAGTGAGTTTTATAAGTCTGGAAGATTCTGGCCGATGTTCCTAATGTTACTTGTTTTTTTGTTATTACCTTGAATGGCAATGTGATCGACACAGACATAGCGAGACAGACCGAGTAGTCTTCTTGCATCAACAAGAGTGAATTATGGTGAGGAGATTACAAAGGGCAGGACACAAATGTCATGTGGTTGAAAATGAATACTCTCAGAAAGTGGTGGAATGGATCTTTGTTGGGAAGTGATCTTTTCGAAAGTTATAGCTGAGTTTTAGGGTTGTAAATAAGAATACGGGAAAAATAGTGACAACAAACTAACAATAGTAAGAGCTGCCAGGGGTCTTCTGATACCCACCGCCAATATAGTTATAGAAATTGACTGATGTTAAAAACAAGAAGAAAAATCAACACACATCGGGTGCATAAATAATTAAAGCTACAGCATCTGTATACTTTAATGGGTACTCTCATAAAAAGTATGAACATGAACTTACTTTATGATATTAATGTGAATACACTTAATACATGCCCTTGAAATTATTTTATCCATTCTTATAGTGATGACACAAACCTATTTTAATCAGGGTTGGTGTTATTTATAGCCTTTAGTGATTTGACCCAAGTCATCCATTCCGAGCAACGTCGGGCTGGCAGCGCAGTCGCAGAAGTCCTGAATGTGGATGTGCGCAGAGGATCTGCGCAAATGTTAAACTTCCGATCGGATATTTGGCACTGCCTGGTTTCCAAGGACAGTCGTGGGGCTGCTATTCAAAACTATAGGACCGCGGAGACGCCCGGAGGTTGCGCAGATAATTAGAGAGGTTTCCTTAGACAGACCAAGTGAGGGGCAGTTAGCTCAATTGGATTGAGTGTGGTGCAGAATGCTGCCAGTGGTGCATATTCAAAGCCCAGACCAGCTGTGGTAGCCCTGGAGGCCTGTTTCCATGCCTTGCCCCCATGCTTGATGTGGAGTTGTGCCCCTCAAGCGATATAACCACTTGTCTCTCTCTCTCTAGCAGAGAGAGATGCTCACGGACAATGGCTACTTACCTGATGACAAATCAACATTCTTTGTCAAAGGCTGTCAGGGACCTCACTAAATTGTTGCCTCCATCCATACCGCTTTAGGCATTGTTGTTGTCTAATGCCTTTCTCTGTGAAAATTATTGGCAGGCTGAGTAAGGCAAGATTTAAGGAGTGCTGTACAACCTTTCTTATATTGACATTCACAATGCAAATTTTTTAAATAACATATTCATTGTAAGATCTTTACACAGTTGTATCTGCATCTGTACCGTATTGTTTTTGATGGCAATGTTTGCAATACATTTAATTATTAAGTTGAGAAATGTGAATATAGTGCATAGTAAACACTTTTGTCTTTGCATTTCCAGGGGGTATCCCCAAGTTATAGGGGTCTGATTTTTATCTGGAGTTCAGGTATGGTGGCACTGCCCACCTGTATGAATGGGGAGCTGACCTTCAACTGCATTATGTTGTGGAATACAAGTGCTGAAGCAGCTCTTACAGGTAGAGGTTCATGGGGAAGATTTAATGGTCCCTCCACAATTGCATGGGGTCCTATGGCAATTGTAGGACCTTGCTTTACCCTGACTCTGTTACAGGTGAGATCACTGGCCGCGAGGCCTACTTGAAAATCAAGACCGATGGTCAATAGGCATGAGAATCTTTTTGTAATTTTCACTTGTTGACCATCCCAACTTTTCAGCATGAACAGATTGGTAGGTAGACAATAATCTCCCTCATAGTATTTCATCCTTGCATCTGCCTATGCAGTTTGGGTTTCCAGGACAGTGTTGATTCCCTCAGTAATCCGCATCCAGTCAGTTGGACCTAAACATGGTCAGAGGGTGCCTCTGGTTCCAAAATCATCATCATGTTTGTAACATATGGTGTTAAAAAGGATAATGAAAAGTTATTCTGAAACTCAGAGATTTTGAATGCCAAAAATAGAGAAGGCCTGTATATTTTGACTTCCTCAGCTTTTTTGCAGCCTGTTGAGAAGTACTGATGTTCAAGTAGTTTGTTAATGGTCTGAGAAGTTTGTGAATGAGCATTTGTCTAGTTACACATTTTGCCAAATGAAACTATTGAATTTGTGAGTTACAAGTGATAAAGGTGCTCTTGCATCTAGCTAACATTCTTGCTTCTGTTCTAACATAATCAAGATATTCCATGTCACTTTACTGATATCATTGACAGACATGGTTATTTGTCGTCTGTAGATAGGCCTGGAAACAGTAGGTGATTAAGTTGTTTCCAGCCCAAGTGCATGTTGTAAAGGAGACAATAGATTTGGCAGCACTAAAGCAAAGAACCCTAGTCTGTTAAACAGCCTTGCAATATGGTTCATTACAAGGATGCTATTTGGCATTGGTTACACTACAGGCTGACGTGAAGAATAATGACATCACCGTTGGAGTGGTCCAGAATTCATTTAAGCTGCAAGAGTGAAGTTCAATTGATAGGCTTCAGTGAAAAAAATGAATTAAAGGACAATTTAAAAGTTGTTGTCACTTGTAAATTAATGCAGGAGTAGGACATATGGCTCCTTGAACCTGCTCCACCATGCAATAAGATCATGGTTGATTCTCTACGTCAATTTCACTTTCCCATCCTATTCCCAAATCCTTTGATTTCCTTAGTGTTGAAAGATCTCCTTTCAGCCTTGAATGTACTTAACAACTGAGGGCCGGGTTTTCCATACCAGGGCTAGGTCTCGTGGCCGGGGCGGGAACAGGGAGCGCTTCCCACTGTGGAGGCCGCTGGGAATTCACGCCATATCACACAATGCCGGCCTAATTAATTATGCAGGTGGGGATTTCCTGACATTTCTTGCGGTAGGGCGGGCTGGATGTCTCGCACTCTGCCATCATATCCGTGAACCACATTTAAAAGGTGCCTGGATACCAACTGACCCACCGTTGAAGATAGAAGATGGACCTTCTGAAAGTAGAAGATGGATCTCCTGGAAAACACTGAAGATCGAAGATGGACCTTCTGAACATAGAAGATGGACCTCCTGGAACACTCTGAAGATCGAAGATGGACCTCCTGAACATAGAAGATTGACCTCCTGGAACACTCCGAAGATAGAAGATGGACCTCCTGGAACACCCTGAAGATTGAAGATGGACCTCCTGAACATAGAACATGGATCTCCTGGAACACTCTGAACATAGAAGATGGACCTCCTGGGAGACTCTGAAACTCGATTCACCTGGTAGATGCTCCACCCACCCACTGCTGCATGTTCTAGGGTCCATGGTCTCTGAAGGCCTCCATCCTGATCTCTGCAGGCTGGCCCAGGTCTTCTTTAGGTAGGTCTCGACATCTCCATACCATATTGGTCCAGCTGTGTTCTGGACCAGCATGATATCCCGCTGGCGACGTGGACAGTCAAGCAGTGGGGGGAGCAATTCCGGTCAGGCCTTTATCTGCATCCCATTAGCAGGATGCAAATTGGTATCACACCAGTCTCTGGCAGGAATGGCAACCCACCATGGTGGACCAGAGCGCATGATCCCACCAGCATTTTACACCAGCGGGAAAATGATTTTTCAGCTCCTACTGCATTGTCTCACCCCCACCTGCCATTAAACCCGCCATGGGGTGGGGGGGTGGGGGGGGGGTAGGCGACTGGAAAATTTCATCTTGAGTATCCACAGCCCTTGAGGGTAAAGAATTCCAAAGATTCATTACACTCTGAGTGAAGAAATTTCTCCTCATCTCAGTCCTAAATAGCTGGGCTATTATACTTGCACTATAACCTCTAGTCCAAGACTCTCCAGCCAGGGGAAACAATCTCTCAGCACCTAGCTGGCAAGCCCTCTAAGAATTGTATATGTTTCAATGATGTCACCACTCATTCTTCTAAACTCCAGAAAATATAGTCCCATTCTACCCAATCTCTCCAAGCGACAGCCCTGGCATCCAAGGAATCAACCTAGTGAGCCTTCATTGCAGCCTCTCTAAGGAAGTTATATCCTGTCTTAGGTAAGGAGACCCAAGCTGTACACAGTTCTTAGGTGCTGGTCAGAATTTTTCAGCCCTGCCAGTGGCAGGCATCATTGTGGTTGGGACAGGAAAATTTGGAGAGCACCCAAAGGTTAATTGACTTTTGGCCACTCTCCAAATTTCCCCACCCTCCTGCGACAATGCTCGCTGTTGGCAGGGCTGGAAAATCCTGCCTGTGGTCTCACCAACACTCTTTATAATTGCAGCAATACTTCCTTACACTTGTACTCCAGTCTCTCTTGATATAAATGCTAACATAACATTTGCCTTCCTAATGCCCGCTGCACCTGCATGTTAATTTTCTGTCACTTGTGCACTAGAACACCCAAATTCATCTGAGTACCAACATTTACTCGTCTCACATATTTTAAAAAAAGTTTTTCTATTCTTCCTTTCAAGGGGTATAATTTCATATTTACTCACATTATGTCCGTCTGTAACCTTCTTGCCCAATCACTTAATCGGACTCCCTTTGCAGCTGCTTTGTAACCTCCTCACTGCTTACTTTCCCAGCTAACTTTGTACCATTAGCACATTCAGTCCCCTCGTCTAAGTCATTAAGCTTGCAAAAATCGAAGGGTCAAGCACTTGTTGCAACCTGCCAACCTGAAAATGATGCTTTTATTCTTACCCTGTGTTTTCTTTTCATGAACTAATCTTCAAACCAGGCTAATATAATACACAAATCCCAAGAATCCTAATCTTATGTAATAATCTCCAGGTCTGGAACCTTATCACATCCCTTCTGAAAATCCAAATATACTACATCCACCAGTTCCCCACTTTATGTACCCTGCTAGTTACACCCTCAAAAAGACTCGAATAGATTTGTCAAACATCATTTTCATTTCATAAAACCACGTTGACTCTATTTAATTACATTATGATATTCTACTTTCACCTACAACAAACGATACTAATGACGCAGCCTTTACAACTGCTGATGATTTGTGTTTATGCTTTTCATAAGTGTTTCTTATGACATTATTGAAACAGCATAAACTAATGTGAAAAAATAGATTCAACACACAACAATGATATCATTATATTCATGTGTTCAGAAAGGGCAAATTTCCATGGGAGCTTTAATCCATGCCTTTGAACAGGCCACAATGCGATTTTGGTTGAATTGTTGGAGCGGCTAACCATTCATCAATGTGATTATTTTGTGCATGATGATTAATGAGGAAGATTAGTGAAAGGTTAATGCATTCTTTTCACACTCCAGCAGCTCAGTGTTTTGTTTCTTTGTGTGATAAAGTGCTTTTGTTGAGGAGCTAGTATAGAGTTTACCTATGCTATGCAGTGTATTAGTTAATGTATTGGCTGTGTGGTCTTTAAATAACATATTCTTTGATTAACTGGTTTATAAATTACACTCCAGGAAATAACCTAAAGACAATAATAAAGGGAGGAAAGGTTTTTTCGAAACAAAGCAATTGTATGTAGCATGGATTTATAAATCTTGCTACACGTTATACTAATAAATTTTGTGTAATAATAGTATATTAGTGCAGAAAATGGAAAACATTTCCACCATGGTAACCAGAGCAGGCTTTTAGCTCCTGTCGAGGGTGGGAACAGAGTTGGGTGGGCACAGAATTTCATGCCACCAGCTGGCATGCCTGTTCTCAAGCTCCATCCCGCCACCAAACAATTTTCCCAGTTGTCATGGCCTACCTACTTGCAAGCAATGGGTAGCCTATTAAGTCACTTAAAGGCCTATTAAGGCCTGTAAACGGAGGCCAACTGAGATTGTCTATAGCTTCAGGCAGGCTTGGAAGTCCCCCTTGCCTGTCTGGGAGCACCCAAAGCCGCAGGCCACCCCATGGATGAGTTTCCCCCCCAACAGTGGTGGCCTGGCTGCATGATTTATTTTTTATTTTAAATTTTAAAATGTTGGAGAGCGGGTGCCTCCATTTTGGGTGCCCTCTTCCTCACTTACCTGCCAGGGCATTCTGCTGCAGCTTTCAAACTGGAAGGCCTCCTATATTGGCCATCCAGCTTTGAGAACCCAGCTTGATTGGTTTTCGAGCCCGCCCTCTGGCCACTAATTGGCCGAATCAGGGAAAATCACCATGAATGGCAGTTTCTCACATAGTGCACTCTTTGGACCCCCATTTGATGTGAATGTGGAGTTCAGAAGCCCACAGTGAAAATCCTGCCCCCATGTCAGTATCAAGCATTCTTAGAGCAAATGCAGCATAGCCAGGTGCAGAGCAAACTTCTTTTCACTGCATCCCAAATGTGTCTTATGAACTTTAGCGCACTCCTCACTGTAACAAAGAGTGAATATTTCCATTTCCTACAACAATATGTGTCACCCCTTTACTTGAGATTACTGATTTAGTGGCTGTGAAATATAGTTGTGCTAAGATCGGCGTATCAATGCTTATTACATTTTATGCAAGTTCCTTTGATATTTTAATAGAGGCATTATCCTGTTAAAAGCAAGTAGGCTAATAGCACCGTTACAATAGCAGATTAAGGAATTAATGTGCTAAGCATTCATATGCTAATCTTTCCACAGTTTAACTTCAAATGCAATATCAATTCCACAGATTTGTGGGAAGAAAAAAAGGGTGGTCTTATCTTCAGCATTTAATTTAAAATTAGTGCATTTATTTTGCAGGGTCAAGTTCACTTACACAAGTGGGTCTTGTATTGGGAGTTTGCCAGGATAGACAGAAAATCATGCATAAGCAGCCCAGTGCATTGAGGCTGCAGTATGTACTGTCCTGTTGAAGAGTCATACGGACTCGAAATGTTAACTGTATTCCTCTCTGCAGATGCTGTCAGACCTGCTGAGTTTTTCCAGTTATTTTTGTTTTTGTTTCAGATTTCCAGCATCCGCAGTATTTTGCTTTTATCTTAGTGTACTATTCACAGGATGCACAGCAGCAATTCACCAAGCTGGCTTCAACAGCACCTCCCACACCCACATACCTCCAAGAGCAGCAACATCATGAAAACACCATCACCTCTAAGTTCCCCTTCAAATCTTTCACAATCCTGACTTAAACATATATCACTGTTCTCTCATTGTCCATGGGCCAAAATCCTAGGATTCGCTACCTAATACTATTATTGGGATACCATCACCAGAATGACTGCAGCTGTTTAAGAAGGTGGCCCATATCACATTCCGCAGTGAGAGCTGGGCAATAAATGCCCACATACTGTGAAAGGGGCAATTTAAAGGGACAGAACCCCACGTAGAAATAAAATTACGGTTTGTAAATTTAAATTATGATATTATTATCAATGTATATTCCTCAGTCTCCCCAAAGTGGTACACATATGAGTTGAGGCCAAAGGTAGTATTCAGGTCAAGCGGCCTTAGGGTACAGGGATAAAATTGGACCAACTTGGGGGACATGGGGTGAGGAGAAGGAGGGAAGGGGACAGAGAAAAAGAGATGTGAGGAGGGGAAGGGGAGGAATTCATGAATATTTTTATATCCAAGTGGTCTGAGACATCTCCCTGAATGTGAGGAGTATACAGGAATGGAAGTTGATTTCCCTCAGTTTCTGCTCTGTCTCCTTCACTTGTCTCTCTTTTTATTCACTTCTGTTTCTCTGGCTTCTCATTCACAATTTTTTTCACTTTCTGTGCTCAGTTGGTAGAACTTTTGCCAACCTGAGGCAGAAAGTTGTGGGTTCAAGTCCTACTCCAGGACCTGAGTACAAAAATTAGTGCTAACACTCCAGGTCCTATGGCAGGTGGTGAGGGAACCAACAAGAGAGAAAAATATGCTTGACCTCGTCCTCACTAACCTGTCTTTCGCAGATATATCTGCCCATACCAGTATCAGTAGGAGTGACCACCACACAGTCCTTGGGGCGACAAAGTGCTGCCTTCACAGTGAGGACACCCTCCATTGTGTTGTGTGGCACTACCACCGTACTAAATGGGATAGATTTTGAAGGGAACTAACAACTCAAGACTGGGCATCCATGAGACACTGTGGGCCATCAGCAGCAGCACAATTGTACTCATTCACAATCTGTAACCTCATGGCCCGGCATATCCCCCACCAAGCCAGGTGATCAACCCTGGTTCAATCAAGAGTGCAGGCCAGGAGTAGCAGCAGGCATACCTAAAAATAAGGAGTCAACCTGGTGAAGCTACAACACAGGGCTACTTGCGTGCCAAACAGCAAAAGCAGCAAATGATAGACAGAGCTAAGCGATTCCACAACCAACAGATCAGATCTAAGCTCTGCAGTTCTGCAGTCCCTCCAAATCAAGTCGTGAATGGTGGTGGAAAAATAAACAAATCACTGGAGGAGGAGGTTCCACAAATATCCCATCCTCAATGATGGAAGAGCCCAGCACATCAGCGCAAAAGATAAGGCTGAAGCATTTGTTACAATCTTCAGCCAGAAGTGCCGAGTGGGTGATTCATCTCAGCTTCCTCCAGAGGTCCCCAGCATCACAGCTGCCAGTCTTGAGCCAATTCAATTCACTCCACGTGACATCAAGAAACGCTGAAGGCACTGGATACTGCAAAATCTATAAGCCCTGATATTCTGGCAACGAAATTGAAAACTTGTGCTCCAGAACTTGCTACGCCCCTAGCCAAGCTGCTCCAGGACATCTACAACACTGGCATTTACCCGGCTATGTGGAAAATTGCCCAGGTATGTCCTTTACACAAAAAGCAGGACAAATCCAACCCAGTCAATTACCGCCCCATCAGTCTACTCTCCATCATCAGTAAAGTTCAATAAAGTGATGGAAGGAAGGGGTCATCAACAGTGCTATCAAGCAGCACTTGCTTAGTAATAACCTGCTCACTGACGCTCAGTTTGGGTTTCGCCAAGGCCACCCAGCTCCTGAACTCATGACAGCCTTGGTTCAAACATGGACAAAAGAGCTGAACTCCCGAGGTGAGGTGAGGGTGACTGCCCTTGACATCAAGGCAGCATTTGATTGAGTGTGGTATCAAGGGACCCTAGCAAAACTGGGGTCAATGGGAAATGTGGGGAAAACTCTCCGCTTGTTGGAGTCATACCTAGCACAAAGGAAGATGGTTGTGTTTTTGGAGGTCAATCATCTCAGTTCCAGGACATTACTGCAGGAATTCCTCAGCAGTGTCCTAGGCTAAAACATCTTCAGCTGCTTCATCAATGACCTTCCTTCCATCATAAAGTCAGAAGTGGGAATATTCGCTGATGATTGCACAATGTTCACCATCATTTGCGACTCCTCAGATAGTGAAGGAATTCATGTCCAAGTGCAGCAAGATCTGGACAATATCCAGGCTTGGGCTGACAAATGGCAAGTAACATTCACGCCACACAAGTGCCAGGCAATGGCAATCTCCAACAAGACAGAATCTAACCATTGCCCCTTGCACTTCAATGGCATTACCATCACTGAATCTCCCACCATCAACATCCTGACCAAGAACTGAACTGGACTAGCCATATAAGTACTGTAGCTACAAGAATACGTCAGAGGCTAGGAATCCTGTGGCGGTAACTCACTTCCTAACTCCCCAAAGCCTGTCTACCATCTACAAGGCACAAGTCCAGGATGTGATGGAATACTCTCCACTTGCCTGGATGAGTGCAGCTCCAACAGCACTCAAGAAATTTGACACCATCCAGGCCAAACCAGCCTGCTTGATTGGAACCACATCCACAAACATTCATAAAAACAAAAAGCTAAAAGCTACTGCGGATGCTAGAAATCCAAAACAAAAACAGAATTACCTGGAAAAACTCAGCAGGTCTGGCAGCATCGGTGGAGAAGAAAACAGTTGACGTTTTGAGTCCTCATGACCCTTCGGCAGAAATGAAGTATAGTTAGGAGAGAGGTGAAATATAAGCTGGTCTAAGGTGGGGGGGGGGGCGGGGTGAGAGAGAAGTTGAGGGTGGGGTGGTTGTAGGGATAAGCAAGCAGTGATAGGAGCAGGTAATCAAAAGATGTCACAGACAAAAGGATCAAAGAGGTGTTGAAGGTGGTGATATTATCTAAGAAAAGTGCTAATTAAGAATGGATGGCAGGATACTCAAGGTACAGCTCTAGTGGGGGTGGGGTGGAAAGACTAACAAAGTAGTGGTTGTAGATTTAAAAATAATGGAAATAGGTGGGAAAAGAAGAATCAATATAAATTATTGAAAAAAAAGGGAGGGGGAAGAAACGGGGTGGGGATGGGGGGAGGGGGAGTTTAAGATCTAAAGTTGTTGAATTCAATATTCAGCCCGGAAGGCTGTAAAGTGCCTAGTCGGAAGATGAGGTGCTGTTCCTCCAGTTTGCGTTGGGCTTCACTGGAACAATGCAGCAAGCCAAGGACAGACATGTGGGCAAGAGAACAAGGTGGAGTGTTAAAATGGCAAGCGACAGGAAGGTTTGGGTCTTTCTTGGGGACAGACCGCAGGTGTTCTGCAAAGCAGTCGCCCAGTTTGCGTTTGGTCTCTCCAATGTAGAGGAGACCGCATTGGGAGCAACGAATGACACTACCTTCAAAAACAGCTCCTCTGACATGTCCTCCTTCTTCCTTAACTGAGGTTTTCCACCCACGGTCGTTGACAGGGCCCTCAACCGTGTCCGGCCCATATCCCGCTCATCCGCCCTCACGCCTTCTCCTCCCTCCCAGAAACATGATAGGGTCCCCCTTGTCCTCACTTATCACCCCACCAGCCTCCGCATTCAAAGGATCATCCTCCGCCATTTCCGCCAACTCCAGCATGATGCCACCACCAAACACATCTTCCCTTTACTCCCCTTGGTGGCATTCCGTAGGGATTGTTCCCTCCGGGACACCCTGGTCCACTCCTCCATCACCCCCTACTCCTCAACCCCCACCTATGGCACCTCCCCATGCCCACGCAGAAGATGCAACACCTGCCCCTTCACTTCCTCTCTCCTCACCGTCCAAGGGCCCAAACACTCCTTTCAAGTGAAGCAGCATTTCACTTGCATTTCCCCTAACTTAGTCTACTGCATTCGTTGCTCCCAATGCGGTCTCCTCTACATTGGAGAGACCAAACGCAAACTGGGCGACCGCTTTGCAGAACACCTGCGGTCTGTCCGCAAGAAAGACCCAAATCTCCCTGTCGCTTGCCATTTTAACACTCCACCCTGTTCTCTTGCCCACATGTCTGTCCTTGGCTTGCTGCATTGTTCTAGTGAAGCCCAACGCAAACTGGAGGAACAGCACCTCATCTTCCGACTAGGCATTTTACAGCCTTCCGGGCTGAATATTGAATTCAACAACTTTAGATCTTAAACTCCCCCTCCCCCCATCCCCACCCCGTTTCTTCCTCCTCCCTTTTTTTTCAATAATTTATATAGATTTTTCTTTTCCCACCTATTTCCATTATTTTTAAATCTACAACTAATACCTTGTCAATCTTTCCACCCCACCCCCACTAGAGTTGTACCTTGAGTATCCTGCCATCCATTCTTAATTAGCACTTTTCTTAGATAATATCACCACCTTCAACACCTCTTTGATCCTTTTGTCTGTGACATCTTTTGATTACCTGCTCCTATCACTGCTTGCTTATCCCTACAACCACCCCACCCTCAACTTCTCTCTCACCCCGCCCCCCCACCTTAGACCAGCTTATATTTCACCTCTCCCCTAAATATACTTCAGTTCTGCCGAAGGGTCATGAGGACTCAAAACGTCAACTGTTTTCTTCTCCACCGATGCTGCCAGACCTGCTGAGTTTTTCCAGGTATTCTGTTTTTGTTCCAAAACATTCACTCCCTCCTCCACCGATGCACAGTGGCAGCAGTGTGTACCATCTACAAGATACACTGCAGGAACTCAGCAGGCCTCTTTAGACAGCACCTTCCAAACCCACGACCAATACCATCTAGAAGGACAAGGGCAGCAGATAGATGGGAACACCACCATCTGGAAGTTCCCCTCCAAGCTACTCACCATCCTGACTTGGAAATATATTGCCGTTCCTTCATTGTGGCTTGGTCAAAGTTCTGGAACTACCTCCCTAACTGCACTGCGGGTGTACCTACACTACATGGATTGCAGCGGTGGTTCAAGGAGGCAGCTCACCACCACCCTCTGAAGGGCAATTGGGGTTGGGCAAAAAATGCTGGCCTAGCCTAGCCACTTCCCATGAATGAATTTAAAAAATGGTGTCAGGAAGTGGAGCTAAAATAGTGATTTAAAATCCTGGAAATTCTGCAGAGAAGACACACAGAACCCAGGCACACATAAATGTTATAATCTGCTGAAAGCTGCTCGAAAAGGACAAGGAAAAGCAAACAAACCGAATGCTGTAAGTAGAATACTGAGTGAGTTAACATGGCTGCTATAAATTTCCCCCTCTCAGCTCCTGTCAAAATGAAAGGCAATATGTAGCAAAATTGGCAGCTTTTCCACTTGCAATGGCAAAACTACAAGCTGGCAACAGATTTAATTAACAAGCCGGAACCAATAAGAGTAGCCACGCTTCTAACACTGCTTGGCTGGGGGGGAGAGGATCTGCTACAAATTGTATTCCACCTTAAATCTATCTGATGAACAAAGGAAACAGATGACAGAGATTTTGAAAGCCTTGAACTAAAGCTTTGAACCTCGAGTGAATGTTACTTCTGAATGCAATATATTCAACACTGGAGCCCAAGGTGAAACTGAAACCATAGATCTGTATGTGACTCCAGTAACACAGCTTGCAGAATCACGTGAATTCGGGAAGCTAAAAGATAATCTGATTAAAGATAGATTAGTCTCAGGCAACGGGATTTCTTGGTGAGAGAAAATCTACTGAAAGATGAGGAACTGATGCTCAAGAAAGTGTTAGACATGTGCCAGAAGTGTTAGAAATGCGGAAGTTATAAAACGTCGGCTAGAGCATATGCATGTAGAGCAGACCAGGGGGTACATTATGCTAAGAGACATTCTGGGCTGAAAGAGCAGAGCTATCACAGACAAAGGGCAGGATGCAAATACAATGAAGAACATCATACAAAGGAAAAGAAGGATTGCCCAGCGTGGGGAAAGCAGTGTTTTAATTGCAAGAAGCCGAATCATTTTGAATACAAGTGTATGGCTGGAAAGAAGCAAAACAAGCCTATATAGATGGCCACTGGAGAGATATCAGCAGACGAGTCTGATGAATAACTATACACGATACAACAGGTTGGTTCAGTCAAGTCTATATTTGATAAATAGCTTGTGACTGTTACAGTGACAACCGCAGGAGAGGATCAAGTGAACAAGAAGTGTCAGATAGACACGGGTGCACATGCAACATAATGCACAAACCTGTATGAAGTAGTTCAACATGGTGATCCCAAAAAATGAAGTCCTTGAAAGTAAGGTTGAGGCTATATGATGGCACGATACTCATAGCGAGAGGATGAATTAGTCTGAGAACCCAGTGCAATGGCAAGAAGGAAGATCCGGGTTTCCAGACCATAGATGGGATGCACCAGTCACTCATCTCAGCTGAAGTAAGTCGAAAAATTGGACTGACAACCCTGAACGTGCCAAAGGAGAAAGGGCAACAAATGACCCCAGAGGGAGGGCAGCAAAAGACCTAGAGGGAGGGTGATAGAATACCCCAGAGAGAGGGAGACAATATTCAAGTAAACCTCAAGATAGTTGCTATGAAATGCATGAGCCGAAGGTAAATGAAGCAGTTCTACAGGAAAATGTTCACAACAGAGCTGGAGTGGAAGATTTGAAGTACAAGATTTAAGCTGAGTGTATACTGTTGAAAATGCATGATAAACTGAAGCCTGCAATGAAAGAAGCTATGCGAGATTTGAACAAACAAATTTCAGAGACGACACAAAGGTACCAGGAGGAGATAGCGACCCTCATTTCCACAGTTGGCAAAACAAAGCGGGAGTTAAAAAAACTCAACCAGATGTACAGCCAGGCAAAACGGCAGGCAGAAAAGGCATGTAATGAAGGTGCGACCCTGAAAGACTCCTTGAAGAATCAATATGTAGCCATGAAAAAAACATGAGGAGCTACCGGCATGATCTGGAAGTCATCAACCCAGCAGAGACTGACTAGTAGAAAAAACAGTTGTTAATGCATGAGAACAGTGGGTGTATAGTGAGTAACTTGGGTAATACAGTTATATATGATCGTGCCTGAAAATTTGGCTTTTGTTCGCTAGGAAAAGGGGGATGTTTGTATCTTTGTTCAGTATGAAAAGGGGGATGTTTGGGTTTTGAAATACAACAGTACTACAAGTCCCATCTGGCTTGCCATAGTCATGTGACTATGCCATGAGGCAATCTCTCTGGAGGTTGCTATTTTGAGATCAATTCAATAAAGACCTACAATGAGAAAACACTGAGAAGCACTGCTGTCCTTAAACATGAAACAAAGATCCTATTAAGGGTCATTTTACTATGCAGGTGGCATTTTGCCAATGACAGGACAACCTGGGCAAGGGGAAGGTTTGATGCAGTAAAAAGAGGGCCGCAGGAAGGGAAGGCACCCCCTGTAACCCACAATATTCCCAGAGGGCTTCTGCTCTAGCACTCTGCCCTTTGATCTTTTTCTCTTCTTTTTCCTACCCTCTGTAGGCCTTAGGTCTCCAGCCTGCCTCAGCAGTGATCACCACTCCTGGTGGCTCTGCTGAGGCTGCTCAGCTGCTGGTCCTCTGATTGGCAAATTTTTTTAAATTAAAGAATGCTTTAACTGAAATGCCTATAAATGAAAATCTAATAATAAAGAATTATGCTATGGTTGTAGTGACATAGGTAGCAAGTCACTCAACAATGATAGGAATGGTACTGAAATTTGTGCTGAGATAACCAAAATGGCAATGTGTCTGTACAAAGACTGGAAAGTGGCTCTGTTCAAGAACAGACCAAGGGCATTAAAAGGTTAAAGTTCATACCCATATGCATTGCAAATGTGAATACTAAGATCACTTGTTCAATGATGCTATCTGTTAGTCACTTCTAGACTTGGAATTAACCACATGTGGCAAAAGTATTGGGCAACACAAACACTGTTGGATTACCTCATTATCAAGGCCACTGTTTTTTGCTTTCAGGGAAAAAAGGACAGAATCAGAAAATTTGAACCCTAAGACACTTGTAAAATCCTGGATAAAAGCCCACACATTAAAGTAGCATTTATTTTGGCAGGGGTTTAAAACTGGTGCAATATGTGATCGGAAGCCCGTTATATACCCTGTCTGATTTTCCATTCATTGACCAGAAAGCATTGACCTTAATTATGAACAGATGGAATCAGAGCATGTGATCCCCAAAACGATGGTAAAAATCCCGAATGTGTATAATAAATGTAGAATTTGCCTTTTTCAAGCCCGTAAATCAATGGGCCTATCCATAATGCATTGAACAGCGTGATGACATCATGCACACTATTGCGTGATAGATTACAGTGTGTAGAATCCAGTTGAGAAATTGGCTTGTAAATTGCATTTTATCAGTGGGAGATTGGGACAGAACCAACAGCTTCATTTATTCCATTGCCAAGGTTGTTCCAATAGACATTTGGGAATATTTTTTGGCAGTTGTCAGAGCCTTTCAGTCCCAAAAGTATAGCATAACTGGAGTATAGTATTACCAGTGGAACTACTGGGAAAAACAACTGCAGAACTAATGTATACTGTTCTGTGCAATACAGACGTTACATAATAAACCACATAGTCCTAAAGTCTGCTCTGCAACTCAGATGTTCTTTCACAGTTTTTGCATAATTTTGACCATTAGTTTAATTTAATAAATTGACAAATTGAGAGTGTCTGTATAATTCCAATTAACTATTTTTCTGTAGTCATTCTTAACCTTCTAGTTCCATACTGCAGTTGATGTACATTCCTTAAATATTGAAACAAAACTGCATATATCAGTATTCTTTTCCACATATTGAAATCATAATTTACTTTAACTATGAGAGCATCAAACAGCAATACAATGCTTTGTGGAATCCATAATTAACACTCTAGTGAACACTTTGAATTAATAAATGAATGATTTAATACAAGGGTATATAATTGGTGTTGCTTGAGCTGCATGCAGCTCTTTTGTGATTGAAGTGCAGCTCTTTGCACCTGTCCAGCTTCCACACTCGACCTGAGAGACACACCAGAGACTCACGATAAAACCACTTTCCATTCTGATCCAGCTAGATTGCATTTTGAATTAATTAAATTCATTATTTTTATCTAGAATGCTCTACCATATGCGGGGTGGTGTCTGTATAACTAGACTTTTAAACAATCCATGTGAAGAGCAAACGTTGCAGCTACAATGATCACTGCGAGCCCTCGTGGAAAAGAAGCCAGATGTTGGTACCTGGAATAAAGGCGCTGTTCATCAAGCATGGGACAGACCACTACCATGTGAGAACATAGAAATGAGACCCGAAGAGGGGAGGGAATGAGAGAGGGACTCATGCACAAAGGTAATCAGAGGGGGGGAAAATGAGAGAGGGAAAGAAAGTGATAGAAGAGGTCGGGAGAACAGAATTGGATTTCAGGAAAATAGTTGCAACACAAGACGTCAAACTTTGAATTGAGACACTGGGTTTTACAATTACTTGTATGTTTGACTTGAAGCTCATGTAGTCGCAGGAAGAATATCAGTCTGTCTGATATATTTAAAACAATGAGCTCATTGTCAGGATACAACTTCTTTTTCTGGGTTTTAAGCTTTAGAAAGATGGTCACTAGACATAGCAAACTCCCACCTAATTATCATAAGAACAGCCTGTTAGGTTCCTCAAACCTACCTATAGAAGTTAATCCTACTGGTGCAGAATTGTGTGAGATCTTAAAACATGCATAGCTGTTTTAATAATTTGTTTCAATTCTTGAAAATAATTCTATGTATATGGTACCTCATGACTAATCTGTCAATATACGTCTGCAAAATAGCAGTCAAAAATAAATGAAACCAGCAGAGAATTGCATTTGCAAGTATTTGCCCAGAAATTGTATTGCAACCCCAATTTCCCGGGAGTTTAAAAGCTTTTGAAGTGTAGATGACATTTAAAATTTAGGAATAAATATGCTATTCCAATGCATCCCTTCAAACACTCCTTCAAACATTGCATTAGCAAACAGAACAAATGCATTTTGCTCCATGTGCATTTTATGAACTTACTCGCTCATTAATTTCTTGGTTCTCCACTGCATTCCACAATCAAAGATAGTTTAACCTATTTTTAATTTTTGTAAAAAATACATTGTAATCTATCCTTAAAAATAAGTAGGATATGTTACGAGTATATGAAAAGAACATTTATTCTTTCCATCCCAGTAAGATGCTAGCTGAATACAATATTAACTCCTTAAGAGAGAGGCAAAAAAACCAGAGGAATATGCTCAGCCAGTTTAGGAAAATAAAACTCTGGGAGATTCTTCTGTAATTCTCGCAGGTGATTGAGCAGACTCCAGGGCACAACAGTGACTCATTACACCTGTTCACCTATGTGCCTTGAGGTGTCTTCCAGTTGCAGGAACCTGTTCAGCTCGCTTTTGAGCTTTTGTAGTGAATCCATACACACCACATGTATTGGCAAGTTATTCCAGAGATTGATGACTCTCTTTAAAAAGAAATGTTTCCAAATATTTAACCCAACTTTTACCTTTGTAAGCTGTGCAGGTGTACCTTAGTCCTCCTACTATCCAGCTCAAGTATTAATATATTCACATGGAGAGTATTTTTAAAAATTATTTCATGGAATGTGGGTTTCACTAGTAGGCTAGCATTTTTAGTGCCCATTCCTAATTGCCTTTGGTGGTGAGCTGCCTTTGTGAACTGCTGCAGTCCAAGTGGTGTAGGAACACCCATAGTGCTGTTTGGGTGGGAGTTCCAGGATTTTGACCCAGTAACAGTGAAGGAACGGTGATATAGTTCCAAGTCAAGACTGTGTGTGACTTGGAGGGGAACTTGCAGGTTGTGGTGTTCCCATACATCTGCTGCCCTTGTACTTCTAGGTGGTAGAGGTTGTGGGTTTGGAAGCTGTTGTTGAAGGAACCTTGGTGAGTTGCTGTAGATGGTACACACTGTTGCCACTGTACATCAGTGGTGGAGGGAGTGGATGTTGAAGGTGGTGGATGAGGTGCCAATCAAATGGACTCCTTTGTCCTGGATGATGTCGAACTTCTTGAGTGTTGTTAGAGCTGCACTCATCCAGGCAACGGAGAGTATTCCATCACACTCCTGACTTTTGCCTTGTAGATGGTGGACAGGCTTTGGGGATTCAGGAGGTGAGTTACTCATCACAGGATTCCTTGTCTCTGACCTGCTCTTGTAGCCACAGTATTTATATGGCTGGTCCAGTTCAGTTTCTGGTCAATGGTAACCCCCAGGATGTTGATAGTGGGGGAATTCAGTGATGGTAATGCCATGAATGTCAAAGAGAGATTGCTGGATTCTCTCATTGCCTGGCACTTGTATGGCACGAATGTTAGTTGCCACCTATCAGCCTAAGCCTGAATGTTGTCCAAGTCTTGCTGCTTATGGACACGGACTGCTTCAGTATCTGAGGAGTTACGAAAGATGCTGAGTATTGTGCAATTATCAGTGAACATCCCCACTTCTGACCTTATGATGGAAGGAAGGTTATTGATGAAGCAGCTGAAGATGGTTGGGCTGAGGACTCTGAGGAACTCCAGTGAAATCCTGTAACTGAGATGATTGACCTCCAACAACCACAACCACCTTCCATTTGACTCCAACAAGTGGAGAGTTTCCCCCTGATTCCTATTGACTCTAGTTTTGCTAGGGCTCCTTCATGCCATATTTGGTCAAATGTTGCATTGATGTTAAGGACAATTACTCTCACCTCACTTCTTGAGTTCAGCTCTTTTGTCTATTGTCTAATTCCTTCATTACTTTAGGACCTCAATTATTATTCCCTCAAAGTCCAAAATAAAGAGTTCCAGCTCCCTAAGCCTTCCTTGATCAGTAAGGGCGATTAATCCAGGTATATATCCAAAGACCTTCCTCTGAACTTTTAAGAGCCTCGATATGCACCACCATGGGTGGACACCAAAACTGTACACTTTATTCTAAATTAAATATGATTGGACAAGGGTTTATACAAGGAAATGATTGTACTTATAGTTTTATATCTCATTGTCTGGACTGTACTTCCTAGTTATTTTTACAACAGCCTCCAACACTGCTCATAATCCTTCATTGGCTCATGGACTGTAACCCCCAAGTTCTCTCTTTGCTCAACAGATTTGAGTACGAAGGGTTTGCATGGTGTATTCATACTTGGAAATGCATCATACTGTACTTGTACTTAAAAAAAATGCTTACCCATTCTCCATGAAGTCTAGATCCACCTGTAAGCTATTTTTTCAAAGTACACACTTACACCTGCAGATACCATTTCATCACCCACAAACATCATCTGTGTTTATAACAAAATGGGAAAGAGATAAAGTTCCAACACTGAAAATCAACCATTTGCTTTTTGCTGCAAGTCTTCATCAGTGATAAGGTTACAAAAGTTAACAACAAATACAATGCCTTTCTACCCTGGTAGATTGTGAAAGGGCCTTGATGCTATCTTAAAAACAAAACATTGTAAGTACAGCATTTTGTTTTACTATAGTCATGGTCATTCTGTTTACTTAAATAATGTATCTGGAATAGCAATTCTTGTGCTTGTTCATTATGGAGTCACAGATGTGCTTTTGTATCTCTGTCAATATCATTAGTTGCACACGATGGTAATGCAGCAAAAGCTGAGCTATCTGGGATGTTTTGTGCACTGACAACGTTTATAATTAGAGCTAATTGTGAAATTAGCTCACCAGAGATGTAATAAGAGTGAGTAGACACATTGGAGGGAGTCTTGTTGATTCTGCTGGAGAGCCGGCGAGAGACCCGCGCTATCACTTTTCAGGATCGCTCACCAAACTACACACCAATCAGGCAGTACCGAGGCCAACGGCGGGCCTTTCCCTGGAATCAAGGCCCCAGGGCTGGAAGTCTGACCCACTGAGAGCTGCCAGCCAATGAGAGTCTGGCTACTTTTGTGCTCATCAGCACCACAGAGGAGGCCATGGCTGAGGTCGATAGGACTGACACTGGAGTCCGAAGATCACAGAGCAGGCTGCAGCTAAATAATGTGAGTGGGAATGTTTTGCGGGTGGGGGTTGCAGGGGAGTTGTCAGCAAGGGAAGGGGAGTGGGCTCTGAGCAACGGCCCCCACTTCCTGATGTCCAGTCTTCAAAGGCAGTGCTTGATCGAGGGATCTCCTAGGAAGTGACAAGCTAGCCTCACAGTTTTAGCTGTCAAGCACACCATCTGTGGCCAGGATCGCCTGAAGCAGGGTTAATACCAGTGGCGGCAGGATGAGGCCCCTATGGGGTCATTAATTGGCCACCTAAGGGCATCAATTGGCAGCAGGATGGGAAGGTCAATTGCGGGCTTTTCCACCTTGAACTTAATTCTGGCAAAGGTGGGAAGGCAGCGTGGTTTCAGTATGCCACCATCCTGCCTAAGTAAATGCCCTTCCTACCTCCAAATCTGCCACCAGTGAGAGTACAAGATCCTGACCATTGGATCAGAATTTGCAGTGGTAATGAATATTAAATGGTTTGATGTGAATCTCAGCTACTAATGCATCATTCTCACGTACAAACTGATGAAAATGTTACGCCTTCTCTGTTAGGAGGAGTGTCTGAGATTTTAACAGCATACTAAATAATAATTACTGATTAATTACCTATCTAGCCCTGATAATTTAATTTTTCAAGGTGGAGTTTCATTCCTCAGAAGGGCATCTAAAAATTGCACATTTTTTAAGAACATTAACTTATAGTGTTATTTTTATGTTTTGAAACAACAGCTTGTGTTTATTGAACACTTTAATATAATAAAACATTCCAAGGAATGTTAACGAACAAAATTTGATACCGAGCTACGTAAGGTAATTTTTGCACAGATAGCTAAAATCTTGGTCAAAGAGGTAAATTTAGGACCGTCTTAAAGGAGGAAATACAGGAAGAGAGGTTTAGGGAAGGAATTCCAGGGCCTTGGCAGCTCAAGGCATGGCCTCCAATTGTGGAGGAATTAAAATCGGGGAAACTAAAGAGGCCAGAATTGGAGGAATGCAGTTATCTTGGAGGATTGTAGGGCTAGTGGATGTTATGGAGATGGGGAGGAGCAAGGCCATGGAGAAATTTGAAAACAAGGATGAGCGAGTCATTTCTTAACCGGGAACCAACATAGATCAGCCAAAACAGGAAAGGTGTGTGAATGGGACTTGGTACAAGTTAGGAGTTTTGGATGGCCTTAATTTTACAGAGAATGGAAGATTGGAGGCCATCCAAGAGTGCATTGGGTTAGTCAAGTCTAAAGATAACAAAAGACGCAGATAAGTGTTTCAGTAGGAGATGACCTGAGTCGGGATTATATTACAGAAGTGGAAATAGGCAATCTTAGTGATGACGCAGATACAGGGCCAGCAGTTCATCTTGGGCCAAGTATAACACCAAGGTTGCAGCCGGCCCAGTTCAGCCTCAGACTGTTACCAGAGAGAAAGATGGAGTCAGTGGCTAGGGAAAGGAATGAAAAATTGAATACAATGGCTTCAGTCTTCCCGATATTTTGTTGCAGGAAATTTTTTACTCATCCAGCACTGGATGTCAGTCTGACAAGTTAGAGAAAGTGGAGGTAATGATAGAGTTCGGTGTGAGGTAGATCTGGTTGTTATCAGTGTACATGTGGAATCTAACTGTGTTTTCGAATGATGTTGCCAAGGGGAAACAGACAGATGAGAAATAGGAGGGGACTAAGAATAGATCATGATGGGACACTTGAGGTAACAGTATGAGAGGGGAAAGAGAAGCCATTAAGGTGATTCTCTGGCTACAGCTGGATTGTTTTATGATATCTAAGCTTCTCTCTTAATCCAGCTGCTCCTGGACTCCACATTGAACCAGTGTTGACCCCCTGGCTTAATGGTAATGCTAGAGTGAGGAATGTGCCAGACAGTGGGATTACAGATTGTGGTGAAGACAATTCTGTTGCTGATGGTCCACACCACCTCATGGATGCCTAGTTTTGAGTTGCTAGATCTGTTCTGAATTTAGCTCAGTGGTAGTGCCACACAAAACAATGAGCGATATCTTCAATGTGAAGGTGGAACTTTGTCTCCACAAGGACTGTGCAGCGACCAGCCCTATCAATACCGTCTTGGACAAATGCATCTGCGACATTTAGAATAATGAGAACAAGGTCAAGTCGGTTTTCCCTTCTGCCAGCTCAGTCAGTATGGGTGCTGCTGAGAAACTTGGTGATGGACATTGAATTCCCCCACCCAGAGAAAATTCTGTGCCTTGCTACCCTAAAAGCTTCTTCCAAGTGGTGTTCAACATGGAGGAATACTGATCCATCAGTTGAGGGAGGGCAGTAGGTGGTAATCAGCAGGAGCTTTCCTTGCCCATGTTTGACCTGATGCCCTGAGATATCATGGGATTCAGAGTCAATGTTGAGGACTCTCTGATTGTACATCACCATGCCACACCTCTGACATAACCAGGGGAGTAGCCTGGGACATTAGCTTTAAGGTATGATTTGGTGAGTATGACTATGTCAGGCAGTTGCTTGACTCATCTGTTGGACAGCTCTCCCAATTTTGGCACAAGTCCCCAGATGTTAAGGAGGAAGACTTTGCAGCATTGACTGGGCAGGGTGTACCTTTGTCATTTCCTACATTGATGCTGGGTGGTCCATCCAGTTTTATTCTTATTACATTTTTCCGTAGCTTGATACAGGGTGATGTGCCAGGTTCTTTCAGAGGGAAGTTAAGAGTGAACCACACTGCTATGGGCCTGGAGTCACATGTAGGGCAGTTTGGCTAAGGACAGCAGATTTCTTTCCCTGAAGGATGCTGGGGAACCAGTTTGGTTTTTATAAAAATCTGATAGTTTCATGGTGGTCATCACTGAGACTACCTCTTTATTCCAGATTTATTAATTGAATTTCTCTCCCAGTTGTCATGGTGGGTTTGAATACAGGTATCTAGAACATTTATCCAGCCATGTGGATTACCAGTCCAGTAATATTAGCTTGAATTCTCATCCTCAAGGTGGGTAGTGGGAGTTGGGAAAACTCCTGGCTCAGCCCACATGCCTTGGGAGAAAATGCCTGCAAAGGTGGCATCTTCATTGCTGGGGTGGGTGGGTTTGGGTTGTAGTCAGGCCAGCCAACCCAGGAAAAAGTGTAAAGGCAGTCACAGGGGCTGCCAGGTGCAAAGGTAGGCTGTTTAAAAGGTCCACCTTGGTGCTGTGCTACTTTGTCCAGTGAAAATAAAAACACAAAGGCCCTCCAGCCCTCAACCCTCACAACCCCTCAACACCCACATCCCCCCCCCCACCACCATGGCCCATCCATGCCATCTCATGCCACCTCCTATGACCATTCAAGCCCTCTACTGCCAAGCTATGTCCTTCCATCCACCCTCATCCCTCATATCCCTTCATACCCCCAAAGCAAAGCTATGGAACTTCCATGCCCATTGACCCACTATATACTGTATAATTATGTATACTTGGCTGAGAGCCCAGACAACCATTACTCTTGTTGAAACACTTGAACCACTGAGAAAACATTGCTTGATCAACAGCTTAGGCTCTCCGATTTCAGCGGTCAATTTCACAATGTTTACTTACACAAGGTTAAGTGGTTTAAAGGGCTTGCGATTTTTGCTACTGAAACTTTAAAGGGTTTGGATGATTGATGCTTTTCTTGCCTTCTAGTGGAATGACTTTTTTTAACATAGTAGAAAGTTATAATTGAATTACTTTTTTAAAGCATTTTTTACGTATACAACTGTCACCATAGGGTTCATTGGTTTATACAGTGCATAGCGGGTTAATAGGCATGGCAGTGCCATAGCTTGGCATGCGTGTATGACAGGCTATAGAGGGTGGGTGGAAGGGCATAGCTTGGAATGGGGGTATGAGGGACCATAGGGGGTCGATAGAAGGGTGTAGCTTGGCATAGGGGGCATGAGGGGCCATAGAGGATAGATGAAAGTGCATATCTTGGCACTGGGGGCATGAGGGGCCTTGGGGTGGCTGGGGATGCATGATTTGGCATAGGGGGGAAGAGGAGGACCTTCTGAACATACGTTTTGAGAGGACCCCTCATGCAGATTAGGGTTCATGACTCTTCTGAGGGGCTGTGAACCACGACTCTTTAAAAACCTGGCCCAATTCCATGAAAGTTATAGTAGAACATGCCTAGCTCTGTGATGGAGCTGGCCAGGTCGGGAGTGCTGCTTGTGGGTTTTTGACAGGAACCAGCCCGCACCATTTAAAGGCACTCCCGAAAATCCTGACATGGTGAATATCCAGGTGATTACCACTATGTTATCATTCCCTCTGTACAATGATTGAAATGTGAATAACATTCTCTGCTTTTTACTTCCTGTTTTGAGGCCTGTGAAAATTCTTCAAATGGATTGGCCGATTAGTCGGTTCGCTGCCTGTCCTGCTGCTGGAAACCACAGATTCCCAACTTCAAAAAGCGACATCAAAAGTAAGAAAATCTTTGTGAGCAACTTTTTCCGAGGTCAGTGATGAGTGCCATCCCTGCACCTTTGACCATAAAATTTGTGCCATCAGACTAAGGGTAGGGGATTCAATTTGCTTTGACAATTATGCCTGTCTTTATCTTCTATAGCGACCTTTGCAAGAGACTATTACTGGTATCATTTTAGTTTTCATTGAACTACATTTGGCAGTTATAAGCTAATGAAGAGCACATGTTACTTTGATCCTGTCAGCTCTCTACAGTATATAAAAAAATAATGTATTAGTGCCCATGGACCTTTTGTTTTTATTTAATTAAGATGTGGGATATAAATGCTTACTAAATTAATTTCTTCCTTGCTTGCAGTTTGTTTGCATTTGATTTAAGAGTGAAACTTGAATTTTCATTTCACTTAAAGAATAAAGATGGAACAAATAGTAGTTAATTAGGAGAAAGAGGTAACTAAGTATGATTGATGAAGCCTTAGAATTTTTTCTCTTGGCTCCAGCATTTGTACTGGTGTCTGGTTTGTTGCAGCCTCTCTAGCTGGCAGTCGGCCACCACCACTTCTTTGTTGGCTGAGCTGAAAAACATTCCATTATTACTCTCAGGGCTTCAATTCATGATTCATTTCCATCAGCCTTCTTCTTCCATTATATAACCTACTGTGCTAGTAATCAGTTCCTGCAGAAAATCAAAGAAACCAATGTAACATGACAGTCTGACTTGTTTTCAATATAAAGCAGCAGTAGCTTTCACTGATGCATGGCTGTACTATGATTGCACAATGTTCAGCACCATTTGCGACTCCTCAGATACTGAAGTAGACCATGCCCAAATGCAGCAAGACCTGGACAATATCTAGGCTTCGGCTGCAAGTGGCAAGTAACATTCGTGCCACACAAGTGCCTGGCAATGGCCATCTCCAACAGCAAGAATCTAACCATCGTCCCTTGATATTCAATGGCATTACCATCGCTGAATCCCCCACTATCGATATCCTAGGGGTTACCATTGACCAGAAACTGAACTGGACCTCCTGTATAAATACTGTGGCTGCAAGAACAGGTCAGAGGCGAGGAATCCTGTGGCAAATAACTCACCTCCTGACTCCCCAAAGCCTGTCCACCATCTACAAGGCACAAGGCAGGAATGTGATGGAATATTCTCCACTTGCCTGGATGAGTGCAGCTCCAGCAACACTCAAGAGGTTTGACACCACCCAGGACAAAACAACCCACTTGATTGGCATCCCTTCCACAAACATTCACTCCCTCCACCACTGACGCACAGTGGCACCAGTGTGTACATCTACAAGATGCACTTCAGGAACTCACCAAGGCTCCATAGACAGCACCTTTCAAACCCACAACCACTACTATCTAGAACAGTATTGGGAAACCTGTGGCCCGTGGGCCACATGTGGCCCATCAGGGTTCTGAGTGTGGCCTGTGAGACATTTCGTTGACTGTTGCCCATGTACAGAACTGCCAGACTCCACTGGTTTCCGTTTGTGTAGTTTCTTTCCTACCGATATTACTAAAGTGATACGTACACAAAGCAAAGGTATGTGAAGTGAGGTGCGTGCTGATTGCACGCAACATTGACTGTGAGAGCCGTGGGTTCCTTCTGTGTCCAATCAAAGCACTGTTGCAGTTCAATCGGCATGCCCTGCAAATTCATGGGGTCATGGTTAGTGCACTTGCCTGATTTCTATCTTGCGGCCCACTGAGATGAAGGAGGGCCACTCATGCGGCACACTCACTAGCCTAGGTTGCTCATCACTGATCTAGAAGGATAAGGGAAGCAGACACATGGGAACACCGCCACCTGGACGTTCCCCTCCAAGCCACTCACTATCCTAACCTGGAAATATATCACCGTTCCTTCACTGTCACTGGGTCAAAATCCTGAAACTCCCTCCCTAACAGCACTGTGCGTGTATCTACACCACATGGACCGCAGCGTTTAAAGAAGGCAGCTTACCACCACCTTCTCAAGGGCAATTAGGGATGGGCCTAGCCAGCACATCACATGAATGAATAAAAAAATCTACGTTGTTTCTTTGTGTATTGTTGAGATAATTCCATTTCTTAAAAATACAAATGGATAATTTAAGGGAACAACAAACATCCAATGCATTTTTAATAATTTTACTGTCAAATGGAAATACATTCTGTTTGGATAGTCTCAGGTTAATCAACCTATACACTAAGTGGTAGACTGACAATAAACTGCCCATAAAATATTATAGCTAAAGTTATTGCAGCTCACATTGAGAAAATAAAATGCCCCCTGTTTTCAATAGTAATCTGAAATTTAACATTCATAAATTTTGAAATTTTTTTATGAGCACAAGAGTCGATTCAAAAACCTCAATATTAAAATAACAATGCACAGTTAATTTTTTGCATAGTAGAAATTAACTTGATAAAATTGTTTGGACAACAACTGTGAGGAAAGACCCAGTGTCAAACATGATAATGCTGTTTACTTTAAGCGTAGGTGTGTTTTGAGATGTTGATTTTAGAAAGCAGTCTGTCTTGCTTATCCGGAAAGAGTTGGTAAACTGTCAAAATTAATATAGAGCTTGCCTTATTTAAATTGCCATTTATATTCAATTCTGTACCCTTTCCAAATTGTAGGGATTGAATGGTAAAGTAGGTTAAATATTGGCCTTTCACCTTTTTGGATACTATCCTAATCTTCGGAGAACAGATTGGATTAAAGTCTTTTCTCTCTATGAAACATGCTAAATTAAATGAGTTTGCAATCTCAGCTCAGGTCTAATTCGTAATTGGCCGAAAAAAGGTTACTTGTCAAGTTAAGGAACATTTTGCAGTGAATTACCTCTAATAGTACCAAGCAAACGGAAAGTATGTCAGTTTTGGACTTTACTATTCCTTAAAAACAAGGAAGCCAGTTCCCGCATCAAAGTCAATGCTGTCAAAACTTTTAAAAAAATCAGAGTTGTATTTTCTCTTAAGAACATCTAAGGGTAGATCTTGACTATGTGTGATCATGTTAAATAGATGATACATAATTGGTAGTCTGTCTCCCGATTTTTATTTCCACTGACTTCACCTGTTTTACACGTTTGCAAAAAGCCAAGATCAACTCCTTAGAGTACATTGACCAGGATGAATACTATTACACATTACCCTGAGACTTCATTGTCTTGGTATCTTTCCCATATGTCTAGTATTCTAGACATCACAGCTGAGAATGAATCTTTCATAGAAGGTCTGAGTTGAACCATCATGTTTATTAGGTTTAACATATTGAATAATTAGAAAAATAATTATATAATGTAGAATGTCAATGAAAGGATTTCTAGTTGCTTAGAATTAAATTTCTCAATTTGATTCTCAACTAAATGCTTAGCTAAACCCTCAAGAGCAAGGGGCAGCAAGGCCCCCTCCAGACGCGGAGGATGAGGCTCACAGAAATGTTGTGCATAGATGGCTTTCAAGACCGAGGGTGTACAGAACTCACGTGTCTTATCTGAAGATGAGCGAGAGACAGTGTCGCCGACGCCTCCACATGTCCAGGGATCTGGTGACTCATATTTGCCACATTCTCCAGTACACTCCCCAGAGAGTCTCCCGGATCATCGTTGCCTACTGCGCATTGTACAACCTGGCACTGCAAAGTGGGAAGGACTTGCCAAATGCTGACATGGAGGAGCTGCACGTCTCCTCCAATGAGGAGGACTTGAAAGGGATGAAGGCGATGAATTCAAGGAAGCCAAGTTTGTGGGGGAATAGGCCATAGTATGGGCCAGATGAGGCAGGCGTGCGCTGAGACCCTCATAGCCACCAGATTCCATGAGGAGGATGACGTGTAGTAGTCTACATCCTCTTGGACAAGTGCCCTCCCTCATGGACCCACATGAGCACCAACATTGCTAACTCTCTCCTTCCAACCTGAGTGTGAGTGCTCATCCATTTTGTGAACTATTGTCCTGTTCCTTTGAAGGATGATGAAGCCTCGGGAACATGTGTCTTGTTGAGATGAGGTCCAGCCTGGAGCAGGGAGTTCTAGCATCACACATCAGAACTCACAGCCTCTTCTAGCATCTCTGCAACATCCCAGTCACCACGGCAGCCGAGTAGAGGCAGGAGCTGCTGTAGAATCCTCAGTGCACTCGTATGCCTACAGTTTAACAAAGCTTGTCAAGGAGACCCACCTGTCAAAATGAAACAACACATTCTGTGTCACCTCGATGGTATAACTGAAAGGTCACACTTGGGCCAAAGCAGCCAGGGACGTTCTGCAAGTCTAACTTCATTTTGACATCACCTAGCCCTTTGTGCCCCTTTCTCCTCCATCAGATTGACACCTGTCACTCTCAGGGATGCAGCCGTGGATTCATCCTGACCTTCTCATGGATTCGGACCACCTGAGGATCATGAAGTTCACACAGTCAGTCTGCCCCCATGGCTAGCCCTGGCCCCTGCTAGCTGCAAAATGCAAAGACACCATGAGCCACTCAAGGTAACGCTTGGTTGATAATAAAGAGTGCTCATTAGGTTCATTGCATTCTGAGTTGCATCCCATTGGTACCCTCAAAAGTGTCAAAAGCTACCATATGCGCTTCTAGAGCATGCTCCAAGGCTCCTTTGATTGCACCACATGACCATTTGTATTTATCATCAATGACCTTGGCGAGTGTATAGGTGAGGGGAGGCTACTCAGAACGTGTAGCTCAGCTCTGCATTCCTATATGGTGACCAGAGCCTTGAGGCTGCAATGCAGACAATTACAAGATTAGAAAGGCAGAAGGTCGTAGGCTTGAGTGCCAGCAAATTGAAGTGCCTTCGAGGAGCAGATCTCCAGCACTTAAAGGTGGAAAGGTGTTCACACTTCTCATTGAGCTTAGCAAATGTCCATTCTGAGAGTCAGTAATGCACAAGGCAGACAGGATCACACACAAGCTCTGAGTAAGGGCTGATAGATTGGAAATCCTGCCAGATGACAGCGAGTAAATAGAGTGAGGATCTATGACTGTCTCCATGCATTTACACATGTCTCGATGGACACAAGACCTTCACCTTATGATAATGCAAACCAGATGGGTGAACACCTCAGTCTCAATTTTAAATAACCAAGAATGAAGATGACATGAACCAGCACATCAGGTGAATGAGGTTCCTTACACACGCAGACTTGACATTAAGGACAAGGCATCACTGATGTTCGAAATGATATGAGTATGCACACTCATTATGGGGATGTGGAAGCTGACAACATCTACCTTGTTTCAACATCTGCAATAAATGGGGGGAAGGACCACGGTGTCACAGCTGATGGACAACAACACAGCTGATCATGAAGAGGAGGCATACACAAGAGATGTGAAATGGGTGGGATTCTATTTACCTTGGTGAAAAGTATATAACATGTGGTTAATACCCATGCTACCATCATGCTCCTAATATTTCTTAACTTTCCTAACCCGACTGCTACGTCTTGGTGCATCCCTGACATCCACAGCAGAGGTGGAGGCAGCCTGCTGACTGCTATGCCCTGTTATCTGTGATGACTTTGGCGGGCGTCCTCTGAAGGGCCGAGGCTTGGAGGACCCCAGCCTGCTTTGGGTCTCCTGCTGCGGGGTAGGTGCACTTTCCTCACCAGTGGAGCTGGAGGTGATGGGGTCAAAGGAAGAAGGGATTGAGATCTCCTGGACACTCCAGGAGCCACCTGGGTGAATAGCACTGGGGTGTCCAGATGCTGGTCCCCCTCCGTATTGGCACCCAAGGGCCCCTGGCTGACTTCTTGAGGAGAAAGGTAAGCTGGAGTGAGATCGAGTTGCCCTGCCCCTCTCTCATGTAGCCACTGATGAATGCCACCAAAGCCTACAGCGATGAAGTGCAGCACCTGGCGCAGTATAGGGCCTGTGTCCTGGACCAAGGTCTCCATGGAAGCTGCCATCCTACCAGTGTTGGGGCCTTGGCATACTGGTGCTATAACCTCATACTGAAAGTGGACGGACTCCTCCATTGGACTCCCACTCAATCAAACTATTGATATCATTCTGGAGTTGACAGCTAACCTCTTCACTATCAACTGCATGGTCAATTTTTATGTCACCTGCAAATTTCCCAATCATGCCTCCCACATTTAAGCCTAAATCATTAATATATACAACAAACAGCAAGGGCCCCAACACAGAGTCCTGTGGAACACCACTGGAAACTGTTTTCCATTTGCAAAAACATTCGTCAAACATTCCCTTTGCTTCCTGTAACAGAGCCAATTTTGGATCCAACCTGCCACCTTTCCCTGCATTCAATGAGATCTCATTTTCCTGACCAGTCTGCCATGTGGGACCTTGTCAAATGCCTTACTGAAATCCATGTAGACAACATCCACTGCACTACCTTCATCAATCCTCCTTGTTACTTCCTCAAAAAATTCTATTAAGTTAGTAAGACATAATCTTCCCCTAACAAAACCGTGCTGACTATCTCTGATCAATCTGTGCCTTTCTAAGTGACAGTTTATTCTGTCTCTCAAAATTGATTCTAATGGTTTTCCCATCACTGAAGTCAGACTGGCCAGCCTATGATTTTCTGGCCTATCCCTTGCACCCTTTTTAAATAATGGTACAACATTTGCAGAACTCTAATCTTCTGGGACCTCGCCTGTAACTAATGAGGATTGGAAGATGATCCTCAGAGCATTTGCTATTTCTGTTCCCCCCTACTTTTATCCCCCTCGCTACCACCTCCTACCCCAACCCCACCCCCACAAGGGCATCTGTTACTTGTTCATGTTGTTCTTTTCAGAGTGCTTACCCTTGTCCTGCTATTATCACATTCTGTTTTCTTACCTTAATGCCACTATCAGTACTTTTTTTAGCCCTTACCATTATCACTCCTTTTGTCCTTTTGTTCATGACATCTTTGTCAATCTATCATTTGCCCCCGCCTATCGCTGACCCTCTATCCAGCTTCACCTGCTCCACACCCCTTAAACAGTATAAATTTCATCACATTTCTACTTCTCTTTAGCTCTGAAGAAGAGCCATATGGACTCGAAACATCAACTCTGTTTCTCTCTCCACAGATGCTGTCAGACCTGCTGAGTTTTTCCAGCATTTTCTGTTTTTGTTTCGGATTTCCAGCACCTGCAGTAGTTTGCTTTTATATTTGCTATATCTTCCCTGGCTTCCTTCAACAGCCTGGGATACAATTCATCTGGCCCTGGGGATTTATCCACCTTCAAGGATGCCAGGCCCTCCTGTACTTCTTCTCTCACCATGCTTATTGTATCTAATATTTCACACTCCTTTTTAAATAGAATATCTGCATCATCCCTCTCCTTAGGGAAGACAGAGACAAAGTACTCATTGAGAACCCTGTCCACATATTCTGCACCAACCCACAAGTTACCATGCACATCTCTGCTAGGCCCTACCTTTTCCTTAGTTATTCTCTTGCTCTTAATGTACTGGTAAAACATCTTAGGATTTTCTCTGATTTTGCCTGCCAATATTTTTTCATACCCTTTCTTTGCTTTCCTAATTTCCATTTTTGCTTCACCCCTGTACTTTCTATACTCTTCTAGGCTTTCTACAGTATTATATTTTGTGACATCATAAGCTTTCTTTTTCTGCCTTATCTTGCAGCTCAACATCCCTGGATATAGAGTTTTCCGGCAGAATAGAGAGGGGGATAATAAAAGATGGATGTCTGGTATTATATGTTAAAGAATCAATTACAGCTGTGAGAAGGAATGATATACTAAATGAAGCATCAAATGAGGCCATATGGATTGAGCTCAGGAATAAAAAAGTGGCAGCCACATTGCTAGGAGTGTACTATAGACCCCCAAATAGTGGAAGGGAGTTAGAAGAGCAAATATGTAGACAGATTTCTGAGTGCAAAAACAATAGGACAATAATCGCTGGGGACTTCAACTACCCTAATATCAATTGGGATATGAACAGTGTGAAGGGCACAAAGGGCACAAGATTCTTGAACTGCATTCAAGAGAACTTTTTCAGCTAGCACAAAGCAAGCCCAACGAGAGGGGGTGCAATTCCAGATTTTGTCTTAGGAAATGAAGCTGGGCAAGTGGATGAAGTAGCAGCGAGAAACCATTTTGGAGATAGTGACCATAATACAGTTAGATTTAGCATCATTATGGAAAAGGGCAAAGATAGAACAGGAGTAAAAGTTCTAAATTGGAGGAAGACTAATTTTACAAAGCTGAGAAGTGAGCTGGCGAGAGTGGCCTGGATATACCAGGGGGCTCTAGATTTGGCATTACCACCCTTTTTCTTTGTGTGGGACATGTCTACGCTGTGCCTTTAGAATCTTGCCTTTGAATATCTCCCACTGAATTTGGCACAGTTTTTCCTTCTAGTAGCTGTATCCAGCCCACTCTTGCCAGCTCACCTCTCAGCTTTGTAAAATTTGTCTTCCTCCAATTTAGAACTTTTACTCCTGTTCTATCTTTGCCCTTTTCCATAATGATACTAAATCTAACTCTATTATGGTCACTATTTCCAAAATGGTCTCCCACTGCTACTTCATCCACTTGTCCAGCTTCATTTCCTAAGACAAAATCTAGAATTGCACCCCCTCTCGTTGGTCTCGCTACATGCTGGCTAAAAAAGTTCTCTTGAATGCAGTTCAAGAATTTTGTGCCCTCTGTGCCCGTCACACTGTTCATATCCCAATTGATATTAGGGTAGTTGAAGTCCCCAGCGATTACTGTCCGATTGTTTTTGCACTCAGAAATCTGTCTACATATTTGCTCTTCTAACTCCCTTCCACTATTTGGGGGTCTATAGTACACTCCTAGCAATGTGGCTGCCACTTTTTTATTCCTGAGCTCAATCCATATGGCCTCATTTGATGCTTCATTTAGTATATCATTCCTTCTCACAACTGCAATTGATTCTTTAACAAATAATTCTACACCCCCATCTTTTATTATCCCGTCTCTATTCTGCCTGAAAACTCTATATCCAGGGATATTAAGCTGCCATTCTTACTCCTCCTTAAGCCAAGTTTCCATTATAGCGATGATACCATGTTGCCATGTGTCTATATGTGCCCTCAGCTCATCGGCTTTATTTACTATGCCTCTTGCATTTATATATATACTTTTAACACTACAAAATTCCTGTGCTGTACACTTTTTAACCTGTGCTGCTTCTGTCTTTCACAGTCACTCACTAATTCTCCATCTCCTGCTCCCTGCTCTGAATTTGCCCTCCAGTTCCCACCCCCCTGCCAATCTAGTTTAATCTCCCCCCCTAACAGCACTAGCAAATCTCCCTGCGAGGATATTCGTCCCAGTCCTATTCAGGTGTAGACCGTCCGGCTTGTACAGGTTCCACCTTCCTCTGAACCGATCCCAATGCCTCAGAAATCTGATGCCCTCCCTCCAACACCAGCTTCGCAGCCACATGTTCAATAACTCTATTCTCCTATTTCTATACTCGCTTGCATGTGGGACTAGGAGTAATCCTGAGATTACTGCTTTACAGGTCCTGCTTTTCAATCTCCTTCCTAGCTCCCTAAAGTCTGCTTTCAGGATCTTATCCCCTTTCCTACCGAAGTTATTGGTATCAACGTGGACCACGACCTCTGGCTGATCACCCTCCCCCAGAAGAATGTCCTGCAGCCACTCCCTGGCACCAGGGAGGCAACATACCATCCTGGAGTCACGTCTACAGCCACAGAAACGCCTGCCTGTTCCCATAACTAATGAATTCCCTATCACTACTGCTCTTCCCTTCTTCTCTCTTCCCTCCCGTACAGCCAAACTGTCTATGGTGCCACAAACCTGTATCACTTAACATTAGATTGAACATGGGTTGATTCTACAGCCTTCAGTCATAGTTAATGAGATTCTGCACTGGGAACGAGCCTCTCAAAATGTGCTGTATAATATACTCAAACACACAACTTTTTACAGATGATTACCTGGTAATTAGCATACTCTCAGAAAACAAAAAATATCTATGTTTAGTAATCATTTACATTTCCTGTTATGTTGGTCTCTGGAACTGTAAATGGTGAAAGTGGAGGCTGTATTAATTATCCTAAAAATTTGGGCAGAATTATAGCTGTGTTTCTTGACATCATTTTTCTCAGTCGACAATCGACTTCACCAGGAATTTTGTCAACGGTTTTGTTAGAGTGAAACTATAGCATCCTGTTCCTTTTGACTGATCTACATAGTGGAGTTTAAAAGACATGAAGTGTTTACAAATTTTTAGAACACATTTTTTAAATATAAGTTATGAAGATATTAACCCTATTATGTTTGTCTGTCCCTTTCCTCTTAGGAATTGCTGAAAATGTCTAGAAAACTGATTTCTCAAACCTATGCCAAACAGAATAAAGTGCATAAGTCAGGATGCCAATTAGACTGGATCTCTGATTTATATTTAATATATATTTCCCAGAATTATACCTCTCAGAATCAATGTGCCATGCTAAAAGTTTTTAAGAGGTTTTATTTTCTACTATGAAGGAACTCACGAATATTTTAGTAAATTCAACAACAACTTGAATTTATATGGAGCCTTTAACATGGTCATACATTATTTGGTAACATATCTGTGAAGTACCTTGGGACATTCAATTACATTAAATGTGCTATATAAATGCAAGTTGCTGTTGCAACTGTAAAACATGCCAAGGCGATTCACGGATGTGTAATCAGATAAAAGAGACATAAAGATAGGTGACAAAAGCATGGCCAAAGAGCTAGGTTTTAAGCAGCATCTTAAAGGAGGAGAAAGAGCAGAGGACATGCAGAAGTTTGAGATGCAATATTTTAGTGGCTCCAAGCCAATTGCAGGGCTTAGGATCTGGAGAGTTGAATGCTGGGTCACAAATGGTGGATGAAAGAAGTGGAGATAATAAAAATCTGATGCTTTCCTGCAATGCATACTTAGATGAAGCCATAAACTGTGTTCGCCAGCTGTGTGCAACAATTTCAGTTCTCAGAATAACCTGTAACATACCATAATTCAAAATGTGCATGAAACTTTTCTGGACAAGAACATATATATTTAGCTTACACATCATATTTAAACTATTGCTTCTTAATAAACCACTCTAAAATCAAGCATTTTGTCGAAGCTTTTCGGTTTGCACTCATCACGACAATCACAAGAATACCAATGTCAGGGGAAGCAACAACTTAATGCTGTATGAGAAGAGAATGCTGTTATGATCAGTCCCTGGGCGAGATTCCCCCAGTTTGTTATGATTCCAGATGAAGCACTCCAAATTGTTATGCTCCCAGTTGAGGAGGGATGAACTGTCTTCCTTTCTTTATTCAACCCCCTTGGTTGGTTGCAACAAGGTTAATTTAAAAAAGGATCCCTTCCCTCATGGATACTTTTTCCCAGACCAAGGCTAGAAATTTCCCGTTGGCGTGCGGGGGCAGGCCCCGCACGCACGCATGTAAAATGATGCGCGGTGACGTTGGGCGAGTGTCCCGACATCACTGTGCGCTATCGCGATATTTGGGAAGGCGGGCGCTATAAGTTCGGATGCGCGCCCGCCATCAATTAATGGGCCAGTTGAGGCCCTTGAGGCAGCAATTTTTGGTGTCAATTTTTCAGCACCCGTGTGATCTTCAGGACGTCGCATGGACGCAACGGGCAGGCGGGTAGGAGAGATTTATATAAGCCTCATCCACGGGCGGGATAAGTGGGGTGAGTGGGGTCGCGAATGTGATGTTTGAGGGATTTAAATGTCAAAGTAACTTTCACTTGCCTGAGTGAGCAGGAAGACTTCAAAACTCATACCAGCTGCTAGGACAGGAGTAAAAACCTCAGTCAGGACTCTACAGTAGAAATCATTTCTAGGGTCTGCAGGTTTCAGGAAGCCTTCCCTTAGCCTGGGAATGGGAGTTGTGCTCTCCACTGGAGGCACCTCCTCTGAGGAGGAAGAGAGGGCCAGATGGGGGAGGAGGCCAGGAGTTGGTCCACATTCAACCTCCAGGGGAGCCACCTTTGGGAGGAGAGGCGCAGGCACAAGGGCCAACAGGAAGTGCAAGGTGGAAGGGTCCGCAGAAGATGCCAATATCCTGCTGCCAGGGTTTATAGGTGGCGAAGCAGCTACCTCAATATGTCTGAGGTCCAGTGCCGAAGGTGGCTCCGTCTATCAAGGGAGACAGTCACTTCCATCTGTCAGATGATAGGCCCTGAGATCTCTGCAAACTGTGTGGGTGGACACCCTATGCCAGTGGCTCTAAAGGTCACAGCTGCCCTCAACTTCTATGCCTCTGGCTCTTTTCAGGGGTCAGTGGGGGATCTGTGTGGAGTCTCCCAATCAGCTGTCCACATTTGTGTCAAGCAGGTGACAGAAGCTCTATTCAGGTGTGCATTGGCTTTTATCCACTACCGCTGAGACGATGCCAGTCAGACACAGTGAGCCAGAGGCTTCGCGGCCATTGCTGGCTTCCCCCACGTCCAGGGTGCTATTGACTGCACACATGTGGCCATCAAGGCACCAGCAGGTGAGCCCAGTTCCTTAGTCAACAGGAAGGGCTTCCACTCCATGAACGTGCAGATAGTGTGTGAGCACAGGATGCTGATTCTACAAGTCTGTGCAAGGTACCCAGGCAGCTCCCATGATGCTTACACACTCAGACACTCCCAGGTGCTGGGGCTCTTCAGTGCTCCAGCCCGGCTGGATGGATGGCTGCTGGGTGACAAGGGCTATCCCCTCAAAAGGTGGCTCATGATGCCTCTCCGCCATCCAAGAACAGAAGCTGAGCAGCGGTACAATAGGAGCCATGCCTCCACAAGGGCTGTGGTGAAGAGAACCATCGGTCTCCTTAAATGCGTTTCCGATGACTGGACCGCGCAGGGGGTGCACTGCAATACCCCCCAGATCGTGTGTCGCTGATAGTGGTTGCATGTTGCGCTCTCCACAATCTCGTGCTGGAAAGGGGCGATGCAGTGGATGAGGAAGACATGGACACAGTTGCTCCGGAAGCACATGATGAGTCCAGCAGTGAGTCCGACATTGAGCATGCACAGGAGAACGCTGAGGGGGTAGACGCTGACCTGGGCAACGACAGGAGATTATCGTTCAGTTTGTATTGTCTCTTTTCCTTGAAATGCCTGTCTGAGGTAGGCTACGTCACACCTTTTAAGTGCGACATTCCGTTCTCTCTGAACTAGTCAATCAAGTAATCCACATAGGAATTTTCCAGCAAGTGGTTATCTTCCAGTCTCAGGCAGCTTTTGCTTGTATGTCCTTTTTTCAAAAAATACGTCTTACTTAAATGTTCAATATGTCCATAAGTAATTCAGGGATAGGATCCGTGGTCATGACAGTGCTGCTTGGTTGGCAAGTGGACTCTGATTGGTAGAGGCATTGCCATGGGGAAAGCACCAGTTAATGGTGACTGACAGTTAACTACCAAGCTTTGTTTGAAATTTAAAGCAGGTAGTTTGACTCTGATTGGTTGAACTTTAAACCAGGCAATGCCTTGACCAATCAGAGTCAAGCTGCCTGGTTTAAATTTTGAACAATGCTTTGCAGGCACCATTAACTGGTACTTTCCCCATGGCAATGCCTCTACCAATCAGAGCTCACTTGCCAACCAATCAGCATGCTCTTCTCATACAGTATAAAGTTGTTGCTTCCCCTGATATTGGTTTTCTTGCAATTGTCCTGATGAATGCAAGATTAAAAGCTTTGACAAAATATCTCTTTATTTCAGCAATACTCTAAAGTCCTGTATGAGCTTGATCCCTTTTTAGGTAATTTTTTTTTAAAAGTTTCTATAATTTATTGATTTACTATGAGACCCAATATACAGAGGTAATCAGTACAGTAGAAGCCATGAGCCTAGAAGCAAATTTGCAATCCAGCCCATCTGTACTCAATTTCTTGCAAACACTCAGTCCATTCCTCTAGTCTTCCCTCCAAGTTTATGTGGTGATCTTGCCAAGAGGAGACATGTTCCATGTGAGCCCAGTCTGCGTCACAACATAATTCCAGACTGCAACACAGAATGCTAATCCTCCCACAAGGATAGCATTTCCATACTTGTAATGAAAGTCAGGACCAGTTTTGCGGTGAGCTTGGCTTGTCTTGTTACAATTTGACGAATGCTCCAACTGGACAGGGAAAGCAGACTCTCCACCGCATGCCCGTTTACCCTTCTGTGACTTCTGATTGTAAATCTTAACAGGGGTGTTGAGCTATTTAACATTAGGGGGTGATTCTGAACTTGTACCCATTAAAAAATTTGCCAACCAGGTTATAATCAATAATGTGCTAAGAAATAATGCACTTTAATACTAGGAGTTAACTTTCTCATTATGATGCCACGTTCTAGAGTCCCAAACCTAGAAGTTATTGTTGGGGACAACAGTGCACAAATTCTTAACATTCTCACTGGGTGCTATTCTGTCCATTTCTTATTTTAAATAACTCAACACCCCTGTTAAGATTTACGTTCAGAAGCCACAGATTACCCACAAGAGGATCAAGCTCATATGTGATTTTAGAGTAGTTTATTAGTTTATTAAGGAGTAACAGTAAGCTAAATAGACAGGGAATGCAGATGACCCATGACAGGTGCAGACGGTTTATCAGTCCTTGATGACGAATAGATGGATGAAGCTGATTTCTGCAGCTGGGGGAAATCTCTTGTCTGTTCTGTTTGCAGCTGCCTTAATCCTGTTCTCTTTCTTCCTGAGCTAACTGAGGTTCTCGAAGCTCTCTCTCTCTCCTAGATTTCCCCCAACTGAAGAAGACTGGTCAGCAAAGATCACTTTGCAAAATCTATCTAAAGTGTTTTTTTTCCATCTTGAGAGCCTGTTTTGAACCTTTTCCCAGATGATTGGTTTACATGTGGGTCATGAAATCCAATCTTATTAGGAATATCTGTGCTGGAAACATATCCTTGGCAGAGATCACAGGCCTGTGCTGTGTTTTTCAGCCAGCAAGCTGCTGTGGAAGCTTTCTTCAAAAGATTTCTACAATATTCATTAAATTTCTTAAGCTTTTATAAGGGCGTTATACAGTGATTTCTTACACCTCTGCCAGAATAGCAGAATGAGCAATGATATGCAAGAGTGCTAAATGCTAATTTTCTAATATCTAGGGGTAGAATCTAAACCTTACTTTGCTTGCTTTTCAAGTGAAAATTGTAAACAAAGAGTATCAATTTCACAGGTATTTGTCCATACCCGAGGATACCTGAAATATATGACCAACTTCATATTGCCATCTATAATAGATATTAGGCCCCTTGCATATGCTAATGAGGGGTCAACACCTGTTTTAAGGCCTTTCTGCCAAATTGGGTTTCGTGAAGTTGAGCACCGGCCAGGCCTGCTCTGCTCAGTACTTCCTTGAGGATACAGCCTAACAAGCACCCGCCACCAAAAGGTAAGTACGTTTTTCTCACAACTTGGTATGGAACCAGGAAAACCAGTAGTGCTTCCCTTGGGGCAGAATTTTACAGTCCCCGGTAGGCAGTTTGCAGGCAGCAGGGCCTATAAAATTTCTCAGGTCACCTTTCCACTGCCCTGCTGCCAGCCCCTGACCTATCTGCAATTTTATGGGGGTGGGCAAGGCCTAGGGTGGCCCACTGCCCTCGCCCCAGTTGAGGCCCATAAGTGGCTAATTATTGGAAACCCCAGAATCCAAAAATTCCAGCCTCTGGTTTCACAGCTCTCCTGAGGGCCACTGCTTGTGACAATTATCCTCCTTGCCACTTTCCTCCTCTCCCGCCAACCCCAACGCCTGGGACTGACCTAAGGGTTGGTTCCAGTGAGTCAGGTGTCCAAAATTGATCTCTTGGAATTGAGCCAACTTCTCTTAGAGGTATCTAATATTAAATTGAGGCCCAACGCACAATTTAGGGAAAGCGTCCTGGGTTCGGAACATGGTGCGTATGGCAAAAATAGGCCATACCAATTTCTAACCTTTAGACTGATATCCACCCTGGCTGGCTATCGTAAAACAGAATCCATGGTTGGTATTTAATTGAGGTGATGGGGGTTTCACTGGGAGCTGGAGAGTAATCGGGGAACCCCGTGTTGCCTCCTCTGGTGAAGGCCCACAGGAATTAAGCACTGAACAGTGCTGAAGTGGCCAGCGGCAGGCCTTCCCCAGGATTAGTGACCCCAAAGGATGAAAATCCTGCCCCCTGAGAGCTACCAGCTAACCAGAGGCTGCCAGCTGCCCATTTCAGACAGCGCCAGTGGGATTGGTGGCAGCTGCTGGCAATGTACCCAGGGAGTGGCCTAGGATCACCAAGAGACCCAGGGCACAAGTGAGTGAGGGCAGGTTGAGGGTCAAGGAGGGGGGAGGAGGGAGGGAGTCATTAGCAAGGGCAGGAGATAGTTCTCAGCTGCCCTTTCCCTTTCCTGATGTTGGGCTCCTTGATAAGGCACTGAATGCCTTTGAATGAGGGCCTCCCTCCCCAATGCCTCCCAACCTTTTAGGGATTTCTGCATGATGACAGCTCTGCCAGCTGCTGGTTGAACCCGAGCCCTTAAGTAGGCATTAATTAAATGGCCTCAATTGGTGGCAGAGCGGTGGTGAGGGGATGGGTGGGTGATGGCTGTCCACGAGCCTTCCTGCCCCCATAACTTAATCAGGGCAGAGACGGGAATGTGGCAGGGTCCCAATCTTCTCCCACCTGCACACCCTCCTCCAAATTTACCCCAGCGGAGGGCATTGAATTCTGCATCATTTGTCACTACTTTGGTTCCAGAAGCTATATCAAGAAGTGTTCACAGTTTTTAACTATGGTGTTAATATCTGGTAGAGACATTGCAAATTATTAAGTGTTAACAGTATTATCTCGGTAAGACAAAGAACAGTGCAGGTTTCAGTAAGAAAGCCAGCTAAAGCCAGACCAGCCTGTAGCAGCACATTGTCTAGGTTCATTTTAATTCCCTTGAAAGCATGCCTGCTTCCTTTTGCTAAGATGCTTAAAGTTAAGATTATGGGGCTAATTCTACACATAGGCATAAAGACTTAACTATGTGGCAACCAGCTATCGAGAGAAGTGGATGATTACATGACTGGAACAGTCCTCTATGGCCAATTACTGAACAAATCGACTAGATTAATGTTGACACATCTTTCAAATTGAATGGAATCATGGAAATTTGCAGAACCTTAATCAGTAATGGTCAAAAAGGCCAGAGATTAAAAAAGATATTTGCTATTGTATTTGTCTTTGGAATAGAGCTAACAAATTATGTGATTGGTTTTGGAAGAGGATTCCAGAAAGTAGGGATGTAACAAGTGAAACGCCGTCACATCAGTGCAGTTGAGAGGGTGAGTACAAACCTTAGTCCAGTCAACACAAAGGAAAATTAAGTGAGCTGTATAAGTGGGCAGTTGACCTCCATTTCTCACTGCAGGTGAAGCTGAATTTCCCCGAATGGTTGTTGCAGTACCGGACTCGTATCTTGATTAAGAGTTTGCACACATGCACATAATGGCTGCCAGCAGCATGCAGAGCAGGACGACCGTTTTGCCAATCAGTGCACAATGCCAGCACTGCCATTTTTGAATGTTACGGTCCAGCCTATGTCCTGTTTTAACCAAGCACAGCAGAACACAATTTTAAACAGAATAAAGAATGTCCCACCAGCACTATTTAAAGGGATTATGAACTATTTATAGCTGAATTATTTCTTCTGGCAACTGGTGCTATTGAATTTTTGGAGCTTTCCTCTGGTTGTCTAAAGTTTCAATAGTCTACAGAGAGTGATCTGGCTGCGGCTGAAGAACTCCTTTGTTGATTTTACAGTTTATGCTGAAACAATTTGGTTCCAGGTATCGGTAGCCTGATAGGCCTTGCTCTCGGAATTTAACTTGACTGGGAGAATGAATAAAGGTCACACAGTATAGGACAAGATACTTAAAGAGAAAGGAGGAAGACAGGAACTAGGGCTCTCAATAGGAAGCCATATCGACTGAGGGTCTTTAGGGAGTAACTCTCTGACCCTAAATTCAGTGATGAGCAATATTGAGACATATTCACTAAAGAGATGGTGGCTAAAATCTGCCAATTGCTGCAATCACAGCTGTAGCCTCAAAGCAGGACAAAGACCACTTTGTCTGTTGCTTTTAGCTTTTATCCATCTGGCTCCTTCCAGACTGCTGCTGAAATATAATCAACATGTCCCAGTCTGTAGTACACTGCTGGATAAGGGAGGTCACTGAGTCTCTCTAAACAGATAGAGACAGCTTCATTCCATCCCTCTTCCCAGGAAGTGAATTTTAGCACCTGAAAATGAGTAGGTTGGGGTTGGGTCCAAACCCTAAAATGCCTCCAACCCATCCACCTCCGTGTTTGATGGAGATGGGGTGGGGGGTGGGCAGCCATCCATTCCTTGGAGACTGTTGGGCAATTTAAATATTGTAACTGTCTTATAGTATGGTTAACCAAATCACCAATGGATGGTGCAGAGATTCCCCCACCTACCTTCTCATAGCTGAAGGGAGGTGAGGCAGGCTTCAAGGAGAAGTCAAGTGCCTTTACAGTACAGTTTGTGGGCCAGGAGGAGCAGAAGTCTTTCTCCAAGCTTCATCCCATCAGACCTCAGCCATACAAACATACTCCAGGTTTGAGGAACAGACTTCCGGGGTTGGGGTTCAGAGCTACCTGCTCCTGAGGCCGGCCCCAGAGTCCTTCCCATCAGACAGGAAGCCAGGCCCATTAATCAGGCTGACTTCCTGATTTTTAAGCCAGTTCAGGCTAACTTAAAACTCCACAGCATGCCATGAAATTTGGACAAATTCTACCCCCTGACTATGTAATCTGCTCAATATCCAAGCCAAGCCAGTGGAGTGAGCACAAAGGTTTGCAGATTGTGGACTTCCCCAAAGGAGCAGGAAACCATTGACTGCATAAACTTTGGGCTTCCATCTATTCATGTGAACCCTGCCATTTTCCAAAACTGAGAAGGATTCCACTTCCTGGATGGCAACGACCACAGGCACATACAGGTTGTCCTGGCAGGAATCACAATTACTTCATTCTGTGGCAGTCCTATTTGCCAATGCAGAAAGTCAAAGGTTGGCTAATGGGTGACAAGGGTTATCCGCTATTGATATGCTCATGACTCCAGTCTGGAACCTGTGCAAGCCTGCATTGTTCACCTATAATGACAACCACACTGCCACAATTAACATTTAAAAAAATGTATTCATGGGATGTGTGATGTTCCATGCATCTGCTGCCCTTGTCCTTCTAGATGGTAACGGTTATGGGTTTGGAAGGTGCTGCCTAAGGAGTCTTGTTGAGTTCCTGTAGTGCATCTTGTAGATGGTACACACTGCTGCCACTGTGTGTCGGTGGTGGAGGGAGTAAATGTTTGTGGATGGGCTGCCAGTCAAGCAGCTGTATGGTGTCAAGCTTCTTGAGTGTTGTTGAAGTTGCACTCATCCAGGCAAGTGGAGAGTATTCCATCAAAATCCAAACTTCTGCCTTGTAGATGATGGACAGGCTTTGAGGAGGTAAGCTACTCGCCACAGGATTCCTAGCCTCTGACCTCCTCTTGTAGCCACGGTATTTATATGGCTAGTCCAATTCAGTTTCTGGTCAATGGTAACCCCTCAGGATGTTGATAGTAGGGTTTCAGCAATGGTAATGCCCCATTGAATGTCAAGGGATGATGGTTAGATTGTCTGTTGCTGGAGATGGTCATTGCCCGGCACTTGTGTGGCGCAAATGTTACTTGCCACTTGTCAGCCCAAGCCTGGATATTGTCCAGGTCTTGCTGCATTTGGACATGGACTGCTTCAGTATCTGACGAGTTGCGAATGATGCTGAACATTGTGCAATCATCAGCGAACATCCCTACTTCTGACCTTATGAAGGAAGGAAGGTCATTGATGATGCTGCTGAAGATGGTTGGGCCAAGGACACTACCCTGAGGAACTCCTGCAGTGATGTCCTGGGACTGAAATGGTTGACCTCTAACAACCACAACCATCTTCCTTTGTGCTAGGTATGTCTCCAAACAGCGGAGAGTTTTCCCCTTGATTCCCATTGACTCCAGTTTTGCTAGGGGTCCTTGTTGCCACACTCTGTCAAATGCTGCATTGATGCCAAGGGCAGTTACTCTCACCTCACCACTGGATTTCAGCACTTCTGTCTATGTTTGAACCAAGGCTGTAATGAGGTCAGGAGCTGAGTGATCCTGGCGGAACTCAAACATTATAGAGCAACATTCCTTTTTTTTATTCGTCATGAGATGTGGGCCTCACTGACTAGGCCAACTTTTATTCCCCATCCCTAATTACCCTTGAGAAAGTGGTGGTGAGCTGTCTTCTTCAGTCCATGTGGTGTAGGAACTGTTAGGGAGGGAGTTCCAGGATTTTGACCCAGCGACAGTGAAGGAACAACGATCAATTTCCAAGTCAGGATGGTGAGTGCCTTGGAGGGGATCATGCAGATGGTGGTGTTCCCATGCATCTCTTGCCCTTGTCTTCTAGGTGGTAGAGGTTACAAGTTTAAAAGGTGGTAGCGAAGGAGCCTTGGTGAGTTGCTGCAGTGCATCTTGTAGATGGCACACACTGCTGCCACTGTGCGTCGTTGGTGGAGGGACTGAATGTTCAAGATGATGGATAGGGTGCCAATCAAGTGGGCTGCTTTGTCCTAGATGGTACTGAGCTTTTTGAGTGTTGTTGGAGCTGTACTTATCCAGGCAAGTGGAGAATATTCCATCACACTCCTGATTTGTGCCTTGTAGATTGTGGACAGGCTTTGGGGAGTCAGGAAGTGAGTTACTCGCCGCAAAATACCCAACCACTGACCTGCTTGTAGCCACAGTATTTATTGCTCTGAAAGACCCCTGCTCTGATGAACCAAGTGCATATGAAGATTTGTGGTAGTATGCTGCACAATCTGAACATTACTAGTATTAGGAAAAAGCCCTTGCCACCCCCTATCAGATGAGTAGGTAAGAAGCAGGAGCATGAGAAAGAGGAGGAGGAAGTGTAGGAACAGGAAGAGGAAGGCAGGTACAACATGGGCATCCCCTTTCTATCTGGGCTCCATATGATGAAATCATTAATGAGCAATACCAGTAACTTCAACCACTCCTCCCCATTCACCAACAATCCCATGTTCCTTCCTTTTCCTTTATCACTGACCATCACATCATACTCTTCCCAACAACACAAAAAAAGCAAACAGAAAATGCACATTCTAATCCAAATTTATTAATTCAGTCATGACATATACAAAAATAAACTAATCACCTTTATGAATTAATCCTGTGTCTTTGCCTATCCTAGGAGTCCTCAAGGTGCTTCACCAGTAGCTGCAGCACTGGTGGTGAAAGGTTGCTGACCTCCAATTGAGGATACTGCAGATGGCCTTGAAGCAGTTCTGAACTTCAGGCATTGAGGTCTGGGCTGGTTGGCTGACAGCAACAGCAAGGGTACTGACAGAGGTGGAAGCAGGAATGCTGTCAACCTAGAAACCACAACAGGTTCATGCTCAATGGGCTCATTGCCACTCTTCTGGGGTAGCGCCTTGGTCTGTTGGAGAACAGATTTTTGGACTGCTGCAAGATCTTCGTAGCCCCTTGGAGCAGTGATATTCAAAAACATGGACACAGCGCCCTGAGTTCCACTGCAGCATTCAAATGCTTGATAGAAGCTGCTTGTGGTGCAATGGAAGCTGTGACATTTTTTTTCCCATTCATGAATGTGGACATCACTGGCTAGGCCAGCATTTATTGCTCATCCCTAATTGCCCTTGTTCAGGGGGCATTTAAGAGTCAACCATATTGCTGTGGGTCTGGAGTCACATGTAGGCCAGACCAGGTAAGGACAGTAGATATCCTTCCCTAAAGGGCATTAGCAAACCAGATGGGTTTTTACAACAATGGTTTCATGGTCATCATTAGACTTTTAATTCCAGATTTTTTTTATTGAATTCAAATTCCCCATCTGCTGGGGTGAGATTTGAACCTGGGTCCCCAGAGCATTATCCTGAGTTTACTGGATTATCAGTCCAGCAACAATACCACTATGCCATCGCCTCCCCACAAGCCTACCATGACCATCATGGTGGGTTTCACAGATGTGACAATCCATTCCCTGATGGAAATAATGGGCTGTCAGCTCTGTTCAAAGCCTTGTGCAAAGTTTTTGCTGGGTGCCTCTATGCTCCTCAACATTGAGTACATGTTTTCTGGCAGGCTTAGTGCATCAGGCATTTGGTTGTGAACACTCAGCAGCCTTCTTCCGGGTTTGCTAGCTGTGGCACAGTTGGTAGCATCCTCACCTCTGAGTCAGATGGTTGTGGGTTCAAGCCCTACTCCAAGGATGGAATCTAATAGAGCATCTGGGAGTGGGAAAGGAGATATGGGGGTGGCTTAATTAGGCAGGAGCTGAGATGTTGGTTTCCTGATGGCAAGTTGAATTTCTGTAAGTTGGTGATTTTTCACTGGTGCCTCAGGTCATCCAGTGTTAGGTACCTCTTTTTCATATATTTGCATCTCATGAATACTGATTAAAGCCAAACCTTTTTGAGATTAAGTCAGTGGTGCACTGCTTAAAACTCGTGCGCCAGATGAGGTTATTTGATTTGAGGTGAGATGTTGTTTGTGGTTGACTCAGAAGCACAGGGAAGCTGGAGAAGCCTCTTGTAGCTGGAAGGTCCAGTGGCATCAAGCAGGGAAGGAAGAGGGGCTTCGGGGTCATAATGGTGCAACTGTTGGGCAAGGGTGGGAGAGTGATAGAAGGAAGGTCGGGGGTCACTTAGGTCACTTGGACTGGGCCAAAGGCGATGATGGGAGGTTCAAGGGTGATTATGGGAAGACGCAAGGTGATGATTGGAGCTTTAAGGGTGAAGAGCGGAAGCTCGGGTGTGAGAAAAGGAGGATGGCTGGCAGCCCCAGGGGCACACTAAGGTGTTCGTGGACACCTCAGTAAAGATGTGTTGAGCTGGCAGGAGACCAGTTCAATTGGATGGAGGCCACTGTGAGATGGAAGGAGTCCTAGATGTGGCCCATGCATTCCCATTGGTCAACTGCAGCCGCCATAGGGATGAAGGCCACATACAAAGAGATGCTCATATCTTTGCCTACCTTTTTTACACAGTTCACTTTTTGAAATGTAGTCCAGGAGAACCATTAGAGAGAGACAGACAACTGGTGGTGAGTTTAACCTGAGGCTCACTTCACCTCAGGCAAGGTTGAGAAGGCAGGGCCATCAGGGTTGACCTCAGCCAGTACAGGGATGGAACCTGTACTACTAGCATTACTCACCAGCCATCCAGCCAACTGAGCTAACCAATCCCCATTCATGATGGATGTCATACACCCAGTATTTTTGCAACCGCGGAAGGAAGAGGCAGGAGTTTGTCATAAGGAGGGCCATGGCCGAATAGCAACAGAAGCTACAAGCCAACCAGAGGGTGAGGCTGGTCAGGAATCAGACAGCCAGTGCCATCAGTGCTTCTGAAGGGCATTGGCATGTCAGTGCGTGTTCAGAACATGCACCAACTAACTTCAAATGTCTGACAGGCAATGCCAGAGATGGCTATGGAATTCAAGGGACGTGGACATCTACCTCTGTGCATATCTTCAAGACCTGCAACCCCTTGGAGTGGGAGGCAAGCCAATGCCAGTTGCCCTCAAGGTCACTGCGGTGCTGAATCTCTATGCCCCTGGATCATTACAGGGATCCATGGGGCACATGCGTGGCATTTCCCAGGCTGTAACATACAAATGCATTAGGAAGGGCCAACGATTTCATCAAGTTCATCATTGATGCTGATAGCCAGACCACAAGAGCAGTTGGTTTCAAGGCCATCCTATGGTTCTCAGGAGTGCAAGCGGTCATCGATTGCACTTACGTGGCCATTAGAGCTCCCTGGGAACAATCGGCTGTGTTAGTCCATGGGCACTCCCAGCTGCATTTGTCCAAGTACAAGAGTGGATCCTGGATGAAAAGGATGTCTCCTCAGGATGTGGCTCATGATACGAGTGCATCATCCCCACAGCCCCGTGGAGAAGTATTACAATGCAACATATCATCATCCAGGGCTATCACCGATCAGACCACTGGTTTGATCAAAATGCGCTTCCACTGCCTGAAGCAGTCCGATGGAGCATTACAGTACGGGCTGCAGAAGGCATCCAGGGTTGTCGTGGTCTGCTGTGCATTGCACAACATTGCACTGCAACATAGAGAGGAATTGGCAGGCAAAGACGTGGAGGAGATGCACTCCTCATCAGATGAGGGTGACAGTGATGAATCTAAGGAACCAGGCCACAGACAAGATGTCAGGACAATGCAGAGACAATCTCATTTTTAACCATGCAGGAATGAGGCACCTACCTGACTGGAATTACATTGCCTGCAAACCGTCGCCTGCTTGGGTTGTGCCCACCTTTGCCAACCTCCTCCGAAGCTAAATCCAATGAGCATCCTCTACCACCTAAAAGGGCAAGGCAGAGGACCAGTGTTCACACCCCATCACAAATGAAGATTGCACCAGAGGACACTTGCATTGCATTTGCATATGAGTCATAGAAGTGACCATGATAGAGATTTCAGATCCTGTGCCACTGTGACAGCACTATGACTGTACCAAGAACATTTCAATTAGCACGGCACTGGGCCACTTTCCTTGTCACGGCATATATGGGAGGGCCACCAGATGCTGCATGTTCAGCCATGTTTCACAGTCTTGAGAATAGAAATCTTGACACGTACACGAACAACACTGTTGCCTCCACAAGGAGTGAGATGTCCCTCAGTCCCCTTCATCCATCAATGATTGACAACCACGAGACATGCCCTCTGACTAAGCAAGTCAAAAAAATGAACATAATGTACACATGAATAAAATGAAGCAAGTACAATGTGAAAAATATACAACTGAAGAAGTGTACAGTGATTGAACATCCGTGCAACATTTGTGCCCTCATAAAATCTTTACTTTTCTCGTTCACCCACTATGCCTTGGTGTAACCCCAACATTGCAGCTGAGGTGGAGGTAGGCTGTTGGGTGCTATGCCTTGTTGCCTGAGGTGACTTTAATGGATATCCTCTGGTGGACCAAGACCTCGAGGGCTCCCATCTACTGGGGTTTTCCTGTATGGAACACCCTCCTCCGCCTTGTTTACTTGATGCACTGCGGCTACCAGCAAAGGGGATGAGAACCAGCCGCACAAGAGAGTTCCCCAAGAGGATGCCCCCCGTGCACTTGGCACGTGTTCCTCCTGTTTCCCATTGCATGATGGCGCCTCCCTGTCTCCCTGAGGAGAAGAAGCACTGGGAAGGAGGTCCAGGTGACTTATCCACTTTCACCTAACCACTGCTGCATGGAACTCATGGCCAGAGTGATGGAATGAAGGTCATGGTGCATTTGAGTGGTCCCTTGGACTAGGCTGTTCATGGCAGTCACCATCCTTTCCACAGAGGAAGCCATGTGCTCACATGTTGGAGGCATGACAGAACTCATGGCTTGGATGGACTCCTTCACTGTCTGCACAATGCTGCATATAGCCTCTGGCACCTCCACCAGATGTCCCCTTTTCTGTCTCTGCGTCTCCAGCAGACTTCTTAGGGCTGAGACCAGAGGCCAGTCATCAGCCTAGGGCTCAGCATAGGCATGGTCCCCAATGGTGCACCCACTGTCAGAGATCTCGACTGTCACAGCCTCCCTCAGCTTCTGTGACGTGTGTGTGTTGTGCTCACCAGGTTGCGCTGCCAATTCTAAATATGACCCCATTACAATCGGTATGACTGTCAGTCTGCTGGTGGAGGGTGCAGGAGAGGCAGGTGACACTGCATCTTCGGGGTCTTGTTGTTCTTCCTCTTCCAAAGGTGGAGTCCTTGCTGAAAGCCAAGGACTGCAGCCTAGGATCCAGGTTGCGATGACCTGCAGTCGAGAATACCAAGAAATACATTAAGCAGTAGCTTGGTGTTACAGAACTTGAATACTGCTGAAAAGAGAGACATGTTGCTGAAGCTTATGGTCTTGCACTCATCAGAACAATTGCAAGAATGCCAAATTTCAAACAATTGCAGCAATTTATACTAAAGGAGAAAAGGGTGCTGATTGGTTGCCACTCGACTCTAATTGGCCAAAGCCTTGCCATGGAGAAAGCAACAGGCAACTATAGACTCTTCAAGCTCAGGGTAATTTGAAAAAGGCATAAGGCTTGAACATATTCCTTTTGTTTGCAGAGAACAGGCCCCTGCATTTGAATGTATGTCACTTCCATCAAGCATAAATGAGCCATGTTATGAGCTCAACTGATTATCTTAAATTGGTTGTTAGCACACTCAGGGTTGTTCAGTAAGTGTTGTCTAATTACAGAATCACCTCTGACAATAGATGTTTTGTTTTCGGTTTTACAAGCATGGGCCGATTGCCAGACACCGGCTGCATATCCCACCAATTGGCTGATAAAATCAAACAGCATGTTCCTTCTGTTTATTGTAAAAGGCTGAGTACAGATTGTACTCAATCAGCCCACACTTGCACTCAGTGCCTGATTGAGGGACCCAGCATCGAGAAGAGGGGGCCCACTGAGAGCCACAACCATGCCCTTGCTTACGACATCCCCCTCCCTTCCCCTGCACCCTCCAACCTGTGATCCTCCTCTTGTCACCACTCACCTCTGACCTGGGTCCCTCAGCAACTATGGCTTCAGATGGTTGCCAGCAGCAGCCACTGCCTTCCCTGTGGCACTGCTGAGCATTGAAGAACTGCCAGCCTCTGGTCGGCATATCTTGACAGGTGGGACCCCTTGGGTTCCTTGATTCCAGGGAAGACCCAGTTCTGCCCAGTTAAGTGCCTGTTTGGCACTTAACGCAGCTGGCCTTCCCAAAAAAAGATGATGTGGGGCTCTTGTTAGCTTTCCAGCTGGTGGATGACACCCCCATCATCTATATTAAATTCTGCCCAAAGTCATCAATGAAACAATTCTTTTTACAGCAAACATGGCAACCATATATTGCTAATCAAGCATGGAAGGCTTTGCTGGCTTGGACAGGACGGAAGATGGCCACATCCCCAAGGATATACCCATGCCAAGGAGACAGCAGCACACCCAAACTCTGAGTATTCTTTCAAAAGAGATATGAAAGCCCTTGACATCAATCATGACAACTGGGAAGCTCCAACTGACAATCGATGTAAATGGCGACACCAGCTGTGGGCAGGAATTCACCATCAAGACAACATGTGGTTTCAGAAGCTCCAAAGGAGACACCAACCCTGCAGACAAGGCATCAGCAAAGGTCATCCTTCAGCACCAACAAGGGACAACTTCATGCATGGCACTTGTGGCAGACTTTGCCTTTCCACAATAGGCTTGTTCAGCCATCAAAGGAAGTCTAACAGATGATCTCATCTGACCTCGCCAGAGTTCTGAAGCTGCATTCCCATCAGATGTTGCATATGGAATAATGCTACTCACGCCAAATGTTTGCGACTGTGAGATGAGTGATGGTGTCTCTTCATCTTCACTCTCTTCTTCCTCCAGCGACTGGCAAGTTCCAGTTCTTGAGTATCTGAAATAATAAAGGGACAAAGGTTAGTTTGTAATGAGGTGAGAGGAGAAAGTAAGAAGTGGGAGCTTACACCTTCTGCAGCTTCTCAGTCAAAAGAGATTGAGGGTTGAGGGGGAGATTGGAAGAAAGAAGGATAAATAGGGATTTGGATGCTCTTATCAACAATCTTTTCACTTCTACCAGTGGCCATGGTCTCAGCGATGCCTCTTGCCATGACCAGCACTGTCTCTTCCATGGGTGATGTGGTTGTCGTGGTTGAACAACTGCTGTTGTTTGTGAGCTGTGCATTATGAGCATGAGACTTTCAATAGAGCTAAGTGTGTGGAGGTGAGGTAAAACATCTGGGTGTTAGGATTGAGTCCTGATTGAGAGAGAATATTGGCGGGTGATGAGGATGTACTGAATTAAGCAATGAAGAAGGCAATTGGTGCAGTTGGTAGGACATCCCATTTGAAGGTGAACTCAGTCACCTTGACAGCTCATGTCAAATGTTCAACTCCTTCTTGCACTGCACCCATGATTTTGAAGCAACAATCTGGCAATCCACTGCTACTTAATCCCTTGGCCTCCTGAGCATCTGTCTGGAGGGCCTCCTGCCTCTCTGTTGATACAGGACATCTCTCCTTTTCACCTCTTCCACCAATACCTCAGTGTCTGAAAATCTTGCTTCTGGCTCTCTTGCATGTACATCCTTTGCTAAGCATCTAAGCGCAGAATCAGTTTTCAAATGACTTCCACCACTGTTTGCAGCTACATTGTGCCTCCCCTTTAAGAGGTGCAGTATCCTTTTGTTCGCAATGGCTTTAAACAGCAGGGCACACAGACCACAGGCATAAGTTATAACAATCGTAAATTCAGATCTTTAACATGCTCACATTACACTATACAACATAAGTACTCAGTCAAACCAGATGATTTCAATATGATTATATGTTTTCTTATTGAGATCATGATTCACTTTAAGAACTTAGGAACCATGCTTCACAATTCCAGCCTGACTACAGCAAACAGTGGTTTACTCAAACCATTTATACCAATTCCACCTTTGATCTCTACATTTCATGCATACTAACACTAAATCACTAAATTATATTCCTTTATTTAACTTGTTATTACTTTACTAAATTATTAACTAATCAACTAACCAAATAAATAAAAACGGCTAGACAAGCATGGCAGGACAGCTGGGTGCTCCAACTGCAACATGTGACAGTGTGTGGAGAGCATTGTCATCATAGGACAGCCATATCTGTGATAAGTGTCCGCAGCTTTTGGCTCAGAGTTGTTGAGCTGAGGTCCAAATTGTAGAAACTGCGGGGCATCAGGGAGGGAGAGAGTTACCTGGACACTTTATTCCAGGAGGCAGTCACACTACTGTGCTGAAGTATAACTTTAGGGTTGGTCAAAGACAGGTGGGTGTGACTGTGAGTCAGGCAGGTATAGGGATTCAGGATGTGGAGATGGAGGAACCTCAGCCCTTAACTTTGACCAAGAGGTACTTGCTACCTGAATGGATGAGAACAAAGGCTGCTGCGTGGGTGGGCAAACAGACTGTGGCACCATGGTGCAGGATATCATTCAAGTGGGGGGAGTGAAAAGGAACATGGTAATGATAGGGGACAGTATAGACAGGGGAATAGGTACTGTTCTCTGCAGCTGTAACCGGGAGTTACGGAGGTTGCCTGTCTGCTGCCAGGACTAAAGAAGTCTTCTCACTGCTGGAGACGAACTTTGAGTGGCAGTTGTCATGGTCCGCGTGGGAACCAGGGACATTGGTGGAACTAGATATTTTGCTGAGGGAGTTTGAGGAGTTATGGTCCAAACTAAAACACAGAACCTCAAAGGTGATCATCTCTAGATTGTTATCTGAGCCATGCGGCTGTACACAACAATCACATATAATAGCAGGAAGTACAAACTTACCATGCTGCCTGCAACTCAACTTATAAACTTGGGTTATTTGCACACTTGCACCCACACCTGGGGGATAGACTATTTCTCCCCTATCTGCTCCTCCCAAGCATGTTACACTTACAATATGTCATGTCTCAAATTACTCATTTGCTGTTATTTTCCAAAAGGAATCTAACTAACCTGTAATGATTTGTTGGTGGGATACAGGTCATCAAGGACAGATGGAAGGAGTAAACGGTGGGTCTTAGTGCAAGAAAGATACAGGTGGCAGAGTTTTATAGAGATTGACCAGTTAGAAGAGCTATGGAATGATCGAGTCTCAATGTAATAAAGGTGTGGATGAGGGTTTCAGTCACAGGCAGGCTGAGGCAGGGGATGAGGTGGGTGGCGGTAAGGATGTAATAGGTGATCATGGCAATGGAAAGTATTTGTAGTTGGAAGCTCAGATCAGGGTCAAATAGAACACTGAGACTGCAATCAGCATGATTCAACCTGAGAGAATGGTTGGGAAGGGGGATGGAATCAATGGCAAAAGTAGTGAGTTTTGGTGAGAGTTGAAAACAATCACTTCAATCTTCTCAATACTTAACTAGAGAAAATTGCAGTCATCCAAGACTGGATATTGGGTAAGCAGTCTGACGACACAGGAGCAGTGGCGTGGTCAAGGGAGGTGGAACAGAGGTAGATTTGTTTGCTATCAGTTTGCCCCTCGTCTCTGGATGATATCGCCATAGGCTTATAAATCAACATAGGAATAGGAGTAGGCCAATGAATCCCTTGAAGCTGTTTTACCATTCAATATTGCGAGGTATCTCCTACCTTTGCCCCATTTGCCTTATCGCTTGATATTTTTGGTTAACATAAATCTATCAATTTCAATTTTAAAATTAACAATTGATTTAGCATCAATTGCCATGTATGGAAGAGTGTTCCAAACTTTTACCACCTTTTTGTGTGAAGAAATCTTTCTTTATTTCACTTTTGAAAGGTCTGGCTCTAGTTTTTTGACCATGCCTCTTGATCCTAAACTGATTCTCCCAATCTACCTTGTCTGTTCTCCTTGATATCTTGAAAAATTTTTTTTAATATTCATTCACAGTATGTGGGCTTTGCTGGCTGGGCCAGCATTTATTCCCCATCCCTAGTTGCCCTTGAGAAGGTGGTAGTGAGCCATCTTCTTGAACCACTGCAGTCCATGTGATGTAGGTACACCAACAGTAATGTTAGGAAGGGAGTTCCAGGATTTTGACCAAGTGACAGTGAAGGAATGGCGATATATTTCCAAGTCAGAATGGTGAGTGGCTTGAAGGGGAACTTCCAGGTGGGTGTTCCCATCTATCTGTTGCCCTTGACCTTCTAGTGGTTGTGGGTTTGGAATGTGCTAACGAAGGAGCCTTGGTGAATTCCTTCAGTGCATCTTGTAGATGGTACACACTGCTGCTACTATGCGTCGGTGGTGGAGGGAGTGAATGTTTGTGGATGTGGTGCCAATCAAGTGGGCTGCTTTGTCCTGGACGGTGTCAAGCTTCTTGAGTGTTGTGGGTGCTGCACTCATCCAGGCAAGTGTATTCCATCACACTCCTGACTTGTGTCTTGTAGATGGTGGACAGGCTTTGGGGAGTAAGGAGGAGGATTACTCTTCACACAATTCCTAGCCTCTGACCTGTTCTTGTAGTCACAGTATTTATATGGCAGGTTCAGTTCAGTTTCTGGTGAATGATAACCCCAAGAATGTTGATAGTGAGGGATTCAGTGATGGTAATGCCATTGAACATCAAGGGCGATGGTTAGATTCTCTCTTGTTGGAGATGATCATTGCCTGACACTTGTGTGGCGTGAATGTTGCTTGCCACTTGTCAGCCCAAGCCAAGGATATTATCCAGGTTTTCCTGCATTTGGACATGGACTGCTTCAGTATCTGACGAGTCGCGAATGGTGCTGAACATTGTGCAATCATCAGCGAACATCCCCACTTCTGACCTTATGATGGAAGGAAGGTCATTAATGAAGCAGCTGAAGATGTTGGGCTACTCTGAGGAACTCCTGCAGTGATGTCCTGGAGTTGAGATGACTGATCTCCAACAGCCACAACCATCCTCCTTTGTGCTAGGTATGACTCCAACCAGTGGAGAGTTTTGCTCTTGATTTCCATTGACTCCAGTTTTGCTAGGGCTCCTTGATGCCACACTCGGTCAAATGCGGCCTTGATGTCAAGGGCAGTCACTCTCACCTCACCTCGGGAGTTCAGCTCTTTTGTCCATGTTTGAACCAAGGCTGTAATGACGTCAGGAGCTGAATGGCCTTGGCGGAACCCAAACTGAGCGTCAGTGAGCAGGTTATTGCTATGCAAGTGCCACTTGATAGCACTGTTGATGACCCCTTCCATTACTTTACTGATGATCAAGAGTAGACTGGTGGGGTGGTAATTGGCTGGGTTAGATTTGTCCTTCTTTTTGTGTAGAAGGACAAACCTGCACAATTTTCCACATAGCCAGGTAGATGCCAGTATTGTAGCTGTACTGGGGTGCAGCAAGTTCTGGAGCACAAGTTTCTTGCTGGAATATTGTCAGGGCTCATAGCCATTGCAATATCTAGTGCCTTCAGCCGTTCCTTGATATCACATTGATCAAATCATTCCTTAACCTTCTAAATATAAGGGAATACAACTCTAGATTATGTTATCATTCTTCACAATTTAACCTTTGGAGTCCAGGTCTCATTCTGGTAAAGCATTCATGCACTCCCTCCATATATCCTTCCTAAGGTGTGGTGCCCAGAACTGCTCACAATACTCCAAATGTGGCTGACCAGGGCTTTGTACAGCTGAAGCATTACTTTGACCCCTTTTTATTCCAATCTTCTAGATATAAATGTATGTATTCATTGATCTTTTTGATTATTTTTTGTACCTGTTCATTTTAATGATCCATGTACTTGGACTCCCAGATCTCTTCAAAGAAAGTCTTTTGGGTCTCTGGAGGTAATGCTGCTGGGGGTGGGAAAAGAAACCATTGCTGGAGTTGCTCTGGCTGTGATCTGATTGGTAAGAGTGGAACGAAGCGAGACAAACCCATTGAGGTGTACACAGTGGAGGAAGGGTTTTGGAGACAGATAAAGCACCATGATGACAGGCACAGTGGATGCCATCTGTCTCCTTTGTCAGGGCTGCCCAGTACTGGGGCAGGGATAGAAACTCAATCCACTGTGCCCTGTATGAAATGGGACTCAGGTCAATGGCAGCCGTTCAAGAAGTGGCATAAAGCAAATGACAAAATAAAAGCTAAAATTACTGAAAAATAGCTTTTAACCAAATCTATTAATGTTCTTCTGCTTTCTCAGCAATCCCTCGAGACCTTCTGTGCTTGGTGGGCACCACGGGGACTGAGGTGTTTTATCGACCCCCTTAATCATATTTTGATTTAATGTTGGCAAGCTTCCTTTAAATTTTGTCTTTTGTTTTTGTAGTTTCCCTTTAAGGGGCTACTTTTCAATTTGTCCCTGATTTGTTAATTTAGTTTATTTGGTTGGACTCGAAAGAGTTGCCTTCTTAGCAATACTGCAGCCCATGTGAAATTGGAATGGATATGCTTCAGTACAAATGAGGCAGAAAAAGTTGCGAAATGGTTTGTATGCGATTGTTATTATCTCATTTGCATGTGCGAAATCCAAAAATGGGCAAGTGCTTCTAATAATTGTCAGAATTGACAGTGGAATGATGGACTACCTCTGATAAGGTCCGAGATCCAGCATTGCAGATCTCTGTCCCATTTCCTACAATTTCTTAAGACAAGGAAAACAAAAATAGGAATTAGGAATTTTGTGACATTCATACTCATCTATCTGGTATAGGAAATGGTGGGTAGCCTTGGCAGGTATTCAGAGGTTGACAAATCTCTTTTTATATCTGAACCTATGTCCTTTGAACATTGGGAAGTGCTCTTCAATATCCTTTGATGTAATTTTACTGCTCAACGTTTATGCTGAACTCTTCACTCACCCATTCCTTGAAGGAGCTGCCCTACAGGTACATCAGTGAATGGATGACTTATTTTTGGATACCGTGTAATTCTTTAGTACACCTTTAATTTGCCACTAAAAGCTCTTTCGAAGCTGCAGTTGCATCGGCTGTAGTACTTTCCACTCAGCAATCCCGACAGGAGGCTCAGTCTAGACCAGGAATTTACAGGGTAATGCTCGCAAAGCCTGAATGCTGGGACCAGAAAATATAACTTGCTATTGGACTTTGGAGCACTTCTGTGTATCTCACTAAATAAAAACCCCTGGAAGGAATCTTCCTGCCTTTGAAGATTGTATGAGGCCGGGGCCAGTAACGGGGCCTGACCCCACCTGACTGCCCGATCTTTTTGGGAGTGCCATCCATAGCAAAGCTACACTGGGCTGGGACAATGGGATGGCCTGTAGCATTGTCCTATTGGGAAAGGTGGATGGTGCTGCCTCAAGATGGAAACATCCTTGGAAGATGTGTTAAAATTTAAAAAATATTTGTGACCACAGGTGCCAGGGTCATAAAGGGTTTCCACAAGTGCTAATACTCCTTGGTCTCGCGCCCAAGTATCCAATGTAAGCCTAAGCACAAGTGCTGGCAGGCTTGATTGGCCACAGGGATCATACCAAGATCCATCCTGTTATCGCTCAAAACTGATACAATCTCCCTTTCCAGCAGTTTCTCCGGATAGTGCTTAGGAGTGGCTATCCTGGCTGATTGAAACCCGCCCTAGCCGAGAATCACTGCCAGTCCTCTCAATATACGAAAACAAAAGAAAATTTTTGAATTGATATTCCTGGTCTTACAATGATTAACATATTCATTTTTCCCTTTTAATTTCCATTCTGACCTGTAATGGAAATAAAAGTTAGCGAAGACATTTTCTAAAAGCTATTTCTCAAGCAGAATTCTCTTTTCTACATTGATTTTCAGAAGTGTTGACTTCAATAGTGAGCTTTGGGTGCCCTTCCCAGACGTGGTGTCACAGATGATGATTGTTACACTCTTGCTGTTTTCTACAGGGGGTGTCTCATGCTTCGTTATGCATTCACAAAACTCTTGTGTCTTATTCCATGAGCTGATCTATAAAATCAACAAGATGATGAGGTCAAGGTTGAATATCAGCCAAAGTAAATTCAGGGAGGAAAAGGTATTACATTTCTTTAGTTTAAAATGTTATGGTCAATGCCTATTAATTATGTGTTGAGGGAATTGTTGTCATTGTGGTTTCCTGAAAAACTTTGCTGTTAGATTTTTGATGCCAAACATTACAAATTCTTACCTATTTCACCTTGTAGCTCTCTAAGATTAAATCATGTAATGCACATGTTTGTTTGGGTTGTTAAAAATGGACCTAAACGAAGATTAACAAATTGGCCAGCAGGGCTCCCTCATTAGCTCAATAAGTAAGTGTACTGCATGAACTCTATGAACCAGGTTAAGTCCCAGGTTCGGCCCTAGTCTGTGTTTAGTTAGTTGAGGCTTACAGTTGTCCTCAATACTCATGAACTGAGGAGAGTAATGTTTTACCTGTCAGCCGCAATGGCAGCTTTTCACACTGTATTATCCCAAACCCGCTGCATTAATTACGCAATCCCAGGAAACAGGCCATTTCCATGGTGCGCGTGCTCTCATTCACCTGCCATGCCATCACGCCACTGCTTCATCACGCCGGGCACCATATTTAAAGTCCAGCCGCGCGCGCACCTCTCAGTGCTTTGACCTCACAACTGCTGCACAGAAGACATGGCCCCGAAAGGCAAGAAAACTGCAGCCCCCAGGTTTAGTGATGCGTCCCCTGAGTGCCTTTTGAATGCCATAGAGGCCCGCCGTGATATCCTCTAACCCCTCTCTGGCTGCAGGACGGGCAGCTGCATCACTAATCCAGCATGGGAAGTGGTGGCAGCGGTGGTCAGCGCCTATGCCCTACAAAGAGGATAGTCACCCAGTGCTTCTACAGGATGAAAGGTCTCATCCATTCCACCAGGATAAGTCACTTTTCTCATCACTCTCAACTCACACACTCACAAACACATCACACGTCCACAGGGATCTCACACCTCAAAGGAAAACACCACTAACTCTCACACACCCCCTCACATCTTCCTCAGGCTCATACCCTCTCGGGCTTGCATCCTTATCCTGTCCATGGCTCCACTCACCACACAAACATTCCACACAGTGCCATGCGGTCTGCTCACACTCTCTCCATCTGTTTCCATGCAGGAGAAGCCTCTTCACATCAGCAGGAAAAGGTCCCAAACTGGGGGAGGTGGGTGGGGGGGAGGGGTGGAGGCACATCAGGTCCCTCACTCGCTTTGAGGAGTGTACCATTGTGCTGACTTGTGAGGATGTGGACCATGCCTGCGGCGACAGTGAGGCCGGAAGCAAACACCCACCCGAGGATCTTGTATCACATCATCCCTCTCTCAACGCAACTATGAGCGCTCTCCTGCTTTTGACTCTGCTGCCATGCACTGATTATATCTATGTCAGTTCACAGGGAGCTCTGCCAAGCGACCAACACCTTCAGCCAGCCAGTCCCTCAACTCCATTAACGTCCTCACCTCCAGCCAAGAGGACACTGTCCCCATGGAAGGGGTGGAAATAAGTAGTGTGGAAGACCCGTCACCGCACTTACCCACATCCTCCACCAGTGCAGAGGCACACACCCTGATGGGATCTAGATCTAGAGTAGGCCTGGGTTCACAACCTTGTGGTCACTGCATGGACATTTGTCCGCAGCAGGAGGAGGCAGGTTCAGCCGAGCTCCCTGGCACTCGGCGGACTGCTAGGTAAGAGGCATCTGTGAGGTCTGAGTCAGATGACAAATCTCTGGGTTAGGCCTTCTAGCTCATTATGGAGAGTCAGCAGAAGGTGAGGGAACATCATACAGAGCTGTTGGAAGCCCTCAACAGAGTGGCACATGAGTCAGAGGAGTGCATACACCTGCTCTCTGATGAAGTGGTGCCTACATATGAGCGCATGGTGGTCGCCATAGGAAGGATGGCAGACACCATGGAGACCAGGCCTGGTCCAGCAGAATATGGAGATGTGCGCAGACCTGCACTCTATCACAGGAGCCGTGAGTGAGCTCCTGCAGTGGCAATATGAGAGGGAAACGGGGCACCTGGACATCCCTCCAGGTGCTCCTTCCCCTGAATGAATCAGGCCATGGCCCTCGGGCACCCCAAGGAAGGAGAAGCGGTAACTGGACACCCCTAGGTCACCCACTCAGGAATCTCAGAGGCTGTCTGCTCCCTCCGAGTCCCCTTTTCCTACGAGTCCCTCAACTTAATCTTCTGTCATCGCAGAAGGAGCAGCTGGCCCATGAGTGATTCTGGAGGGAGAAGTGTGTGTGCGTGTGTGTGTATGGGGCAGGGCCTTTTGGAGCCTCATGCAAGCACTCTCCCACGCATGCGGATCTTTCCTGTATCACATTCATCTCAATGTCCTGAGTATTTTCAATGCTGCTTGCTGAGGTTCACTTTCAGTTGTCCATCTGAGCTGAACTGCATCTCCGCCCACCCACTGATCACGCTCCCATGCAGCACCTGATCTCGCCCACCACGACTCTCATTTCACTTTTGATTTGGACAATGTGGAGCTAGTTCGGTTTTACTCTCGCTCCCCCATCCTTTACCCTCCCCCAGCCACCAATTTCCTTTCCCCCATCCCAGTTGACCCCCCAAACATCACCTTTCATCTCCCCTCCGTGACCTAACCAGCCACAACCTTTTTCCTTCGGGGATGTCCTGGTGAATGTGCACATTCCCTTCCTTCCCGAAAATCCCACCCCCATCCACATTCAGCTCCCCGACCTCCTCCTTCCAACACCCAGGGTCCGTATCTGCCTCCAAGCCACCCTTAGTCCTCCCTCCTCCCGACTCCTTCCTCCAGCCTTAACTCTTCCTCCAACCTCACTTCTTCCTCCAGATTTACTCCTTCCTCTTTCCTGATTCCTTTCTCCATCCTTACTCCTTCCCCACTCCACACATCTCCCTCCCCCTGGGCCCCCGCGTCTCTCTGCACTCCTTTCTCTCGCTGGACTCCCTCCCCTCTCCGCACTCCTTCCTCCCCCTGGACTATCTCCCCTCTCTGCACTCCTTCCTCCCCCTGAACTCCTTCCACTCTCCGCCCTCCTTCCCTTACACCCTCCACCCCCCTTACACCTAACTCTCCAGTTGCCATCTTCTCCCGTTACCCCCTCCTTCCCTGTACTACCCCCCCTCTCAACCTCCCCCGACACCTTCATTCCCAACCTCACCCCCATGACACCTCTTCCTCTCCCAGTCGATCCTAGACCTTTTTCTCCCACCCCCTCAACCATCATCTGTTGTGAGCATCAGCGGTGACTTTCCAACTTCTGTAAGCTGCTTCGCAGCAGAGCCACGTCCATGAGAATCCACCCAGCATCCCATGGACATTTCTCCAGGATCCCATTGCTGTCGGGCTCCAGCATCTTCTGCTCCTCAGATGTCCACGATGTGAGCAAGGCCCTGGCGATAAGTCCCGACTTCTGCACGTCACACTTGTCAAGACGGGTTCCGCACCAGCGTGTTTCCCCACCAACGTGGGCGGACAACCCAGCGGGCGCCGATGAGTCGGAGGGCTGGCCTTATAATGATATACTGATGTATTCCATTGAGGTTCCCAATGTCCAATGGCGGGAAACGTAGTCCACCATCGATGAGGTGAGCGGGTGATCGCAAACTGGTTTCATGAGGTTGTGAATTGATTTTTGGCCTTCTTACCATATTGTCCGCTCATGCCACCAAACACACCTGACGCCACGGGGCACGTAAAATTCTGCTCACTGACTCCCAGTTGCTATTGGGTGGTATCAAGTGTATATACATATGGCCATCAAGCAGAGGACAGCAATGAACTTGGCTCTCATGTTGTTCACAGTTAAATATAATACAATTATTCACTGATCAGACTCACGCTAGAAGGATAGCCACAAGGTACAGGCACTGAAAGGCTTTAGTGACCAAGGAATCAAAGCGCTGCAAAGTTGGCACTTCTGGGAGAAAAGGAAATTAGTAGAAAACAAATCTGTCAATTATGATTGAATTGTTTATAACTGCAATGCATGTACGAGCAATACATGAACAACTGCAAAAGGGACTTGTTTGCATATTCACAAATTCAAAGTGGACCCACTTGTACTGACTTCTTTTAAAATCCAGAGGTAGTAAAAGAATCATTTTCTCAGTGTGTGCTGCCAGGGAAATGGGCACTTCACCCATTGGCACTCCAGACTTGTAACATGCCTTAAATGCCTGGATCTCACTTCTCAAAAATTATTGTGAAAACAGAATGTTCTGTTCAAAGAAATATGAGCAGTTTTCCAACCCTGAGGTCAGATATCATAGGCTACATGTGGAGCAAAGTTCTCTCCAGCTTCTCCAACAGTAAACCTTAATCCCAGCCTGTGAATTTTTCCATTTCGTGCATGGGCTGAGGGTAATTTTCATCCACTTTGCTGAGTGTGGTTTTCATTGGGTACCGGACTGAGAATTCCTAGAACTATTTCAACTGGCAGAGAGGGGAGATTTCCATTCCATTAGCCTCGACTGGATTCAAGCTTTAGTCCTGGGGATGAAAGAATAGTGGACTCATCCATTTCACTGCTCAGTCAAATTTCCACACTTCTGCTGGATTCTTTAACAGGAACTTGCATTTATCTAGCACCTTTTATGTAGCAAAACACCTCTAGGTGTTTCACAGGAGTATTATCGGACACAAATTGACACTGAGCCACGCAAGCAGGTATTAGGGCACATGCCCTCAAGCTTGGTCAAGAAGTACTATTTTAGGAGAGTCTTAAAGGAGGAGAGAGAGAAAGGGGTAGAGAGACAGAGAGATTTAGGGATGGAATTCTGGGCCAGGATTTTACAGTGGGTATGCAGGGGTGCGCCCGACATGCCGGAATGTAAAATGACGCGCGATGACGTCGGGCATGCATCCCGAAGTCATCATATTGTCTCGCGATGTTTCATTCGGCCGTGCACCCGCTGATAGTTGATAGGCCTATTAAGGCCATTAACGAAGTAATTAAATTCAAGTTTATGCTGCCTGTCCAACCTTACGAAAAGGCCAAGCTGCCTTTACGTTTTTTAGGAAACCTCATCCATGAGCGGGCTGAAGTTTCCTAAAGCTTTTACGAATTAAATAAAAAGTTTTTCTGAAAAATAAAAACATGTCCCTTCTCATGTGTCACGGTCACATGAGGGGACATGTTTCATTAAATTTTTATCATGTTCATTTATTTTTTCAAAAGTGCTTCAATCTCCCTGAGGCAGCTCCATGCCTCAGGGAGATTGAAGTGCTCTTTTGCGCGTGTGCGCGAAATAGCACTGGACCTGCCTCTCCCTCCTCTCCCCGCCCGCACAGGCAGCACTACTGCTCGCGTATTATGCTGGGTGGGCCTTAATTGGCCCGTCTGTGTAAAATGGCGGTGCGGAGCCAATCACAGGTGGGGGGCTCCGAGACTGCCCCTGCTCGCTCCTGCCGAACCCGCCCGACTTGGGAAAAGGTCAGGCCCTGGAGTTCAGGGCCTAGACATGTGTAGGCATGGTCATATGCAGAGCAGTGAAGAAAACTGGGGATATACAAGAAGCCAAAATTGTACGAATACAGAGTTCTTGGAGAGCTGATGGAGATTACAGAGATAGGGAAGGGTGAGGCCATGGAGGAATTTGACCATAAGAATGAGAATTTAAAAATTGAGGCATTGTCAGATCAGGAGCAAGCACAGGGGTTATAGATGAATGGGAGTTGGTGCTAGTCAGGAAACGGCAGCAGAGCTTTAGATGAGCTGAATTTTAAGGAGGTTAGAAGATGGGAGGCCAGGCAGCAGAGCATTGGAATAATTAAATCTGACAGTAGCAAAAACATGGATGAGGGTTTCAGCAGCAAATGAGGAGAGGCAGGTTCAGAGATGAATGTTATTATAGAGGACTATCCAGCACTTCCAGAACATTTACAATACAGGCATCTATCCGACAATGTGGAATAATGGCCTGTCCATAAAAATCGGGACAAATTCAATCTAGCTAATTATTGCCCCATCAGTTAACTCTCAATCATCCGGAAAGTGATAAAAGGTGCTATCGACAATACAATAAAGTGGCACTCACACAGCAATAGCCTGTTCACTGATACTCACTTTGGGTCACTCAGCTCCAGTCCTCATTACAGCCTTGGTCCAAACAAGGACAAAAGAGCTGAATTCCAGAATTGAGGTGAGATTAACTGTCCTTGAAGTCAAGGCAGATCCTTTGGCATCAAGGAGCCCTAGCAAAACCAAAGTCAATGGGAACAAAGGGAAAACTCTCCACTGGTTGGGATCATACCTAGTAGAAAGGAAGATGATTGTGGCTGTTGGAGGCCAATCATATCAGCTCCAGGACATCACTGCAGGAATTCCTCAGGGTAGTGTCCTAGGCCCAACCAGCTTGAGTTGCTTCATCAATGACCTTTCCTTCATCATAAGGTCCGAAGTGGGGATTTTTTTTATGTTTAGGCAGTGTTCGGTACCATTCACAATTCCTCAGATACTGAAGCAGTCCATGCCTACAAGTAGCAAGACCTGGAAAATATTCACACACGAGCTGATATGTGTTAAGCAACCTTTGATGTGACACAGTGCTGGGAATGGCCATCTCCAAGATGAGAGAATCTAATCATCGCCACTCGATGTTGAATGTCTTTACCATCACCAAAACCTCCACTAGCTGGAGGAGGAGGAGGCTCCACAAATATCCCCATTCTCAATGACAGGGGAGCACAGTACATCAGTGCAAAAAATAAAGCTGAAGCATTTGCAACAATCTTCAGCCAGAGGTGCCAAGTGGCTGATCCATCTTGGTCCCCTCCAAAGATCCCCAGCATCACAGATGCTGGTCTTCAGCCAATTCGATTCACTCAAGAAATGGCTGAAGGCACTGGATACTGCCAAGGCTTTGGGCACTGGCAATATTCTGGTAATAGTATGGACGACTTGTGTTCCAGAACTTGCCAAGCCCATAGTCAAGCTGTTCCAGTACAGATACAACACTGGCATCTACCCGGCTATGTGGAAAATTGCCCAGGACAACACTGCAGGAGTTCCTCAGGGTAGTGTCCTAGGCCCAACCATCTTCAGCTGCTTCATCAATGACCTTCCTTCCATTATAAGGTCAGAAGTGGGGATGTTCACTGATGATTGCACAATGTTCAGCACCATTCGCGACTCCTCAGATACTGAAGCAGTCCATGTCCAAATGCAGCAAGACCTGGACAATATCCAGGCTTGGGCTGACAAGTGGCAAGTAACATTCGCGCCACACGAGTGTCAGGCAATGACCATCCCCAACAAGAGAAAATCCAACCATCGCCCCATGATGTTCAATGGCATTACCATCACTGAATCTTCCACTAACAACATCCTGGGGGTTACCATTGATCAGAAACTGATCTGGACTAGTCATACAAATACTGTGGCTACAAGAGCAGGTCAGAGGCTAGGAATTGTGCAACGGGTAGCTCACCTCCTGACTCCCCAAAGCTTGTCCACCATCTACAAGGTACAAGTCATGAGTGTGATGGAATCCACTTGCCTGGATGAGTGCACTCAAGAATCTTGACACCATCCAGGACAAAGCAGCCTGCTTGATTGGCACCATATCCACAAACATTCACTCCCTCCACCACCGACGCACAGTAGCAACAGTGTGTACCATCTACAAGATACACTGCAGGAATTCACCAAGACTCCTTCGACAGCACTTTCCAAACCAATGACCACTACCATCTAGAAGGGCAAGGGCAGCAGATAGATGGGAACGCCACCACCTGGAAGTTCCCCTCCAAGTCACTCACCATCCTGACTTAGAAATATATCACCGTTCCTTCACTGTCACTGGGTCAAAATCCTGGACTCCCTTCCTAACAGCACTGTGGGTGTACCTACACCACATGGACTGCAGCGGTTCAAGAAGGCAGCTCACCACCACCTTCTCAAGCACAACTAGAGATGGGCAATAAATGCTGGCCCAGCCAGCGAAGCCCATATCCTGTGAATGAATACAAAAAATCTGGAAATTACCACTGACCAAAACTTTAACCAGACTAGCCACATAAATTCTGTGGCTACAAGAGCAAATCAGAGGCTGGGAATTCTGCAGCAAGTAACTCACTTTTTGACTCTTCAAAGCCTGCTCACCATCTACAAGGCACAAATCAAGTGATGGAATAATCCCCACTTCCCTGGATGAATGCAGCTCCAACAACACTCAAAAAACTTGACACCATCCAGGATAAAGCAGCCTGCCTGACTGGGACCTCAACCATCACCTTAAACATTCACTCCCTCCGTCATGGATGCAGAGTGGCAGCAGTGTGTACCATTTAGAAGATGCACTATGGCAACTCGCCAAGACTTCTTTGACAGCACCTTCCAAACCTACAACCTCTACTGCCTAGAATAAGAACAAGGGCAGCCGTGGAAATACCCCAACTGCAAGTTCCCCTCCCACCATGCACCATTATGAATTGAAACTACATCACCATTCATTCACAGTCACAGAGTCAAAATCTGGAGCTCCCTCTCTAACAGCACTGTGGGTGTCTATACCGCACGGACTGTAGTAGGTCAAGAAGTTGGCTCACTTTTTTGAGGGCAATTGGGGATAAGCAACAAATGTTGACCTTGCCAATGATGCTCACATCCAATGAGTGAATAAATTTAAAATAAAGGTGAAAATAGGGGCTCTTGGTGATGGAGAGGATATGGGGTCGGATGTTCTGCTAAGGATGAAATAGGGTGGCAAGGCTGCTAACAGTCTGATTCAGCCTTAACCTCTCACATCCTCAGTTTTATAGCAGGCGATTGGTTTTAAACTTCACATCTGCTTAATCTACAACACCTGAACAAACATGCCCCAAACAATTCATGACTTTCTAGATGCTGAATGAGTTCCAGACAAAATGTTTATATTGATTGATAATGTAATATAGGAACCAAATTCCCTATCGCATCATCAATATTTCTTCACTTATAAAATTCAGCTTCTATCTATGTTCCCATAAGACTTTTTGTCTTTGTATTACAACCATCTGCAGACAGAGATGTAGCCAGGACTTGAGAATATGTGAAAATATTCAGAAAACTTGAACATCAGAATATGTATTTAGCTTAATTTTAGGCTATTCCTCCTGAAGATATTTTTAGAGCAAAAGAAAAAATGTCTGGGGGAGTCAGTTCAGATTGAAGGAGCATCATGGTTTATGTTTGTCACTGATCTTCCACCTCCAGGCTTGGTTTTGAGTCTAGCCAGAACAGGAATGACAGTTGCCATTCTTTGCCAGCCACCCTAAACTTTTAAACTCTTTCGAGTTATCAACAGTCACAGATTGCAACTCTTTCGAGTACAATCACAGTTCTTGGTTTCCGGGAGTGGGACATGAACCCACAACCCTCTGATTCAAAGGCGAGGGTACTCTAAACTTTTAAGCTGCTATTGTAGAGCATCCAAATAAAAGAGTATTTCCTGAGTTAGATTGCTGCTTGTTAGGCCCTGAACTATCCACCATTCAGGAAGCTGCATCCTTAAAGGATTGAAATGGACATTAGGCAAGTCAAACCCAATAAGCCATACTACTTTGCCCAATGGTAATAGATATTTCCTCACTACCTATTATGTTTGTCTGTTAAAGTTATTAACAACGAGCGTTTATTCATCACTTTCTTCTGCCACAAAGGGGAATTGGAAGTTCAAGGAAGATATGAAAGGGAAATCATGCTTGACAAATCTACTGGAATTTTTCGAGGATGTAACTAGTAGAGTTGATGAGGGGGAGCCTGTGGATGTGGTTTATTTGGACTTTCAGATGTCCAAATAAACCACATCCACAGGCTCCCCCATATCAACTCTACTAGTTACATCCTCGAAAAATTCCTTTCAGAAGGTTTTCAACAAAGTCCCACATAAGAGATTGGCGTGTAAAATTAAAGCGCATGGGATTGGGGGTAGTGTATTGAGATGGATAGAAAACTGGTTGGCAGACAGGAAACAAAGAGTAGGAATAAATGGGTCTTTTTCCGAATGGCAGGCACTGACTAGTCTGGTACCACAGGAATCGGTGCTGGGACCCCAGTTATTCACAATATATATTAATGATTTAGATTAGGGAATTAAATGTAATATCTCCAAATTTGCAGATGACACAAAGCTGGGTGGGAGGGTGAGCTGTGCGGAGGATGCAGAGATGCTTCAGTGTGATTTGGACAAGCTGAGTGAGTGGGCAAATGCATAGCAGATACAGTATAATGTGGATAAATGTGAGGTTATCCATTTTGGTAGCAAAAACAGGAAGGCAGATTATTATCTGAATGACTATAAATTGAGAGAGGGAAATGTGCAACGAGACCTGGGTGTCCTTGTACACCAGTCGCTGAAGGTAAGTATGCAGGTGCAGCAGGCGGTAAAGAAGGCAAATGGTATGTTGGTCTTCATAGCTAGAGGATTTGAGTACAGGAACAGGGATGTCTTGCTGCAATTGTACAGGGCCTTGGTGAGACCACACCTGGAATATTGTGTGCAGTTTTGGTCTCCTTATCTGAGGAAGGATGTACTTGCTATAGAGGGAGTGCAGTGAAGGTTTACCCGACTGATTCCTGGGATGGCGGGACTGACATATGAGGAGAGATTGAGTCGATTAGGATTATATTCGCTGGAGTACAGAAGAATGTGGTGGGATCTCATAGAAACCTATAAAATTCTAACAGGACTAGACAGGGTAGATGCAGGAAGGATGTTCCCAATGGTGGGGGAGTCCAGAACCAGGGGTCACAGTCTGAGGATGTGGGGTAGACCATTTAGGACTGAGATGAGGAGAAATTTCTTCACCCAGAGAGTGGTGAGCCTGTGGAATTCGTTATCACAGAAAGTAGTTGAGACCAAAACAGTGTATGTTTTCAAGAAGGAGTTAGATATAGCTCTTGGGGCGAAAGGGATCAAAGGGTATGGGGAGAAAGCGGGAGCAGGCTATTGAGTTGGATGATCAGCCATGATAATGAATGGTGGAGCAGGCTCGATGGGCTGAATGGCTTACTCCCACTCCTAGTTTCTATGGGCAGAATTTTGCCCTTGGTGGGCATGCGGGCCCCACCGGCTCGGCGGCGGGTGGACAGCTGACCTCTGCCGCCGAAATGGGGCCCGCCGCCATTTTGAGTGGGCGGGCCAAATAAGCCCAGCTGTCAAAGTACGCTCTTTTGCACGTGCGCGTGAAAGAACGCACTACTCCCAGAGGCAAAGTCCTGTCTCAGAGAGATCAATGACAGGGGACAAAACTTTAAAAATAGAAAAATAAAAATATTATTAACATGTCCCCTCATGTGGCAATGTCATACGAGGTGGGACATGTTAATAAATATAACATTACATTTATTAAAGTTTTTAAAACGGACATGAAACCTCATCCCGCCAGTAGATGAGGTTTCATGTATTATCAGAAGCCCGCTGGGGTTCCTGGCCTGCCCGCCAGCCTTAAGGTTGGACAGGCAGGTCCTTTAGTCACTTTAAGTACCCTGTCAATGGCCTCGATTGGCCATTGACAGGTCAGCGGGCGGACAGCTGATTTCGCTGTCCGCCCGCCTTCCTGAAAATTTAAAGGGACCGGGATGACGTCGGGGATTCCTCCCAACGTCATCCCGCGTCATTTTCCCCTCGGCGAGCGGGCCCCGCCCCCAAATCGCTGACGGGAAAATTCTGGCCTATGTTTCTATGTTTGCATGATGAGATGGAAATTTGTCAGCATTTGTTTACTGGCATGTTGATGGTGGTGCAGGCAGTAGACACACCCAGTGCCCAAACTAGGCCACATGATGCCAGCCCAAAATCAGGCCTCAGGCCTCATCCAAATAATCTGGGTGAACTGCCATCACCTGTCGCAGCTCCACAAGCATCTCACTCTTTTGCTCTGCTGAATTTCAGGCCACTTGCCTCTTGAGCAGTGGTCCTAGCTATGTGCTGGTTGGGGAGGGAAGAACAACAGGAGCAAGGCTGCTTACTAATCACTGCTGCTCTTCCTGGCTCCACAGGGATGATTAGATTTAAAAAAAAACTGACCTTGAGTCAGTAACTGATGAAGAATCCTGAGTGATGCAGACCACATGCGCTGCTCTTTGTAAACAAATTTCTGTGCGGGGACCTAAAATAGGTGTAAGGACCCTCATTTACATATGTGCAGTAAAGAGGAATAATGGCTGTTTTAGGTGGCTAGTAGGAACTAATGAAAAATGGCACAACCAAATTTTGAGTCGAAATCAAAATGCTCCTTCCAGGTGAAGCAACAACTATGCGCACGCCTTTCAATTTAGCATACTGTATTCGCTGCTCACATTGCAGTCTGTTCTACACTGGGGAAAGCAAAGACAAATTGGGCAACTGCTTTGTGGAACACCACGGTTCAGTCTGCAAGCATAACCTTGAACTCCTGGCTGCCTGTCATTTTAATTCTCTACCTTGCTCCCACTCTGACCTATCTAGCCTCAGCTGCCTGCGTTGATGCTCAAAGTAATCTTGAGGAACAGCATCTCATCTTTCAATTAGGCACTTTGAACTCAATGTTGGATCCAGAAGCTTGCAACAATTTCAGACCGTAACCTCTGCCTCATTTTGTTTCCTTTGTCTTTGCTGGTTTTACTCTAATTTTTCTTGAGTATTGCTGAAAAAGAGACTTTTTTGTCGAAGATTTTTGTCCTGCGCTCATCAGGACAATTTGCAAGAAAATGCCAATGTCAGGGGAAACAACAAATTTATACAGTACCCAACCAGCCCGTGCTTTCAAAACTCAAAACACAGTGTCCAACCTTAGGTGTTATTCTGCGATTGGACAACATTTGCTAAATAATCCTCAGTGTACCAAGAATTATGCTGACAACCAATTTAAGATTGTCAGTCGGGCTTACAGTGTGGCACATTTGTGTGTACTGGAAGCTACATATATTAATACACAGGGCCCTGATCTTTGCAGACAGAAAGAACATGTACACACATTGCAATTATTTTAGCTAAACAAAATATGTGACAGTCACTCGCTGGTTCATTCCCCAGGGTAAAGTCTTGACCAATCAGAGCCAAGTTGCTTGGTTTAAATTTTAAACAATGCTTGGCAGTTAACTACCAGTTACCATTAACTGGTGCATTTTCCATGGCAACGCCTCTACCAATCAGAGTTCACTTGCCAACCAATTTGCACTCTCTTCTCATACAGTATAAAGTTGTTGTTTCCCCTGACAATGGTATTTTCTTGAGAATTGTTCTGATGAGTGCAAGATGAAAAGCTTTGATAAAAAAGTGTCTCTTTTTTCAGCAATACTCAAGTTCTGTACTACCAAGTGACTACTCCTAATTTTACTTTTTTTTTGCTTTCAGACGGCAGCTATTCAGCATTCTGTCATTCACACCTCCTGTAGACAGATCATCTGTTTATCTACTTATCCCATTATCACTCTCTTTGGCCTTTCGCCATCAACCCCTTTGTCATTTAATCTTTCCAGCCTTCCATCCTAACACAGGCCTTCCTTTTTGTTCTTTCCCCCACCCTCCCACATTTCACCTGCTTAAAACCTATTACATCTCGAACTTTTCCCAATTCTGATAGTATAATTAACTATAGACTAAGTCCCATAAAGGGTTAACTGTAATAGCTGGTGATGTCACAGAAGGAATTGACATATACGCATGTGATCTGAGAGAGTCTGGGAGAAAGTAGCATGATTAGAAGCTAGTGTAAGGAAATGTTCTCATAACTGTAAATACGTTACAATAAAGTTAAGGTGTTTGCAGTTTTTGGGAGTTAATGAAACTACTCCAACCCAACAACACAATAATATATGATGGCAAGTGATAAAGGTGACAGAAAAATCTCTACCTCTACCACAGCACTTCAAGAAAGTTGCAGGCCTAAATCAGGCTGAAGTATGACCAAAGTGGTACAGGAGATTTGCTCAATTTCAAACTGTATCAGGTCTCGCAGTGAAGCCAAGACTGTAAGCAAGCCAGTACACTGTTGTACACCATCGGCTGAATTTTACGACAGTAGGATTTTACGTTCCCGCCGAAGTCAACGGAGTTTAGAATGGCTTGCTGCATTTTACGGCCCTGTCCCGGTTGCACACAACTGTAAAATTCTGGGCCAAGGGTGACTGTGCTGACGACAGTTTAATTACCCTGGGGATCGATGAGGGTAAAGCCACGTCGACCGAATTCATTGATAGATTGGAGACATATTTCAATCTCAGCAAGAACACCGACATGGAACTCATAAGGTTCAATAAATGTACACAGAGACATGGGGAAAGCATAAACGCATTTATTAATGGTTTGTACCATTAGCAGAAGACTGAGCATAGTAATCTGAAAGAGGAGTTAACTTGTAACAAAATAGCTATTGGATTAATAGATGACGCATTATCAGATAATTTATAGTCCTGAGAAGACTTGACACTGGCGAAGGTGATTCAATTAAATAGGCAAGCTGAGATCATGAGGCAGAACAGATCAGTAGTCAGAGGAAAGAGACAGCCGGAATCCCAAAGTAAACAGTTGAATTTGTCAAACAAAGAAAAGGAAAGATAGAGAGAAGGAGACACATGTGGCAGGAAAAGCAATTAATGGCCTAGACTAGCTGTTGCTAGGAAGGCGAGGGAGAGAAAGGCACAGGTGTGGGAATTCTCCCTCCAAAAATGTGCAATGCTATTGGTGCAAAAAGGTGGGGCATTTTCAGGCAGTATGTAGCATTAGAAAAAAGCAGACAGAACACTCAAAAGGAAAAAGTTTTAAAAGGAAACAGTCCGTGTAGTTGAAGATTCACAAGACATTAAGATAACTTTCTTAGGAGCGATTAAAGAAGTAAGTGGAAACTATTAGGCCAGGATTTTCCCCTCGGCGATTTGGGGGCGGGGTCTGCTCGCCGAGGGGAAAATGACGTGGGATGACGTCGGGAGAAACCCCCAATGTCATCCCGGTCCCTTTAAATTTTTAGAAGGCGGGTGGACAGTGAAATCAGCTGTGCGCCCGCCGACCTGTCAATAGCCAATTGAGGCCATTGACAGGCTAATTAAGATAATTAAAGACCTTCAATTAAAGAACTTCATCCACTGGTGGGATGAAGTTTCATGTCCGTTTTTTAAAAATTTAATAAACTTTATGTGTTTCTTATTAACATGTCTCATCTCGTCTGACATTGTCACATGAGGAGGACATGTTAATAATTTTAATATTTCTCTATTTTTTAACTTTTCTTACTTGTCAGGAAACTCCCTGAGACAGCATTTTGCCTCGGGGAGCAGTGCGCTCTTTCGCACGCATGTGTAAAAGAGCGCACTTTGACAGTTGGGAATTCCCACCCCCCCCGCACAGGAAGTGCATAGCGCTTCCCGTCGGGCAGGCCGCTGGGCGGGCCTCAATTGGCCCACCCACTCAAAATGGCGGCGGGCCCCGTTTCGGTGGCGGGGGTCGGCTGTACGCCCGCCGCCGAGCCAGTGGGGCCCGCACACCCACCAAGGGCAAAATTCTGCCCTTAGAGTGTGGAGATCCTGGTAGAAGGCCACAGGATACAGATTAAACTAGATGCTGGAGCAGCAGCTTCAGTTCTTTTAAATACTGAACCATGGTTAAACAAGAGAGTTCTCCAACCATCCTACAAAAACCTACCCAGGCCAGAAGGAACAGAGCTGAAAGATCTGGGAGAACTAACAGCTACTTTAAAGCACAGAGAGAAAGTAATGACTAAAGTATGGTACATAATTCAAGATCTGAGTTGTTCACTTTTAAATCGAAAGGCATGTATGGAATTGAACCTAATCCACAGAATAGAAAAGTAAAGAATGGTAAAAGTTAATCAGGAGACTTCAGAGTAGAATTTCTGAAGTTATTTATGGGATTGGGAAAGTTGAGAACAGCATATTGTATAACACTAAGCCCAGAAGTGAAACCAATATACTTATATACAAACAGGTTCCACACCCATTACTCCCAAAGGTAAAGAAAGAGATCAACTCAATGGTAAGACAAGGAACCATTTCACCTGTAAAAGAGCCACCGAGTTGATGCTCAGGGTTAGCACTGGTTCCAAAGTGAAATGGTTTCATAAGAATATTTGTTGATCTCATACAACTCAATAAAGCTGTGAAAAGAGAAGTCCATCCGATGGGATCAGTAGATGAGAGTTTAGCTAAATTAGGGAGTAGTTCAATATTCAATATTCTGGCAAATACCACTAGAAGAGGAGTCCAAGTTTCTCACAATGGTTATAACACCGTTTGGAAGATCCTGTTTTACCGGTTTCCTCTTAGGAATAACATTCGCACCAGAGACCTTTCAAAGAACAATGTCAAATATTTTAGAGAACATATATGGAGTTGTTTACCACATGGATAACATGTTGATACATGGGTCCACTCAAGTTGAGCATGACATGAAAGTGAAAGCAGTGCTGAGAAGACTACAAGAGGTAGGATTGACACTCAACAGTAGGTGAGAGTTTTCACAGCCAACAATCAGGTTTCTTGGTCACATGCTGAGTGCATCAGTAATAAAGGTTGATCCACTGAAGACCAGAGCCATAAAAGAATTTTCAGCTCCAAAGAACATCACAGAGTTACAAAGGTTTGACGCGGTAGTTAGGAAGGCAAATGCAATGTTGGCATTTATTTCGAGAGGACTAGAATATAAAAGCAGGGATGTGCTGCTGAGGCTTTATAAGGCTCTGGTCAGACCACATTTAGAATATTGTGAGAAATTTTGGGCCCCGTAAGTCAGGAAGGATGTGCTGGCCCTGGAGAGGGTCCAGAGGAGGTTCACGAGAACGATCCCAGGAATGAAAGGCTTAACATATGAGGAACGTTTGAGGACTCTGGGTCTATACTCGATGGAGTTTAGAAGGATGAGGGGGGATCTGATTGAAACTTACTGAATACTGAAAGGCCTGGATAGAGTGGACGTGGGGAAAATGTTTCCATTAGTAGGAGAGACTAGGACCCAAGGGCACAGCCTCAGAGTAAAGGGAAGACCTTTTAGAACAGAGATGAGGAAAATCTTCTTTAGCCGGAGAGTGGTGAATCTATGGAATTCATTGCCACAGAAGGCTGTGGAGGCCAGGTCATTGAGTATATTTAAGAGGGAGATAGATAGGTTCTTGATTGGTAAGGGGATCAAAGGTTACAGGGAGAAGGCGGGAGAATGGAGTTGAGAAACTTATCAGCCATGATTGAATGGCGGAGCAGACTCGATGGGCTGAATGGCCTAATTTCTGCTCCTATGTCTTATGGTCTTAAACGTTCATGGGAATTGTGAAGCAAGTGGCAAAAACTTAACAGAGCTCAAACAGCTGCTACGCCAGTTGTTGCGCCAAGACAATGAATGGTGTTGGGAAGATACACATCAGAATGGGGAACTGCCAGCAGCGCCTGCCCACCTCTGATATGGATTCCAACCTCTTTTAAGAATTCAGCCCTTGATATGTAAAGACATTTATTTCAGTGCCAATTTCACTGCTGGGATATGTGATATTTAATCTGAGTGAATGAATGAAATTTTGCTTCATGTCCTGACACCAAACTACTGTTACACATGCACCACCAAGAGGAGCTAATGAGTGAAGCAAACACTGTTGAACAGGCTCACATTGATGTGTGTTATAATAGTTTTGGTGCTTAACCTGAATTTTATAATAATAATCAACATTATTAAAAAGAGACCCAAGGCCAGAAATACTGCTGGTGATAACAGTGGTTATCATGTTCATGCGATATTCCTTTGTCCAGTAATTAATGACATCTGTTTAAAATAATTATCATTAATAATTATAGTCCTACCTCAGCTGGGAACAGAGAATGGGGATTTATACCAGAGGCTGTATAACTCTTCTGTGCTTACAGTGGTGAGAATTAGACACATCTGTGAAAAAGGTCACCTTTGTTTGGCAATCTCCAATGAGACACCCTCATTACCAAGGATGTTCAAAATGAAATCCTCCTGTGATCTGTACTGCGATTGAAGCATGCCAGGCATGATAGCTGATTAATTGCTAAGCCTGGACACAGTACTTTACAGTAAAGATGATAGTTAACTATACAGTTGAGAAACGATGTTTGAAACAACCTTCAGGTTTCTGAATAAACTCCAAACAAATGTGGATTGAAGTTGCACTGTTCCATATTAATAATTAATGCAGTACCATCTATTATGGCTGTGTCACTGCGATTTGCCAAGTTGCTTCCTTTCCCTTCCAGCAGATCACTGCTGTGGATTCTTTCCTCTATTTCAACCAGCTCATCTTTAGAACATTAGGCTTTTACTTTCATTTTATCCTTTCCTGCTCTGATATATTGAGCCTTCTTCAAGGGCTTGATTTATTTATAAGCAATGTTGTATCTTTCTTCCAGATCACTAACCCTTTTTTACTATTCCACATGATCCTATTCAACAGAGCTGTTATATTATATATATTTATTTTCCTTTTGTGGTTCAGAATTTTGTAAAGTTATATTTCTCCCTGCTCTTTTAAGGTACTTAGAAGGCCAATTTTACAGCATATTTCTAATGTAATCAAAGGTGCATAGAGACCGTGGAGCTTCAAAGCTCGGCCTGGTAAAATGAGGCGGTAAGGAAGTGGAGAGTCTGGCCCCCTCAGAAAGCCACTGGGAGAGCCAACATGTGGTGGCAGGAAGGGTGATGCATAGAGAGCAATGCCAGACGTCGGCAGAAGGAAGGAAAAGGTACCAGCACTAAGGGGGGCATGTGGCCGGTGCCACATAAGGGCAGTGGCATTTGTTTCAAGGAAAGCACAGGTTTGGCAGCCATCTTAGTAGATGGCCTACGAATCAGAGAGAAGCCATGGGCCACATCTACCCAGGCTGTTGGACCCTGTTAGGAGGGAGAGGCAGGTCAAAGGAAGGGAGGCCCAGGCACCGGTGAGGGCATATTGACAACCTCAGGATCAGTAAGATGGCCAGCTTCAGGTTGGCACAGAGGATGCAGAGGGGCATGCCAACAGCCACCTGTGTGCAGAAGACGCCACCCCCAGGAATGAGCAAACTGCATAAGACTGAACTTTGTCCAAATGTCCAAACGACGGTGTCAGCAAAGACTGCAGCTCTCTAGGGAAGCAGTCACTGATCTCTGTGCAATGCTGCAGGATGAGTTGAGACCTGTGGGGTTGGTGGACACCCAATGCCAGCGGCACTCAAGATCACCGTGGATCTCAACTTCCACACCTCCGGTTCTTCCCAGGGATCTACTGGGAAATTGTGTGGAGTCCTTCAGGCAACAATCCATCAGTGCATTTGAGAAGGTGGCCAGTGCCTTTTTCAAGAGGCCTGTGACTATGTGCGATACTTCACAGATCTGGAAAACCAGGCAGAGAGGTCCAATGGCTTCTGGGTCATCTCTGGATTCCCCCAGGTACAATGTGTATTTGACTGTATGAATGTGGCCACCTGGGCTGCTCCAGACCAGCCAGCAGGCTTCATCAACAAAACGAGGCTTCCATTCCATCAATTCCACCAATGTCCAATGTCCAATATGGCCACGAAAAGCAGTATCTTCAGGTGTGTGCACGGGTCCCAGGAAGAAGCCATGACACCTACATACTTTGGCAGTTCCATGTCCCACAGACTTTCCAGCCCCCCTGCATGCATCCAGGGATGGATACTTAGAGACAAGGGCTTCCCACTGAGGACATGGCTATTCACCCCTGTGAGGAACCTGCGCACAGAGGAGAGGTACAACACCTACCACAGGTCAACTCAAATGACCCATTGAGCATACCAGTGGGCTTCTAAAATTGTGATTCAAGTGCCTTGATCAATTTGATGGAGTCCTTCAGTATTTCCTAGTGAACCTTGGTGCTCTGCTGTGCTCTGAACAACCTGGCATTGCAGAGAGGGGAGGTGTTGAACAGTGAGGACATCACTCAACATGATGCCTCCTCTGATGATGAAGATGTGGAGTAGGCTGCTGACCCTGCGATGTGTTTTGTGTGACCCTTGAGCCCTTTCAAAAAGCTTTGATTAAAGCCTTACCTTTAATCAGTTCTGCTGTCACCTCCTTTATTTTGCACTCCATTGACCAGGGCCCAGATGCACAGTGCACATTGACAAGGATGAGGAGCTAAATGGGCATGTCCTGGTCCATTGCTTTAAGCTCCTTGAGGAAGGCTGTAGATGAAAGATTTATTGAGGTACACAACAGAAATGATAAACGTCTATATACTGTAATCAACTGTGGACCCCCAAATACAGCTAGATTCTCCTCTTAACTCTCCTACAAGGTGCTACTCATGTCCCTGCAGCCAAGGCGGAGGGAGGTTGACTGCTGTGCAAGTGCCCCCTGGCTTGGGTTGACCATGTGGCTGTCCCCTGGTTGCCCGAGGCCTGGTAGACCCTGGCATGCTGAGGATCCCCTGCACAGGTGCAGATCCTTCCTCTGTCATCACGGCTTTTTAAGGCATTGGTGTCAGTGGCAGAGGGGCTGAGGAGCTGCTGCCTAAAGCAGGAGCAGCTAAGATGTAGAAGGCAGCCACCCCTCTGCCTTTGCAAGGCACACTTAGTGTTCCCTATTCACCTGAGAAGGATGAGGAGCTGCTGGAGAATCCAGATGCCTCATCTCCATCTTGCCTTTCCACTGCCGCATTGAGCTTGTGGACAAGGCGATGGCACGCAGGTCGGTGTAAATCTTTGACATCCATTGAGTGGTCTCCATGACAGCCGGCAATCCCTTGATGGAGGAAGTCAGAGATGTGGGAGCACTTGTGCCAGGATAGACTCTTCCATTGACAGTGCATGGGTGTCTGTAGCCCCTGAAAGCTCCACCACACGTTCCCTCACCTCTCATTGCAACTGCAGCAGTTGCCATGTTGCAGTCGACTCCAAAGGCACGTTATCAGCCTGGGTCTCAGCAGCGGCCTGGCCTCTCACAGTTCTCTGATTGTCATTGGCTGTCACAGCCTCCCATCAGCTGCCTGGGTGTGTCTGTGATGTGTTCAGCAGCTTGTGACCCTGAATCTTATCGTGAACACATATCCACCAATGTGAGAATTTCTGCATTGGCGGAGGGTGCGGAGGATTGATTTGGGGCTGCATGCACTGAGGATGTCTCCATCTCCTCAGACAGACATTTACCTCTTGCCATGGTACAAACATGTCTCTAACATGGATGCACTGCTGCCTGGACCCCTTGCCACCGACTGGGCGATCACTCCCACTCCACCAATATTGCCACATACAAGCCCCAAAGAGGAATGCAGCATATATACTCACCTGGCAGAGTCATTGAGCTCATTGACACAGTTTCAACACTGGATCTGTTTTCAGTGGGTGACCCCGCAGCTGCTCACCTCCTCTGCGATCTTCGTTCAGGTTTGCCTGGTCAGGTGGGGCCCTCTCTTCTCCTCCTGTCCCTGGGAAAGAGGACCGCCTGTCTTGCTCTTGCAGCCTGAAGGAAAGCTTGCAGGGAGGCATTGCTGAACCATGGGGCCAGCAGGGGTCTTACTCCTCCCATTCCTGCTCTAGCCTTCCAACCAGCTCCCTGGTGGGTTCAAGCTGCAGTCAGGAAGCAGCAGTAATAGCAGGATGGTTCAAGATAGCAGTCCAGGGAGGGAACCCTTTAGTCAGGCAGCAGCGAATTCAGTGCTGGCAGATTTTTAAATATGGTGCCAGCATCTGCTGCTGCATCAGCTGATGCCAACCTTACTGCCCATCTTCCCGCCTCAGGCCCTGGATCGGACAGCTCCTATGCCTTCATTACTTAATTGGCCAGGTCGCTTAATGACCAAATGGAAACGGAACCACCTTCTGCTGCCACCGCCATGATCTTCACCCTTGGCACAAAATTCAGGCCTGGTTGTCTTTTGGTAGATTACCACTCTTTATGTGTAAATGTCAGCAGGCTAGTTGCCTACAGGGGCAGCACAGCCAAGTCCAATTCTGTGCTCAGGGTAAGGACTCAGTGCAGGAGAACGTCAATGCTAAGCATTCACAATCAGAAATAGTGTAAGCTAGATGTGAGTAAAGGCCTGCTTTACATGATTCATTGCGTTGTCCTTTATCATGAATACATGTCCTATATAAAGGTGACTTTCCATTCTAATTGCAGCTACAGTTATTGCCTCTCAGTGTAAGAAGCAGTACATAACAGCAATTGCAAAATCAAAGCAGTTTTGGGGCGAAATTTCACCCACTGGGGACTGACTTGAATGTCCAAAATAGATTTAAACCATAACCTTCACAGTAAGGAGGGAAAAGACCTCTATCGTTTCAGCCTAGGGTGAATTCAAAGACGGATCAAGTTAAAATGATGGCGTGCCCCTATGTTGCCCTAGCTCCATCTACATTTATTTTAGTTAAATGCTATTTGAAAAGCACCAAAATCACTTCTTCGATTTGATTTTTTCAATTACTTGCATTCAGAAAAGCTTTTATTGCACAAGATTCTTATAGCCTGATAGACCTGACGACACCACAGTGCCTCCTTTAGTAATAAAAACCGAAAATGCTGGAAAAATTCAGCAGGTCTGGTAGCATCTGTGGAGAGAGAAACAGAGTTAACTTTCTGAGTCCGTAAGACACTTCTTAAGAGCTCTGATGAAGAGTCATACGGACTCAAAATGTTAACTCTGTTTTTCTCTCTTTACAGATGCTGCCAGACCTGCTGAGTTTTTCTAGCATATTCAGTTTTTATTTCAGGTTTCCTCAGTATTTTCTTTTGTTTTAGTGCATCCTTTAGCACTGACTGTAACATGTTTGTCTCAGCATGGGTGATAGAACGGGCATTACAATTTGCCTCAGTGTTGTTGGATTAGGAAGGGTAAAATTCACCAGAGTTCCTGACCCTAAATTGCTGTTCAGGGGACCCCACTGGAAGTATATCTGTGTGTGCATTGGATAAGTACAGACTCAGACTCAGTTGTGCTGCCCCTGCAGTCAAACAGCATGCTGACATTCACTCATAAGGAATGGCGATGGTACCAAAGGACGCTCAAGATATTTGGAATGGTATCACAGGTAAGTAGCCAACACAGGAAAGGAAGGAAAGGACAGAAGAAAAATGAGATGTTATGTAACTGTTGTCAACTGCTTCCAATTCTGTTTGAGCATCATGAAAGCTTTCAAATGTTAATCTTACAGTTCACTTGAAGAAAAATTGTTGCAAGGTTGTGCAAAGATTGAGTTTCCAAACTTTACTGTTGCAATCAGCCACTTCAAACATGCCAACCAGACTTGGTAAACAAATAGTCCACTTCTAGTCTCAATTCTGTCTATCACTGCCTTTCTCTAGAATCATAGCCCACAATTGAGAATTCTCTTTGGGATGTGAGAGGCAATTTCTGTCAAGAAAGAATTAATGTGAGAGGCAAGAAAGGTGCCAGGCTGGTCAATTGGAGTATCTGTGCCGTTTACGCACATCCTCTTCTCACAGTTAGCTGTCAACCACAGTATGGAGAGCTAACGCAGAAGGTCAGATCACCTGTGGTTCAGATTAAGATAACATCATCCCTGTTAACTTGGAATTTGAAACTTGGGATCTGAATGATGTAACTTTTAAATGCGCATTACATTTTGGCAATGTTATTATATGAACAAAGAGAAACCATTGTATCACTGATTTTTAAGTGGCTGGTATGATTCAGATGGATATGGCCCATTGCTGTGTAGTTCTATTTTCAGAGGGACAGAGGTTATAATGTAGCCTGAATGTTGGGATAAAGGCCAAAGATGCCAAAAGTGGGAAATTATTCCAAACTGTATAGTGAAAATTCATAAACGAAATCCTGTACTAGATTGACTCCAGTATGTCTGAGGAAAAAGTCTCTTAAAAGGACATATTGTAAAAAAAAATAGAGCTGCGGATAGATAACCATAGCAACAAGAATGAGTCCAGGCCGCCTGGAGAGAAGTTTGGAGGTCTACATAAAGATTTGGGGCACTGAGAGAAAAGTGAAATGTTAATCAATCGAGGGTTGTATTTGTGGGAACCTATTGTTGACCAATCACTGTCCAAGAAGTGTGGTTCTAGCTTAAAAAGGGTTTTTAAAGTTAGGCAGAATGGTGAGCAGAAGAGACAAAGCTCCATCGCAACTGCTGCAAATTTGCCTTTCACTTTCTGGCAGTGGCCCCTCATCTAATATCTTGCTGATTGCTCACTACCTCATAGTTTCATGCCTTGATGTAGGCCCACAGGTTGCTTGTGAAACAGACAACCAGGATTTGTTTTATTCGTTTATGGGATGTGGACGCAGTTATTGGCCATTCCTAGCTGTCCTTGAGAAGGTGGTTGTGAACCATCTTCTTGAGCTGCTGCAGTTAGTGTGATGAAAGTCCTCCCACAGTACTGTTGGGGAGGGGTTTCCAGGAATTAGACAGTGAACGAATGGTGATATATTTCCAAGTCAGGATAGTGAGTGGCTTGGAGGGGAGCTTCCAGGTGGTGGTGTTCCCATGTATCTGCTACCCTTGTCCTGCTCTGTTGTAGAGGTCACGGATTTGGAAGGTGGTGTTGAAAGAGCCTTGGTGAGTTGCTGCAGTGTATCTTGTAGTTGGTATACACTGCTGCCACTGTGCATCGGTGGTGGAGGGAGTGGATGTTTTAGGTGGTGCATGGGGTGCCAATCAAGTTGACCGTGTTGTCCTGGATGATGTAAAGCTTCTTGAGAGTTGTTGGGCCTGCAATCATCCAAGCAAGTGGAGAATACTCAATCACATTCCTGGCTTGTGCCTTGTAGATGGTGGACAGGGTCTGGGGAGTCAAGAGGTAAGTTACTCGCCACGGAGTTCCCCAGCCTCTGACTTCCCTCCTACAGCCACAATATTTATATGGCTGGTCCAGCTCAGTTTCTGGTCAATGGTGGCTCAAGGATGTTGATGGTGAGGAATTCAGCTATAGTAATGCATTTGAACGTTAAGGGAAAATGGTTAGATTCTCTCATGTTGGAGATGGTCACTGTCTGGCACTTGTCTGATGTGAATGTCACTTGCCATTTATCATGGGTTGTACCGTAGTGGCGGTTGTTACTGGACTAGTGTTGCAGAGGCTTAAATGAATAATTCAGAGACATGAGTTCAAATCCCACCATGACAGTTGGCAAATTTAAATTCAATTAATTAAGTAATGTGGGAATCAAAAGCTAATATCAGTAATGGTGAACATGAAGCTACAGATTGTTGTTAAAAACCCAACTGGTTCATCAATGTCCTTTAGGGAAGGAGGCCTTCTGTTTTTCACCTAATCTGGCCTATATGTGACTCCTGACCTACAGCAATGTGGTTGGCTCTTGACTGCTCTCAGTCACCACCACCACCTTCTCAAGGGCACTTAGAATGGGCAATAAATGCTGAGCTTGCCAGTGACATCCACATCTCTTGAATGAATAAAAAAAGGTCTAAGCCTCAACATTATCCAGGCCTTGTTGCATGCGGGCATGGACTGCTTCCTTATCTGAGGAGTTGCAATCATCAGTGAACATCCCCGCTTCTAACCTTATGATGGAAGAAAGGTCATTGATGAAGCAGCTGAAGAAGGCTGAGCCTGGACACTACACTGAGGAACTCCTACTGTGTGATGTCCTGGGATTGTGATGATTGATTACCAACAACCACAACCGTCTTTTTTTGTCTCAGGTATGACTGCACCCAGTGGAGAGATTGCTCCCTGATTCCCATTGACTTCCATTGTACTAGGACTCCTTGATGTCACACTTGGTCAAATGCTGCCTTGATGTCAGGGCAGTAAATTTCACCTTACTTCTGGAGTTCCGATCTTTTGTCCAAGTTTGAACCAGATTTGTAATGAGGGCTGGAGTTGAATGGTGCTGGTGGAAGTTAAAGTGGACATTGGTGAGCAGATTATTGGTGGCTAAGTGCCACTTATAAGACAGTTGATATTTTCTACCACTTCGCTGATTGAGAGTGGTCTAATGTGACAGTAATTGGTCAGATTGGGCTTGTCCTGCAGTTGGTGGACAGGACATACCCGGGCAATTTTCCATGTTATTGGGTAGATGCCAGAGTTGTAGCTGTACTGGGACAGCTTGGCTAAGGGCACGTCTAGTTTTGGAGCACAAGCTTGTAGAGCTGTAGTGCTACGAGGGAATGGCATGCTACACTACAACAGCGTCCATTCAAATAAATGAAATCCTATTGACAAGCTTGGGCTAGCATGGAGTATACAACTTTCATTATGGGTTTAGTCTAGGATGAACATCTAATTTCTAAAAGATTATGCATTTTGTAAATTCATAACATGTTTTGTTGAGGCAATTGTAATTTGTGTATAAGCCAAAGATATTGTTGAGTTTCTAATCTTAAACTTCTAATGTATTAATAAATTATTATTTTCTTTATAAAATCATGAGGTTTCTTTAGGAAAAAGAACCCATTAAGTTAAAAATAAACTTAAATTGTGGAGATAAAAAGACAATTTCTCAAAGGAAATCGTAAAATCACATTGTACCTTTTTGTCCCTATGTTTGTCACACTTCTTCAGGGAGCATCCTCGAATATTCAAGGGTCACCCAATCATGGCTTATGCCTTGATTTTTATTACAGCAGGGTGAAGAGGCAGACCCCATGTCTACCTCAACCAGAATGGGAATCAAATCCCTCGCTGTTTGCATTATTCTGAATCACACGCAAGCCATCTAGCCAACTGAACTAACCAGCCTCCCTTGTCACATTTATATATGAAATAAAAATTTATCAACAAAAGAGAAAGGAAACAGTCATTTTCTGCTGGTTTCTTTATATCCTGGTAACCTAGTTCATCAAAAATGTAAGAAGCTGGGCACTGATGATCTGCTGCCAAACTCAAAATCCAGTAAAGCCAATGAACCATTCCCTTCTGCTTAGTTGGGAGACAAGTGGGATATTGTTGCAGCACAAGATTGTTTCTTTTTAATCAAATTTCATCAAGTAAAATAAATAGTTTCTAATTGACTTCAGGATGCACAGATTTCCTGTACTTAATCAGGGATAGAAGATCAGATCCCAGTCAGATTTTGTCGTCGTTTTAAAGGTCATACCGCAGATAGCAGATAGTGTCATCGGGGCAGTCATAGAATCATAGAATTGTTACAGTACAGAAGCTGTGTCCCCGTGACAGCTCCCTGCAAGAACACACAGATGGTCCCACTCCCATGCCTTTTCACCCTAGCCCTGCAATTATTTTTCTCTTCAGGTAATTATCGGATTCCCTTTTGAAAGCCACAAATGAATCTGTCTCCACCACACTCTCAGGCACTGCATTCCAAATACTAACTACTTGTTGTGTAAAAAGCTTTTCCTCATGTTGTTGTTTGTTCTTTTACCTTTAATCAGTGTCCTCTGGTTCTCAACCCTTCTGCCAATGGGCACAGTTTCTCTCTATCTACTCTGTCCAGACTACTCATGATTTTGATCATCTCAAACAAATTTCCTCTCAACCTCCTCTTTATTAAGGAGAACAACCCCAGCTATTCACAGCCATTCTATCCACATAACTGAAGTACCTCCTTGAAACCATTCTGGTAAAATCTTTTCTGCACTCTCCCAGCCTTCACACTCTTCCTAAAGTGTGGTGCCCAGAATTAGGCACAATGGGCTGGATTTTAAGTGCCTCTGCTGGGTGTGTTTTCAGCAGAGGGGCATATAAAATGTCGACTGGCTAGCCCACCACCTTCCTGCCCACCCTTGAGCTTTTTTTTTATTCATTCATGGGATGTGGGCTTTTGCACTGATGTACTGGGATCCCCCATCATTGAGGACGGCGATATTTGTGCAGCCGCCTCCTCCAGTGAGTTGTTTAATTTAATTTAATCCTATTATTGATCTTTTTTCCCACCACCATTCCCACTCCCCCTCTCCACTCCCACTAGGACCATCTGTCACTTATTCATCACACACAAACTGCAGGAACAGCACCTCATCTTCCGATTAGGCACCTTACAGCCTTCCAGACTTAACATTGAGTTCAACAACTTCAGACCATGAACTCTCTCCTCCGTCCCCACCCGTTTTTGATCCACCCATTTTTTTCTTATTCGTTTTTATTTTAAATTTATTTATATATTTTTTCCCACTTATTTTCATTTTTATTATTTTTAAAATTTATTTCCATTTTATTCATTGTTTTATCTCCAGCTTTTAACCTTTTCGATCTTTTTTCCCACCACTGTCCCCTTCTCCCATCCCACCCCCACAAGGGCCATCGGTCACTTTCCAGAGTGCTTACCCTGGTCCTGCTGTTGTCACATTCTGCTCTCCACTCTTAATGTCACCATTAGTGCCTCCTTTAGCCAGCACCACCACTATTAACAATCCTTTGACCTTTTGTTTACGATATCTTTCGCAATCTCTCCTTTGCCTCCACCTATCGCTGGCCTTCTATCCAGCTTCACCTGTTCTGCCCCCCTTCAACAGTACATATTACACCACATTTCTACTTTCCTTTAGCTCTGAAGAAGAGTCATACGGACTCGAAACGTTAACTCTGTCTTTCTCTCCACAGACCTGCTGAGTTTTTCCAACATTTTTAGTTTTTGTTTCAGATTTCCAGCATCCGCAGTATTTTGCCTTATGTCACTTATTCATGCTGTTCTTTCCAGAGTGCTTACCCTTGTCCTGCTATTACCACAGTCGAATTGGCTGAAGACTGGCATCTGTGATGCTGGGGACCTCCGGAGGAGGCCGAGATGGATCATCCACTCGACACTTCTGGCTGAAGATTGTAGCAAATGCTTCAGCCTTATCTTTTGCACTGACATGCTGGGCTCCTCCATCATTGAGGATGGGGATATTTGTGGAGCCTCCTCCTCCAGTGAGTTGTTTAATTGTCCACCACCATTCACGATCGAATGTGACAGGACTACAGATCTTAGATCTGATCCATTGGTTGTGGTGTCGCTTAGCCCTGTCTATTACTTGCTGCTTATGCTGTTTGGCATGCAAGTAGTCCTGTATTATAGCTTCACCAGGTTGACACCACATTTTTAGTTATGCCTGGTGCTGCTCCTGGCATGCCCTCCTGCACTCTTCATTGAAACAGGGTTGATCCCCTGGCTTGATGGTAATGGTAGAGTGGGGGTATGCTGGGCCATAAGGGTACAGATTATGGCTTTCCTTAATTAGTCCACATTTGTCCAAACGTCTGTTAATTTCATCCAGGCTTATCATTTCTAAACGCTTAAACTGACTAGCTAGTAGTCGCTGGGCTATCCCTACACCCTTTTTTTGAACCAGAATGTAATATTTGTAATTCTCCAGTCCTCTGGCACCAGCCCTGCAACTAAAGAGGATTGGAAAATTCTGCAATTTGCAGCCTTACTTCCCTCAGTATCCTCAGATGCATCTGATTTGGTCCTGGTGATTTATCAGCTTTAAGTGCAGTCAGCCTTTCAAATACCTCCTTTTTATCATTTTTAACCCAACCAATGTCTCAGCTGCCACCTCTTTCACTCTGTCAAGACTTTTTATTTAAAATCTCTGTGTTTTTGTACAACAGCTTTAAAGGACATTGCTTTTAAACCACATTCAGTTCCTAAGACAGTCAAATCTGTAAAACTTTCTGCTGATCTGCTCTCCTGTCTACTGAAGAAAAGTTGCAATAGCTTTATCCCTGAATCATGAATCTTTTTTGTATGACAGTTTATGCAGCGGTTGTGTCATTTTTCATTTGTCTACCATACATCAGTAGGAAGTCAACAGACAAATTTTCCAAGTGATTGCTATATTGAAAAACAATATAAGCACTGTACTTCAATTTATTGCAAAACACACATAGCAATGGACCCTGTTAAACAGCTAAGGCCAAGTTGGAAGTAGGTGGCACATTGCCCGAATCATTTGCACTGTGAACAGCATAAGTTTGCCAGTTTTCTTCCGGAGACATTCTGCTGTCTGCAGTTATATCGGTGATGAATTTGGCATATGACATCAATACAGCCCCAGAAATATTCAAATGTTATAGCCTTGGCGAGGAGCAGAAAGCATATTCCCCTATTAATGCACAACTACTAGATTATGAGTGCCCTCTGTTGGTTGATTCAGGAACTAAATTGTTAGGGTGTTGAATCTGTGTGAGCACTGACATAAATTTGGAAGGTCTGTATTCATCAATATTAGGATGTTAGTGCTGGGAAAAGGAAAGTGTTCCATCCCCCACACACACTACCAATATCAGACATTTTCTGCCATGTCATGTACAGTGTAACCAGATGCAGAAAAATAGATCCTCCTTCTCCACCCCGATAATGCTACTCAGTTCCGACGTTACAGCACTTCCGCTACACCAGTACAGATTTGTACCATTCTCCACCAAATTGCCATGAAATTGCCAGTCAGTGTTGAATTAAAGCCATTTTGTTGCTGTAGGTTCATGTCCGCTAGCAACTGGATTGAGATTAAAAACAAAAATAACTGGAAAATCTCAGGAGGTCTGACAGCATCTGTGGAGAGGAACACAGTTAACGTTTCGAGTCCATATGATTCTTCATCAGAACTAAGGAAATATAGAAATGAGGTGAAATATAAGCTGGTTGAGCGGGGGTGGGACAGGTAGAGCTGGATAGAGGGCCAGCGATAGGTGGAGGCAAAGAAGAGATTGCCAAAGATGTCATAGACAAAAGGACAAAGGGGTGTTGATGGTGGTGATATTAGCTAAGGAATGTGCTAATGGTGACATTAAGGGTAGAAAGCAGGACGAGCAAGTGACAGATAGCCCTAGTGGGGGTCGGGTGGGGGGAGAGGGATCGAAATAGGCTAAAAAGTGGAGATAAAACAATGGATGGAAATAAATGTAAAAATAATGGAAATAGGTGGGAAAATAAAAATATATTGAAGAAATTATAAATTATTTGAAAAAGGGGGATCGGAAATGGGGTGGGGATAGAGGAGAGAGTTCATGATCTGAAGTTGTTGAACCCAATGTTAAGTCTGGAAAGCTGCAAAGTGCCTAGTCGGAAGATGAGGTGCTGTTCCTCCAGTTTGCGTTGAGAATCCCTGGAACATTGCAGCAGGCCAAGGATGGACATGTGGGCATGTGAGCAGGGTGGTGTGTTGAAATGGCAAGCGACAGGGAGGTCTGGGTCATGCTTGCGGACAGACTGCAGGTGTTCCGCAAAGCGGTCACCCAGTCTGCGTTTGGTCTCTCCAATGTAGAGGAAACCGCATCGGGAGCAGCAAATGCAGTAGACCAAATCGAGGGACGTGCAAGTGAAATGCTACTTCACTTGAAAGGAGTGTTTGGGCCCGTGGGCGGTGAGGAGGGGGGAAGTAAAGGGGCAGGTGTTGCACCTTCTGCAGTTACATGGGAAGGTGTCATGGGAGGGGGTTGAGGTGTAGGGGGTGATGGAGGAGTGGACCAGGGTGTCCCGGAGGGAACGATCCCTGTGGAATGCCACCAGCAGGGGTGAAGGGAAGATGCGTTTGGTGGTGGCATCATGCTGGAGTTGGCAGAAATAGCGGAGGATGATCCTTTGAATGTGGAGTCTGGTGGGGTGATAAGTGAGGACAAGGTGGACCCTATCATGGTTCTGAGAGGGAGAGGAAGGTGTGAGGGCAAATGCGTGGTAGATGGGCCAGACACGGTTGAGGGCCCTGTCAACCACCGTGGGTGGAAAACCACGGTTAAGGAAGAAGGAAGGCATGTCAGAGGAACTGTTTTGGAAAGTGGCATCATCAGAACAGATGTGATGGAGGCGAAGAAACTGAGAGAATGGAATGGGGTCCTTAAAGGAAGCGGAGTGTGAGGAGCTGTAGTCGAGGTAGCTGTGGGAGTCGGTAGGCTTGTAATGAATATTGGTGGACAGTCTATCACCAGAAATTGAGACAGAGAGGTCAAGGAAGGGAAGGGAAGTGTCAGAAATGGACCATGTGAAAATGATGGAGGGGTGGAAATTGGAAGCAAAATTAATAAAGTTTTCCAGGTCCAGACGAGAGCATGAAGCAGCACCGAAGTAATCATCAATGTACTGGAGAAAGAGTTGTGGGAGGGGGCCTGAGTAGGACTGGAACAAAGAATGTTCCACATACCCCATAAAGAGACAGGCATAACTGGGGCTCATGCAGGTACCCATAGCCACAGCTTTTATTTGGAGGAAGTGAGAGGAGTTTAAGGAGAAATTGTTCAGTGAGAGAACAAGTTCAGCCAGACGGAGGAGAGTGGTGGTGGATGGGGATTGTTCAGGCCTCTGTTCGAGGAAGAAGCGGAGAGCCCTCAGACCATCCCGGTGGGGGATGGAGGTGTAGAGGGATTGGATGACCATGGTGAAGAGGAGATGGTTGGGCCCAGGGAACTGGAAATTGTTGATATGATGTAGGGCATCAGAGGAATCGTGGATGTAGGTGGGAAGAGACTGGACAAGGGGAGAGAGAATGGAGTCAAGATAGCAAGAAATGAGTTCCGTGGGGCAGGAACAGGCTGACACAATCGGCCTGCCGGGACAGTCCTGTTTGTGGATTTTGGTTAGGAGGTAGAAGCGGGCCGTCCGAGGTTGGGCGACTATCAGGTTGGAAGCTATGGAGGGAAGATCTTCAGGGGAGATGAGGTCAGTGACAGTCCTGGAAACAATGGCTTGATGTTCAGTGGTGGGGTCATGGTCCAGGGGGAGGTAGGAGGAAGTGTCTGTGAGTTGACGCTCAGCCTCTGTGAGGTAGATGTCAGTGCGCCAGACAACAACAGCACCACCCTTGTCTGCAGGTTTGATGACAAAGTCAGGGTTGGACCTGAGAGAACGGAGTGTGACAATTTCATTAAGAGTGGGAGTTAGAGTGGGTGAGAGGAGCAGATAAATTGAGATGACTGATGTCACGCCGACAGTTCTCAATGAAAAGATCAAGAGAAGGGAAGAATCCAGAGGGAGGGGTACAGGTGGAGGGAGGATATTGGAGGCAGGTGAAAGGATCTGTTGAACGGCGAGAAGACTGCTGCCCAACGAAGTGAGCACGGAGACAAAGGCAGCGGAAGAAGAGTTCAGCATTGTGCCGAGCCCGAAATTCATTGAGGTGAGGGCATAAGGGTATGAAACTGAAGCCTTTGCTGAGCACTGAACATTTAGCATCAGAGAGGGGAAGGTCAGGGTGTATGGATTGAGATTGCCCAGTTTCATTTCACATAGTCCACATACTGCCAGCATGCACAGGACACTTTCATCCCATCCATCTGGGCTAGATAATTAATACAAGTCCCAAGAGTGATAAGTCAGTGTCTTACCCACTATGCCACCCATTTGTGCCAAAACAGAGTTCTACTTAAAAGCAAATGCATTGGCAGTAGGAACCCCATCATGATTGCATGTGAATTACATTCTGAACAAAACATTTGTAAGACTATGGAGAAAGGATAGGGGTGCGGGATTAATCGGACACTCTCAAATAGCTGGTACTGTCATGATGGGCCAAACGGCCTCCTTCTGCACTCTATCATTCTATTGCTCTTTAAAGTTACTGCTTTATCCTAAAATTGTCCCTCAAGAGTAACTAAATGGCAATATTTTTTCAAACATCTTGATTTAAAAATGTATTTACTTATAGAAATTAATATAAAGGTAACAAGGTTGAATAAAAGGTGATCTGCTGTTCTATCTTTTATAGACTTTAGGGCCAACGGCTGGGAAGTTCCTAGCTCTGCACCCTCTCGGGGGTTTACCAAGGAAACTGCAGTATTTGTACTCCACAGGTGGTATCTTATTTCATGTCTGATAAGCCAATTCACCATGAAGTGTCCCCTGTGGCATCATTATACTTGCACCTGCTAAGCACACAACAAAACAACATCTGCATGACAAAATCAAAAAAACAAATTCACAATGTCACCCAATTAATACATATCCTCTACATTTTGAGTATGAAACTGAGATAGTGCACACAGGACAGAAGCAGATGAAAGAAAACAAACACTTGCATTGTCAGCCGTGACAGAGAGTAGCGCTCTGCAGCATTGTGTCCTGACGGCAGCACTGGGAGTGTGGGAGACTTCCACTCCTATTCAGGATGGCTGGCCATGCACAATGATGTGCGACCAGCCAATTAGATATTTATGGCTGAAGTGCCTGGCCAGTCATGCAGCTGGGCAAACAGGAGGTCAACCCTGCCACTACCTCATGGGGCTGAATGTCCGAACGCCATATTTAAAGGGCACAAAGACAGGCGTTCATTCATTGAAAGCCAGCAGCATCAGTCTGGCTGTGTGAGTGGACAGCTTGAGACTACAGCTGCTGCTCCTACTGCCCTTCCCTCCCGCCCTCCACACCCCATCTGGTTATCCTCAACTGATGCTACCACCCGCTATTCTGAAGTGATGTCTCTGAGCAGACTAATAGCCCACGGTTTAGTAATGCCTCCCTGCAGGTTCTCTTCCACGGCGTTGGGGATGGCGAGTTCTGTTTCCCAGTGATGGCAGCAGGAGGCCCTCCCATCTGCCCAAGGAGGCCTGGACGGAGGTTGCGCTGAAGGTTAGCAGCTGTGGGGTCCACAAGCGAAACTAGGTCCAATGCAGAAAAAAGGTCAACGACCTCCTGAGCTCTGTAATGGTAGGTGGCACAGTATTGTCAGTACAAAGTGGTACTCATAAGGGCAAGTGGAGATCAGGTTCTATGACTCAATACCAGATGTAACGGGACTAATGTGTGGCAGCCAGTTCATGTTGTGAAAGTTCTAACAGTTGCAAGATGATGCATATGAGGAACCCTTTCCAGGGAAGTGACTTTAACTGTTGTAGGCCTGCATGCTCATTAAGGGAAAAGCAGAATACTGTGGATGCTGGAAATCGGAAACAAAAACAGAAAATGCTGGAAATGTTCAGTGAAGAAGGTACTCCCTCCAATCCTGCAACTACCACATAGGCCAGTTGAAAAGGAGAAGTTACAATCCCCGATCACACAGCGACCACAGAGACTCAGGCTTCCTTTCACCGGTTTTATTTAAGCATATGCAAGGGAGCCGCAATCATTCCTAAGAATGAAGACCCAGCTCCCAGACTGATTACATTGCATTACTTTTGTACTTTCCTTATCATAATACATTTGAGTACATTTGAATACATCCAATCGGTAACCGACACACCGGTCTCACGCTAGCTCTATCCTATTTGAGTACATAAACATGTGATTTTGCTAACCAATTATTCTAAAGGATGTATACATAATTATATTATCCAATCAAAATTAAAACATGTACGCAAAGACCTTAGCTCTCACAGCTCAAGACTGTTTGTGTTTCATCAAAGCCCCCTCTTTGTCCATTGTATGTCTTCCCATATCTAAGCTAAAACCATCTGTCCCTTCCCTATGTGAGAGAATAGTGTACTTAATCCATTTTTTGTCCTGCTTGTGTCTTCAGCCTGACTCTCAAGGCTGTGCAATGTTCATCTGGTAATCGTCAACTCTTAATATGCTTAGCAGCCATATCTGCCTGGAGATTTTAAGTGTTCTTCAGTAAATTCTTACAATGTTCTCTTTTAGCATTTTAAATTTTCCCCTAACATTCAGCATCAGTGGAGAGTTTGATAAAAGGTCACAGACTTGAAACTTAACTGTTTCTCTCTGCCATAACCTGTTGAGTATTTCCAGCATTTTGTTTTTATTATGCTCAATAATATTTGATTGTGAATAGTGAAATGCCACTCAATACCTCTTTCTGCTTGCAGGACAAAAGAATGCATGACAGCAGGCAATGGGCACAGAGGAGGTGTCCCAGAAATCAGAATTCTGACTTCTGCAGAACAGGAGGCTGTGGGACTGGCAGGGGAGGACGGTGGCTGATCGAGTGCCAACAGAGAGGTCAAAGTTGCAGGGGATCAGAGTGAAGACATCTCTAGCCTGGTGTTCAGAACTGGGCATACAGGATACAGGCGTGGTACATTGATGGGAAAAGGAATGTGAATAAAAGTCAGCTAATTCCACTACAGGTACTCATAGTCATGTCAGACAGTGAAAGTAGCCTGCAGTAAGCCTGACCTTCACCTCTGAGGAGATGAAACAGACCAGAGGATGCACCTTCACGTCATTCTCCCACATTGTCCATCAGCACAGAGACATTCACCTTGCAGGTTACATTTTCACAATTAGACTCAAGGTCATAATCTGGTGAGCACACCACAGACACATCCCCACAGCTGATGGAGGATATGAAAGCTGAGATCTCTGACAGTCAGGTAAATGTTGGAGACCAAGCCCACGCTGAGCTCCAAGCCGATGACATGCCTCTGGAAATGGCTGGAAGAAATCTGACTGAGATGCAGAGACAGGCAGGGAAATATCTGGCAGAAATGCCAGAGGCTATGCATAGCCTTGAGTGAAAGGTGGTGGAGTGCTCCACCTAAGCTCAGAGCCCTGTCATGGTTCTGACATGTGAGCACTTGGCTTCCTCCATGGAAATATTAGCAACCACCATGGGAATCCAGGTCCAGCAGAACATGCAGTGGCTGCTGGTTAAGTGCTTGGAACACCATTCCATCGCTCTGGCCATGGGGTCTATACAGCGAGGTAGAGGGAGATGAGGCACCTCGATCTTCCTCCAGGTGCCCCTTCTCCTCCTGGAGCTAGGGATGTGCCATCAGGCACTGAGAAGCACCAGCAAGCTGCCCCATTGGTATCATCTCAGCGCTTCGAGGATGCACTTCCGCTCTTCCTCCCCTCTGCCGACATCCCCATCACCTCCAGCAGGTGAGGCTAAAGAGGTTCCATCTGTACAGGAGACCCACAGCAGGGCTGAAGCCCTCTAAGCCTCAGACCGCCAGAGGACAGCAAGGTCACCTCAGGTAATGGAACATTGCATTTAGCAGTCTACCTCCACCTCAGACATGGATGTCAGGGTTGCATCAAGGTGTAGTGTTAGAAAGTGTAAGGTAAAAAAAATGTAATGATAGGGGTATCTAATCATTCTATGGATAAATGTAAGCTGGATGTGTGTTGAATGGTCATTATGTTGGGAGTTGTACAAACTGATAGGTGTATTTAAGAGTGTGATATTTCATGGACGATCAACGATGGGTGAAATGGGCCTATAGAAACGCTATTCATTGTGTAGCCTCAGAAGTGGTGACACCTTAAGTATCTTGACATGTGCAGGTTTGTATTTTAGGCAATCTCTATAAGGTCAGAGGTTTGGAACCCAACTGGTAAGCCAGCAGGTAGTGTTCACCCACTTGTCATGCATCAGGTGCGGTTCGTCTAAACAACATCTGTAGCTGAGGTATTCCATATGAGGCAGGTGAGCGCATAGAGCTCTTAGCAAGGCATTGCCAACATTTTGAGTGTCTGTCAATGAGTCATGTGCCACTTCCTACCACATCACAGGTACATGTGGCTTCCACAAAACGATGCATATATGAGCTTGCTTATGCTAAGGGCCTGTAGCCTTTTTAAAAAATTCATCCATGGGGATGTGGGCATCGCTAGCTAGGTCAGCATTTACTGCCAATCCCTAACTGCCCTTGAGAAGGTGGTGGTGAGCTGTCTTCTTGAACAGCTGCAGCCCATGTAGTGTAGGTACACCCACAGTGCTGTTAGGGAGGGAGTTCCAGGATTTGACCCAGCAACACTGAAGGAACAGTGATATATTTCCATGTCAGGATGGTGAGTGGCTTGGAGGGGAACTTCCAGCTGGTGGTGTTCCCGTGTGTCTGTTGCCGTTGCCCTTATAGATGGTAATGGTCGTGGGTTTGGAAGGCCCTGTTGAAGGAGCCTTGGTGAATTGCTGCAGTGCGTCTTGTACACTTGCATTGAGGGAGTGCCAATCAAGTGGGCAGCTTTGTCCTGAATGGTGTCAAGCTTATTGAGTGTTGCTGCAGCTGTAACATCCAGGCAATTGGAGAGTATTCCATCACATTCCTGACTTGTGCCTTGTAGATGTTGGACAGGATCTGGGGAGTCAGGAGGCGAGTTAATCGTTGCAGGATTCCTAGCCTCTGACTTGCTCTTGTAGTCACAGTATTTATATGGCTAGTCCAGTTCAGTTTCTGGTCAATGATAGCCTTCTGGATGCCAGAGGTCATGGGAACGTAGGTTGGTCTGGAAGGAGTGTTCCGGATCTGCAAGCACTTCCACTACAACATTTATTGAAGAAATCTGGCAGGGTCCTCACTAGTTGGAATCATGTTTCAATGAGAGTGTCACGGGCCTGTCTGGTGCACTGGTCCATTTTCCTGGCATATAATCTGGAGTTGCACCACCTACTCCCTCAGGTTCACACTGAAGAAGAGGTTTTGCTGCCTGGATGACTCAGGTGGAGCACTACAATATGCGCCAGAGTGAATCTCCCAGATTATTGTGGCCTGCTGCACCCCACACAACCTCCCTCAGGATCATCAGGCTCTTCCCAGTCTTGCTTGTTTGAGGCCACCTCTGGATCCTCCATCTGCACAAGGTTGTGTAGGGTGCAGCAGACCACAATGATCCTGGGAATTCACTCTGGCACATTCTGCAGCATTCCACCTGAGCCACCCAGGGAGCAGAGCCTCATCTTCAGCCAATGAATTTGTGCAGTTCAGCACAGGCCCTCTTCCAATGGCCTCTTCTGTTGTTGCCCTTGTTGAGGCATGGACAGCATTGTATCTCTCCTCTGCTGGGCTTAGTGGGTTCTGCACAGGTGTCATGAGTCAAGTCTTCAGAATATCCCATCACCTAGGAGCCACCACTGCAGTTGCTGAGGGGACACAGTTGTGGCACCTGCAAGTGAACAAAGGTGTAAGAGTCATGAGAGCTCCCTGGGAAGCGAGCATATGCTTGCTGAATTCACTTGCAGTGATCACAGGCCAACTGCACATTGAGCGTGAAAGCTTTTTCCATTTATGAAGGCTGCTGGCTGACCCCAGGGAGCTTTTAGTGCTACAAGTGTGGAATCAGTTGCTCCTTGTCCCTATGGAAAACCAGTGATGGCAGCAAATGCCACAGCTCTGCCTGCCTGGATCTCAGGGTCTGTGGTGAATTGCACAAATTCATTGTGTTATGACATGGCAGACGTGTGCCAAGCTGACCAAATCCACAAGGGAAACTTGGTCACGGTATCACAACAGTTTTGCAATTTGTATTTTTTTTTAAAAACAAGATGTGTGCATTGAATTCAGAAATAATGAGTCTGAGAACTTGAAATATTTTAATTAAATACTTATTAACAAAAAAGATTTCAGGCACATACATAAGACTACAATTACATACGCGTATAACTCCTCCTAAAATTCCTAATTAACCAGACTCCCAGTTACACACCCATTACGGCAACAGTCCAAAATTCACTTCACTTACCCAAAAATGCAAATTCCCTTCACACCTTACATGCTAAGCCAGCATTCATGTTTACTCATTAGCATTTCAAGCACATTTCTACACCTCTCATCTTTTGATAGTTCGAAGTTTGCAGTCTACCTGGTTCCAAATGTAGTTAAATTTCAGACGCACCCAACTATACTCTCACCCATAAACCTACTTTACAATAAACCAGAAAAATAGTATGCAAATTATACTTTCATAACAATTAGCTCTTCTGAACAGGGCTTTGGTGACCTCCCTGATGAATCAAAGAGAGGCCGACTGCAAGATGCCACACGAGTCCCCTGAAGCTCTGGAAAGGCCCAGAGGTGTAGAAACTCAATGCTGCAAGTGACTTTTAAAGATACTGGTATCCAATCCATAGGAACTGAGGTGAGCAACAGAATCCCTTGACATCCTCAGCTGTCTCTGATATTGTCCCTTATTTGCAGGCAGTTAGTCCATATGCAGTATATTTAAATATGCACTAAAGTTTAACATCTCACTAGCCCCTGGTTGCCATCACCCTGAGCTACCTGACCATCTGGTGCTCCCTGTTGGCATTTTGGCTATTGTCACACCTGGATCTGGGCCAGCTTCTGCCATTTCCTCTCCAGATGCAGAGCTAGCAAAGGTACGGGGTGCACCGACCCATCTCGTCAGCCTGAGGTGAACTGCAGACAAAAGACAGGCAAAGATCTTGCCAGCACGGTTTTTATGGCCCTCCTTCTCAACCAGAGAACTTTTTAACCAAGGGGGAGCTCCATACTTTGCATCGGCCACACCTTTGCCTCCACCCACTGTGGACATCGCGCTCCGCCACCCTCAAGACTCTCGCTCCGCCACCCTCATGGCAAGTCTCAATTTTTAATGGTCACACTGTTGAGGTATAAGTAACCAATTATCTCTAATGGAGAATAGGCCTATTGTCCTTTGTGGACTCTGGCTAACTACCTATTGTCTGTATAAAAATGGTTAGTCAGCTCCATGAAATAAATTGCCATTTTAAATTAGAGAAGCAGTTTCTGGGTTTACATGAAGTATTATGAATAAACATGCTTCAGTGGTAGTGTTTATCTCACATCCATTGAAGTTTAAAAGAAATTGTGGCAGCTAGAATTGTTACAAGTCTTTTTCCAAAAGGGGAACTTAATTTTTCAATTGCTGCAACTGGTGAGCAGTGTTATTGGAAGTTATGAACATACTGCTGAGTTTTGTGATCCCTGACTAAACTCATGCACAAAGTAATTCACCAACAGCTAGAATGCAGGCTTAAAAAAAAGACTCCCTGCAAAGCAGATCACTTTTGATAATAAGTAGTGAGATAAAGAAAGTGCCCATAAACATCAGGAAAGGTTTTGTGGATTACTACCTTTATTCAGTGCAAGTTTTTCAACACCCAAGGAAACCAATAGAGAAAAAAAAAATCAGAAGAACACGTAAACCATTAGAAATTGACAATAGCACATTGGGTGATGGTTACCTTGTGTGGGCAGATGGACAATTTCCATTCACCTCCATTAAAAATCAGTTGAGAGAAATGCAATAAATTAAGTTTAACCAAGCTGAGTCACTTGGTAACTGATTAATATTTGTTCAGAGGTGACTGAATGAGTAGACCTCCATGACTATGACAAATACATACTTTCCTGATAGAGCAAGGGACTGCAATCTGTAATTTTGGTCAAATAAAAACCTGAAGGGAGAAAAAAAACAGGAAGTTTGATTTTATTCATAAAACTGCTATTATTCAGTGGTTTCTTTCTCTGAAGGGGACAATTTAACCATCTGTGCTGTCAATGGGAAATATTGAATTCTGGCAGTACAAATGGGAAATTCAGATACAGGTCATGAAAATCATGGCTAGTGGTACTGAAACTCCTGGTTCGCATTGCCTTTGGGTAGGATTCTTCACTGGCTATGGACTTGGAAAGCTATTCCAATGACCTGTGGCCACAGCTCTAACCTGTTATAGAAATTTAAAGGAAACTATTTTCGATATATGGTATATCAACCAGTTTTTAAAAAATTTGCAGCAAGCTAGAACTCAATTGTCAAACTTGTGCATTTTAAAATACTTTTTTGTTGTTGATTTGTATGAAGCAGTTCATGTTTTTTAAAAAAAATAAATTCAGAAAACTAGGTCAAGGACAGCATCAATTCACCTGATGTTGGGTCACAGATCATATTTGGCAAAACTATTTTAAACCTAACATATCCAATACACACAAGGCTATTCCTGAAACAGACACTTGGTTAAATGTGGAGAATCTTTAAGATGAGAAAACTATAGACAATTGTAGAACAACGAAAATATAATTGGAATCTTGTTTTGCAAAAAAATTACTTTGTATTCAGATTCAACTGTTGTATGTTAATTATATGCAGTACATACAATAGTTATGAAAATACAAATGGGTAATTATGCAAACTATGCAAAATTAGAAAAATGTTTACTCATTGTGACCAGTCATAATTGTAGTATTGTCAATGAAAATTATTTACATGAAGAAATGGGGAGTGTTCACAACCAAATAATAGATAGATATGAAGTCTGAATTTTTTCATCTAATCCCTTTGGATCTTTTTATTTGCCTGAATTAAGCTTTACAGTAAATGAGCTCCTGCTATGACTGGTATTGGAATATTTTGTGAAAACTATAAATATTTGGATAACATACTCAGCACCCAACTTTCAGATAAACTGGAAACTATTTTAATTTCCTATCTCAAACTTTTGAACTTAACACTGAAAATGATCATAAAAATGCTATTTTATAAACAAAAGCCACTACTACTGCAAAAATACTTCAGTATAAAACAGAATTGGCCTATGAAAAGGGCCACTCTTCTCTTGGGAAGCATCTTCCATCGTTGTTTGAAAGTTTTGTGCCGATGATAATGAAACCAGCCATTCACACCTTTCCGGACAGTTCATATTTGCAATTTACAGCTTCCATCTTCTCAAAGCAAGACCCAAACTGCATGCGTAGCACAGAGTAACAACAAAAGAGAATATCTGAAATAAGAGGGGGAGTAAATTAGTCTCACCTTTAAATTAAAAACTGCATCGTTTTAATTTAGGGTTACGTTGTTTCTAATTATTGTCTGTAGGTGTTAGTTTCTAAAAATGTGTGCAAATGATAAGGAAACAAACCTTTTGGTCCAACCAGTCTGTGTTGGTGTTTATCCTCTGTGAGCAGTAGCTTTAATCTTATTTGCATCTCCCACCCCTTATTGTTTACTCTCCTTTCCTTCAGCAACCTATACAACTGAATCTTAAATGTTGACACTCTTCCACTCAAGTGCATTCCACACAACCTCAAACCATTGAAAATTATAGTTTCCACGTTCTGGAGTCCTCATTCACTATAAATTGTCTACCATGTCTGATCATGTTTTTAAACACTTATCAAATTAACAAACCTCCTTTGTTCTAACAAAAACTTCAATTTTTGAAACTATTTTCCATCTTTGTATTTCCATATACTAGTAAATCTGCATTGTTCCTTTATTGCACAGTGCCTATCTTATAGTATGGAGCTCCAAACTACAAAAAGAATATCCAGTTTTAAAAATTCATTACTACATCTCTATTTATATTCTACACCTCTAGTTATGAGATCCAGTATCCAATTAGTTTATGACTTTTATATACTTGAGGTGCTGCTCTTAATTTCCTATGAGCTGGAATCCCCAAATTCCTCTGCTCCTCAGGTTACCCAGCTATCCCTCAATATACAAATATTTGAAAAATATACACCTAATTTTACTGATATTGAATTCAATCTGACACTTTTTGCCCTTACCATCTCATCAGTATCCCTTGCAGCTTCCTTTGGTTCTCACTTATTCACTACCTATTTTAGTAACATTTGGGCAACCTGCAAATTTGATCACAACTTCCTCTACCCTATATCCAAATCATCAATGAACACTGAACACTCAAATTTCTGCTTTGGTTGGTAATTTTAATAACTACAGATCACACAATAGCAGCTCACAACAACAAAAAATTCTCTACAGTGAAGATATTCAACCTGCTGTTCAAATGTTGAAGCATTTCAACAAAATATTTATGACATCTAACATGAACAATCCTAGTTGTCAAAGGCTGCTTTTTACTGAAATTCTCTTATGGGCATACTGATGTAATAGGTAACGGATTCACAGTCCAGACTCAAACAAGTACAAGCAAGAGTTCTTTAGGAATACATCCCTTAAAGAATTGCTTTGAAAATTAAAAAGCAGGCAGTTAAAGTTATTAAAGTCAAATGTTTGAAAGCCTTGTCCCACAAAACTAAAGGCAAACTACTTGTTCCCAAATTCTAAATTTGAAACACACATTTCTCAAGCGTTACTTTTTATCCATTAGGTTCTGTTCAGCTTACAGTTACAGTTGCCCAACCTCATTAATATGAAAAGCTTGCTGGATCTGATAAGAGCTTGATGGGCAAAAGCTAATGCAAACCATTGGGGAAGAGGATCTGCGTAATGCACACCCTCAGTCTGAAAGTCCTCCAGACTAGCCTCCTTGGCTTGTTGGATAAACTCCTTTAAAATGAATATCAGAGCACCTTTATCCCAGACTGTCACAAAATAAACCTCAAATTCAAAGCCACACCAACATACTGTTGACTTGTTCCGAACTATTGAGTTCAAAGTAGTGAACAGTTGCTGGAACTTGCCCAATAGTTTCTTCAAGATCATCTGTGTTGGACCCCTTTAGCCATGATCTACATCCATTGTGGTTAAATCAGATGTGGTAATGAAAGTATCATGTGGCCCTACTTTTGTCTGCCAAAACTGATCATCCTGGAGTGCAAAGGTAATTCCAGCTTCTGCTCTCCACTACCAAACGTCTACCCTCAACTCCACCAGCTTATGAGAGTAGCTCATGAACTTTGAGACCATCCAGTCAACTCTTCACCTCTCTCTTCCCCCTCAGTGCACCAAGCCAAATTTTTATTGGAATATACCAAACTAACCCCAAAACCTAGCTGCAAACTTGTATTTTTCTCTAGTTTCTCTACCTTCCCTCTTGCTCTGCGTGTAGCTTGTCCATAAAACCCACTTCCTGCTCCCTCGACCCTATTCTCACTGAGCTCCTGATCACCCAACTTCCTTTCAAAGCCTCCACATTAGTTGATATTGTTAATGATTCCCTCTGCTCGGGTACTTTCCCTCCTTTCCTTCAAATCTGCTGTCATCACCACCCCGCTCCACTCACCCCCTCCACCTACCAACCCCCAAGTTTGAACATTAAATCTTCTGTCCTTGCAAAACATCCCCAACCTCACTTTCCTCTCCAAAGTCCCAACACATGGCGTTGCCTTCCAAATCCATGATCCTATTCCCCACAACTCCATGTTTGAATCCCAATCAGGTTTCTACCTCTGCCACAGCACCAAAACAGCTTTCAAAGTGACAAATAACATCTTATGTGACTGACCATGGTAAACAATCCCTTATGAAGCAGCCTGCAACACTATTTTCTACATCATACTCCTCCTCCAATGCCTCTATTCTGTTGTCCAGCTGAGTGGACTGGCCTCGTCTAGTTCTATTCCATCATCCAGTCACGGCCAAAAGTCATCTGCAATGGCCGGGGAATGCAGTTACAGATAGGACCTTGTGGTCTAGCTAGATCCAGCAACAAATAGGTGGAAGTCAGGGCTACATGCCTGCCACTGACATTATCCAAAAATGCGGTCAGGGTTCACAAGTACACTTATGACACTTGATAGACCTGAGCATAGAAGGTACAATTTTAAAGTGTGAAAATTTGACAGTAAATATTAGGCACAATTGTAGCAGACTTCAGGGGGACCAGACTGCTGCAATGCACACACAGATGAGAGATGCAATTTAATAGTGTTAAGTGTGAGGTTCTCCCATTAGGGAGAAACATGGAGAGCAGTATCATCTCAATGGTACTATTTTGATGAAGGGGGGAATGGGCAGGGGGAGAAGGAAGTGCAAGAATAGAGGGACCTGGGATGTATATTTACAAATCTAAGGTGGCAGCAAGGCAAGTTGCCAAGGTGGTTAAGAAGCCATGTGGAATACCTGGATTTATAAATGTTGGCATTGAAAACATAAACAAAAAAAGGTAAACATGATTAACGTTTTCAAATCTGTGGTTAGGCCTCAACTGGAATAGCTGCGCAATACTGGGCACCAAACTTTTAGGAAGCATATCAAGACCCTGTAAAGGGTATAGAGGAGATTTACCAAAGATGGGGGACTTCAGTTATGTGGTGAGAATATAGAGAAGCTGAGATTGTTCTCCTTGGAACAGAGAAGGAGAAGGGGATACTTAATAGAGGTACTCAAAATTGGGAGCTTGATAGGGCAAGTAGGAATAAATGGTTTCCTCTTGCATGAGGACCAGTAACCAGAAGTCAAATTTAAAATAAAATAATTAGTAAAAACAACAAGAAGGTGAAATTAGGAGAAAGTCAGATCATTGCAAAGATCTGGAATACTACCTAAATGGGCTGCCTCACAACCTCTCCACTATCAGATTGTCAGTCTGCTCATCTGACATCTGGTCCTGGATGAGCAGGATTTCCTGTATTAAATGCTGAGGGGATTGAAGTCATAATTTTCAGTTCCCACCACAATCTCTACCACCTAGCCACCAACTCCATTCCTCTCCTTGGCAACTGTGAGGCTGAGATAGACTATTTGGAGCCTTGGACATCATATTTGACCTGAAGATGAACTTCTGACCACTTACTTGCTTCATCGCCAAAACCCGCTACATCCACCTCCATATAATCACATGTCTCTGCCACAGCCTCAGCTGAAGTGTTGCTGAAGCTTTCACCCTGACCCTTGTTACCTCTAGACTTGACCATTCCAACACAATCGTGGCTGGCCTCTGATCTTTCAAACTGCAGAAACTTGAACACATCCAAACCTCTGCTGCCTTTATCCTAACTTGCAATAAGTCCTATTCATCCATCACCCATGCTTGTTGACTGACACTGACTTCTGGTCCAGCAACATCTCAATTTTAAAATTCTCATCCTTGTTTCCAAGTCCCTCCATGGTCTCATGTTCATCCTTAGCTCTAACTTCCTCCAACTCTCTACAGCTCTCCATCTGCATTCCTCCAATTCTGGCCCATGTGCATTGGATTTTAATTATTCCACCATTGATAGCAATGGCTTTCACTGCCTGAACCCTAGGATCTGGAATTCCTTCCTTAAGCTTCCATGCCAGTGTCCTCTAAGATGCTCCTGAAAACCTAGCTTTTGGTCACAGTCCCAAAATCTCCATATGTGCCTTGGCATCAAACAAATGTTTGATAATATTCCTGGGAAATACCTTGCAATATTTTACTATGATAATGGCGCTAATAAATGCAAGCAGCTGTTGTTCCGTCATCAGCTCAGGAATCTGCCTCAAGACCAGGCTGCAAGGACAGCAGAAAGTCTTGGTAAATAAAACTGTTCAGGCTCCATGTACATGAAACAAAATGAAAATGTAATCTTGCACTGCCATCAAACCTAGGAGAGAGGATTGATTCAAACACGTTCTTGCTTGGAGCAGACAAAAGGGAAAAGATGAAGCGTTCCTCATGATATTCCTACCCAGTCAACTGTTGCAGCACAGTAGAATTGGAATAGATAAAACAGAAATACTGCGGATGCTGGAAATCTGAAACAAAAACAAAAATCTGGAAAAACTCAGCAGGTCTGACAGCATCTGCGGAGAGGAATACAGTTAACGTTTCGAGTCCGTATGACTTATCAGAACTAAGGAAAAATAGAAATGAGGTGGAATATAAGCTGGTTGAAGTGGGGTGGGACAGGTAGAGCTGGAGAGAGGACCAGTGATAGGTGGAGGCAAAGAGATTGCTAAAGATGTCATAGACAAAAGGACAAAGGGGTGTTGACGGTGGTGATATTACCTGAGGAATGTGCTAATGATGACATTAAGGGTAGAAAGCAGGACGAGCAAGTGACAGATAGCCCTAGTGGGGGTGGGGTGGGGGGAAGGGATCGAAATAGGCTAAAAGGTAGAGATAAAACAATGGATGGAAATACATTTAAAAATAATGGAAATAGGGGGGAAAAGAAAAACATAAAAATAAAAAATTATAAATTATTGGAAAAAGGGAGATCGGAAAGGGGGTGGGGATGGAGGAGAGAGTTCATGATCTAAAGTTGCCGAACTCAATATTAAGTCCGTAAGGCTGTACAATGCCTAGTTGTAAGATGAGGTGATGTTCCTCCAGTTTGCGTTGAGCTTCACTGGAACATTGCAGCAGGCCAAGGATGGACATTTGGGCATGAGAACAGGGCGGCCACAACCAGGACTGTCCCGGCAGACTGATCGTGTCAGCCTGTTCCTGCTCCACAGAACTCATTTCTTGCTACCTTGACTCCATTCTCTCTCCCCTTGTCCAGTCTCTTCCCACCTACATCTGCGATTCCTCTGACACCTACATCATATCAACAATTTCCAGTTCCCTGGTCCCAACTGCCTCCTCTTCATCATGAACGTCCAATCCCTCTACACCTCCATCCCCCACCGGGATGGTCTGAGGGCTCTCCGCTTCTTCCTGGAACAAAGGCCCGAACAATCCCCATCCACCACTACTCTCCTCCGTCTGGATGAACTTGTCCTCACTGAACAATTTCTCCTTAAACACGTCTCATTTCCTCCAAATAAAAGGTGTGGCTATGGGTACCTGCATGGGCCCTAGTTATGCCTCTCTTTATGTAGTACGTGGAACATTCCTTATTCCAGTCCTGCTCAGGCCCCCTCCCGCAACTCTTTCTCTGGTACATTGACTGCTTCGGTGCTGCTTCATGCTCTTGTCTGGACCTGGAAAAATTTATTAATTTGGCTTCCAATTTCCAGTCCTCCATCATTTTCACATGGTCCATCTCTGACACTTCCCTTCCTTGACCTCTGTCTCAATTTCTGGTGAAAGACTGTCCACCAATATTCTTTACAAGCCTACCGACTCCCACAGCTACCTCGACTACAGCCCCTCACACCCTGCTTCCTGTAAAGACTCCATCCCATTCTCTCAGTTCCTTCACCTCTGTCGCATCTGTTCTGATGATGCCACATTCAAAAACAGTTCCTCTGACATGTCTTCCTTCTTCTTTAACCGAGGTTTTCTACCCACGGTGGTTGACAGGGCCCTCAACCATGTCCGGCCCATTTCCCGTGCATCCACCCTCACAACTTCCTCTCCCTCCCAGAAATATGATAGGGTCCTCCTTGTCCTCACTTATCACCCCACCAGCCTCTGCATGCAAAGGATCATCCTCCGCCATTTCTGCCAACTCCAGCATGATGCCACCACCAAACACATCTTCCCTTCACCCCCCCGCCCACATTCCGCAGGGATCGTTCCCTCTGGGACACCCTGGTCCACTCCTCCATCACCCCCTACACCTCAACCCCCTCCCACGGCACCTTCCCATGTAACTGCAGAAGGTGCAACACCTGCCCCTTTACTTCCCCCCTCCTCATCGTCCAAGGGCCCAAACACTCCTTTCAAGTGAAGCAGCATTTCACTTGCATTTCCCCAATTTAGTCTATTGCATTCGCTGCTCCCAATGCGGTTTCCTCTACATTGGAAAGACCAAACGCAGACTAGGTGACCACTTTGCAGAACACCTTCGGTCTGTCCGCAAGCATGACCCAGATCTCCTTGTCGCTTGCCATTTCAACACTCCACCCTGCTCTCATGCCCACACGTCCGTCCTTGGCTAGTTTGTTCTAGTGAAGCTCAACGCAAACTGGAGGAACAGCACATCTTCCGGCTAGGCACTTTACAGCCTTCCGGACTTAATATTGAGTTCAGCAACTTTAGATTGTGAACTGTCCTCCATCCCCACCCCCTTTCCCAATAATTTATAATATATTTTTTTAATGTTTTTCTTTTCCCACCTATTTCCATTATTTTTAAATGTATTTCCATCCATTGTTTTATCTCTGCCTTTTAGCCTATTGCGATTCCTTACCCCCACCCGGGCTGTTACTTGCTCGTCCTGTTTTCTACCCTTATCATTAGCATATTGCTCAGGTAATATCACCACTGTCAACATCCCTTTGTCTTCTTGTCTATGACATCTTTGGCAATCTCTTCTTTGCCTCCACCTATCACTGGCCCTCTATCCAGCTTTACCTGTCCCACCTCCCTTCAACCAGCTTATATTCCACCTCATTTCTATTTTTCCTTAGTTCTGAAGAGTCATACGGACTCGAAACGTTAACTGTATTCCTCTCCGCAGATGCTGTCAGACCTGCTGAGAATTGGAATAGAAGTGAGAGTTCAATTCCACAATGTCTCAAATGCACTGCCCTGGTTTCCCATATGCTCACCTATTTCAAGCAATCCATTTTATTGTTGGCACTGGCAGTAGGAGGTTATTAGTTGTGCATTCTAGTTAATTTTAGAACTTCACTGCACATTTGATAGGTATTCAAAATAAACATTTTAGTTTTGTTTATATTCAACAGGACAACATGACCTATCACCTTCACCAGTTACCTGATGTTTTATAAAATGAGCAAGTTATTTCTTGAAAGGCTAAACACCAATTCTTACTCATTGACAGGTCTTCCATACCTTACATATTTTGACATGTTTTCGGCAGAATCCCATTCTCATCCTGCTCTCAAATTCTCCTTCTTCAGAGGTACTGCACCCCATTACCCCTTCACAAAGGCACTCTTAATGCATCTCATTCAGAGGAACTCCACCAGCCCCCATGCCACCCCCAAGGGGCTTTCCTGCAAGGTACACTTTCAATTTCTCTTGCTTGGAAGAATGGTCTTCACCATATCTACCTGAATACACTCTTCACTGCTGATCCTGACTCCCATCTATTAACTGGCACTCCTGCTTCACTTTAGGAGGGGATTTTCTGCTTCATGCTGTGGACTGGAATTTTTGATGTGATCAAAAATATTGCAAGCGCTGTTACTCAATGAGATGCACCAAGTCCATTCAGCATAAAACAGCAACCGTCAGGTGCGAGCAACAGCCTTAACCAGCAATAAGGTTGCAACAGGAAGCAGAGTGGTAGCTGTCTTGCACCACCCAAATCCACACTTTCCATGGCTCAATTTGCTGGCCCAAACAGAAGAATGTAATATTCACAGTACCTAAACTGGTCATGGTTCAGGATCCTATCACTTGAAAAAGGCTTGGGCATGATGATTTTAATGTGTGGTTCAGGTAGAAGCAAAGATTACCACACAAAATAAGAATTCATGGTGTAGATGATTGGTTAGCTAACAGGAAGCCGAGGAAAGATAAATGATCATATTCTGCCAACCTGAAAATTGAGTGTGCAGTATCTACATCAATGGCTTGAATGAAGGAGGCAAATGTACAGCAGCCAAATTTGCAAATGACACATAGGAACATAGAAAACAGGAGGCGGCCATTTGGCCCTTCGAGCCTGCTCCTCCATTCAATATCATGGCTGATCTTCTACCTCAACTCATACTCCTGCATTCTCCTGATAGCCCTTGACACCTTGAGTGCCCGTAAATCTATTTCCTTCTTAAATACATTCAGTGGCTTGGCCTCCACAGCCTTCTGTGGTAGAGTTGCACAGGTTCACCACCCTCTGAGTGAAGAAGTTTCTCCTCATCTCAGTCCTAAATGGTCTACCCCACATCCTGAGACTGTGATTCCTTGCTCTAGACCCCCCCAGCCAGAGGAAATATGATCCCTGCAGGCAGCCTGTCCATCCCTGTCAGAATTTTATGCTTCAATGATATCCCCTCTCATTCTTCTAAACTCCAGTGAATACAGGCCTAGTCAGCCCAATCTCTACTCGTATGACAATCCTGTCATCTCAGGAATCGATCTGGTGAACCTTTGCTGCACTCCCTCTATGGCAAGTATAACCTTTCGTAGAAAAGGAGACCAAAACTGCACCCAATACTGCAGGTGTGGTCTCACCGAGGCCCTGTACAACTGCAGTAAGACTTCCTTGCTCCTGTACTCAAGTTCCCTTGAAGGCTAACATACCATTTGCCTTCCTAACCGCTTGCTGCATCTACATGCTTGCTTTCAGTGATTGGTGTACAAGGACACCCAGGTCCTTTGTACAACAACATTTCTCAATCTATCACCATTTAAATAATATTCTGCCATTCTGTTTTCCCTACCATTTATCCATGTTATACCGTACCTGCCATGTATTTGTCCACTCAACCTGTTTAAATTACTTGAAGCCTCTTAACACCCTCCTCAGTGCTCACATTCCCACCAAGCTTTATCTCATCAGGAAAAGTCGAAATATTACATTTGTTTCCCTTATCCAAATCATTGATATATATTATGAATAGCTGGGGCCGCAAGCACTGATCCCTGCAGAACCCCACTCATCACCACCTGCCACTCTGAAAAAGACCCATGTATTCCTGTTTCCTGTCTGCGAGCCAATTCTCAATCCATGCCAATATATTATCCACAATCACATGTGCTTTAATTTTACACACTAACCTCTTGTGTGGGACTTTATCAAAAGCTTTGAAATCCAAATACACCATACCTACTGGTTCTCCCTGATCTATTCTGCTAGTTACATCCTCAAAACTCCAGGAGGTTTGTCAAATATGATTTCCCTTTCATAAATCCATGTTGACTTTGTCTGATCCAGTTGATATTTTCTAAGTGTCACATCCTTTATAATACACTCTAGCATTTTCCCTACGACTAATGTTAGGCTAACTGGTCTAATTTGCTGTTTTTCTCCCTCCCTTTTTATTAAATAGTAGGGTTACATTTGCCACCCTCCAATCTGCCATGACTGTTCCAGAATCTACAGAATTTTGGAAGATGACAACCAATGCATCCACTATTTCCATGGTCACCTCCTTTACTACCCTGGGATGTAGATTATCAGGCCCTGGGGATTTATCGGCTTTCAGTCCCATTGATTTCTCCAGCACTATTGTTTTAGTGATGTTAATTTCCTTCAATTCATCCTCGCTAAACCCATGGTTCCCTTGTATTTCTAGGAAATTTGCATCTTCCTCCTCTGCCATTTCCTTGTTTTCTATTATAAATTCTCCCATTTCAGACTGTAAGGGACCTACATTTGCCTTCACTAATCTTTGTTTTACATACTTATAGAAGATTTTACAGTCTGCTTTTATGCTCCTTGCAAGTTTACTTTCATACTCTTTCCCCTCCTGTGCTGAATTCTAAACTGCTCCCAATCCTCAGGCTTGCTACTTTTTCTAGCAACTTAATATGACCCCTCTTTGGATCTAATACTATCCTTAATTTCTTTTGTTAGCCATGGCTGAGCCACTTTTCCTGTTGCTTTTTTGCACCAGAAAGGAATGTATAACTGTTACAATGCATACATTCGTTCCTTAAATATTGGCCATTGTCTATCCACTGTCATGCCTTTTAATGAAGTTCCCCAATCTATCTTAAACCAACTCATACTTTTGTAGTTTCCTTTAAGATTTAGGACCCTAGTTTCAGATTGGACTAATTCACCTTCCATCCTAATGGAGAATTCTATCATGTTATGGTCACTGTTCCCTAAGGGACCCCACACAACAAGATTAATTAAACTTCTCTCATTGCACAATACCAAATCGAGGATAGTCAGTTCCTCGACATACTGGTCTAAAAAAAAAACCATCTCACACACACTCCCAAGAATTCATCCACCATAGTATTATTGCTAATTTGGTTTGCCCAGTTTATATGTAGATTAAAGTCATCCGTGATTACTGTAGCACCCTTGTTACATGAATCTCTAATTTCCTGTTTAATGCCATCCCCTACCTTATCACTACTGTTTGAAGGCCTATAGACAACTCCCACAACTGTTTTCCACCCTTTGTGGCTTCTTAGCTCCGTGCAGACTGATTCTACATCTAGATTTTGAACCAATATCCTCTGTCGCTATCGCGCTGATTTCATCCTGAATTAATAATGCCACACCACCTCCTTTTCCTTTTTGCCTATCTGTCCTAAACATTGAGTACTCTTGGATAATCAGTTCCCAGCCTTGGTCACCCTGCACCATGTCCCCGCAATCATATCATACCCGTTTACATCTATTTGCGCTGTTAATTCACCTACCTTATTGAAAATGCTCTGTGCATTCAGATAGTGCCTTTAGACTTGTCTTTTTATCATTTATACACTTTTTTGTACAATGGCACTATTTGCTGCTAGCCCTCATTTCCTCTGCCTTTCACTTTTGCTTTCTCTTTTTCTGTCTTTCATTTCTATCTTTGTTTCCCTCTCAGGTTCCCATCCCACATATTACAAATATCCCTGCGAGGATATTGGTCTCAGTTCAGCTGGAGTGCAACGCGTCCAGGTCCCGTCTTCCCCAGAATTGGTCTCAATGCTTCAGGAATCTAAATCCCTCCCAAACACACCATCTCTCCAGCCATGCATTCATCTGGTCTATTCTCCTATTTCTCGTGCCGCTAGCACATGGTACTGGGAGTAATCCTGAGACTATCAACTTTGAGGTCCTGCTTTTTAATTTATTTCCTAGCTCCCTATGTTCTGCTTTCAGGAACTCAACCCTCTTTTTACCTATATAAAAGCAAAGAACTGCAGATGCTGGAAATCCGAAACAAAAACAGAAACAGAAATACCTGGAAAAACTCAGCAGGTCTGGCAGCATTGGTGAAGAAGAACACAGTTGACGTTTCGAGTCCTCATGACCCTTCAACAGAACTAAGTAAAAATAGGAAAGGGGTGAAATATAAGCTGGTTTAAGGGTTGGGGGGGGGGGGGGGGGGGTGGTTGTTGGGACAAGAAGCCAGTGATAGGTGGAGATAACCAAAAGATGTCACAGACAAAAGGGACAAAGGTGTTGAAGGTGGTGATATTATCTAAAGGAATGTGCTAATTAAGAGTAGAAAGCAGGACAAACAAGGTACAGATAGCTTTATTGGGGGTGGGGTGAAGGAATGCTAAAAAGGCTAAAAGGTAGATATAAACAATGGGTGGAAATACCTTTAAAAATAATGGAAATAGGTGGGAAAAGAAAAATCTATATAAATTATTGGAAAAAACAAAAAGGAGGGGGAAGAAACGGAAAAGGGGTGGGGATGGAGGAGAGAGTTCATGATCTAAAATTGTTGAACTCCATATTCAGTCCGGAATGCTGTAAAGTGCCTAGTCGGAAGATGAGGTGCTGTTCCTCCAGTTTGCGTTGAGCTTCACTGAAACAATGCAGCAGGCCAAGGACGGACATGTGGACATGAGAGCAGGGTGGAGTGTTGAAACGGCAAGCAACAGGGAGGTCTGGGTAATACTTGCGGACTGACCGAAGGTGTTCTGCAAAGCAGTCACCCAGTCTGCGTTTGGTCTCTCCAACGTAGAGGAAACCCCATTGGGAGCAACGAATGCAGTAGACTAAATTGGGGAAATGCAAGTGAAATGCTGCTTCACTTGAAAGGAGTGTTTGGGCCCTTGGACGGTGAGGAGAGGGGAAGTAAAGGGGCAGGTGTTGCACCTTCTGCGGTTGCATGGGAAGGTGCCGTGGGAGGGGGTTGAGGTGTAGGGGGTGATGGAGGAGTGGACCAGGGTGTCTCGGAGGGAACGATCCCTGCGGAATGCCGCCGGGGGGTGGGGTGAAGGGAAGATGTGTTTGGTGGTGGCATCATGCTGGACTTGGCGGAAATGGCGGAGGATAATCCTCTGAATGCGGAGGCTGGTGGGGTGATAAGTGAGGACAAGGGGGACCCTATCATGTTTCTGGGAGGGAGAGGAAGTTGAGGGCGGATGCGCGGGAGATGGGCCAGACACGGTTGAGAGCCCTGTCAACCACCGTGGGTTGAAAACCTCGGTTAAGGAAGAAGGAAGACATGTCAGAGGAACTGTTTTTGAAAGTGGCATCATCAGAACAGATGCGATGGAGGCAAAGGAACTGAGAGAATGGGATGGAGTCCTTACAGGAAGTGGCGTGCGAGGAGCTGTGGGAGTCGGTAGGCTTGTTAATGGATATTGGTGGACAGTCTATCAACAGAAATTGAGACAGAGAGGTCAAGGAAGGGAAGGGAAGTGTCAGAGATGGACCATGTGAAAATGATGGAGGGGTGGAGATTGGAAGCAAAATTAATAAATTTTTCCAGGTCCAGACGAGAGCATGAAGCAGCACCGAAGTAATCATCGATGTACCGGAGAAAGAGTTGTGGGAGGGGGCTGGAGTAGGACTGGAACTAAAAAAGGAATGCAAGAGCAAATTTATAAAGTTACTCATGAACAGTTGTATATTGAAAAATCAGGCATTAGCCCAATTTTTTTGACAAATGGGATCTGAAAAAGAATTAATCTCCAGTTCAAGAGATTATATGATTAGACAAATATCTTCATTCTGATAAATATATATTTCTATAAGTTGTGTGTTAAAGCCTCATTCTAACATGAGTCTCAAATAGTCACTTGGTAGTACAGAACTTGAGTATTGCTGAAAACAAAAGAGCATGCTGTGGAACTTTTTCATCTTGCAGTCATTAGGACAGATGCAAGAATACCAAATCTCAAAAGGGAACAATAATTTATACTGCATGAGAAGAGGGCACTGATTGGATGGCAAGTGGACTCATTGCTCGAGGCATTGTCATGGTGAATGTACCAAGAAACAGTTGACTGCCAAGCTTTTGTTTAAATTAAAACCAGGCAAGTCAGCTCTGGCGAAAGCATTACCATGAGGAATGAACCAAGGAATGGCTGTCCCAAGCTTTTGTCTAGTTGAAAAAGATGCAATGCATGGACATGTTCTTTTTGTTTGTACAGGATAAGGCTACATAAGTGAGTCATACTGCAAGCCTAAGTGATAATCTTAAATTGGCTATTAGTGTAATTCTTAGCACAATTGGGATGGTTTAATAAAACACTTCCAATCACATCTAAGGTTGGACACTATGCTTTGAGTTTTGCAAGCATGGGCTAGTTGAGCATGGTCAATACTTTTCCTGTTTCAAACAGCTGAAGGGATGTGCTGTTTGACGTGATCCACCAGTTGGGTCTAAATTGTTGTTCTCCTCGAGAACTGATATTCTTGGGTCTGTCCTGATGAGTGCAAGACAAAAAGCTTCAACAGCACGTCTCTTTTCAGCAATATCTCAGTCTCAGATATAAAATAGTTGAGGAATTTCTCATACAGGGCCCTGCTGTTCAATCAGTAAATAGATCTCAGGAATTTCCAAACAGCTACAATTGCTTAGTCCAATCATTTCCTCAGAGGCAAACTTGAGGAGTGATCTTAAAACGAACCATGTTAAGAACTTCCAAAGTTATCAAGTATTACAGATATGCTCCAAACACTACCCATCAGGTACACCAGATCTGATATTATGCATACTTTGAAGGCTACAGTTTATAAATTAGATCATTTAAAAGCTTAAAGAACACCTTGTATTGGGTTAAACACATGAAAACAACTTACCGTAGCAACAACATTTATAGTGTACTGCCGAAAATCTAGAACTGTTACAAAAACAGCTGTGGTTGCATTGATGGACTCGCGTTCTACAGCTGCAGCTGTTGTTGCAGCTTCAAGGACTGATGCTCCAAAGTAGAATACGAAGGCAACAAAATGATAGACAAAATCCTGCAATTGAAAAAGTGACCATTACAAACAGTACTCAGATGTAAAAAACATCAGGGCATTACTTCAAAATCTTGCTGCAGTATAACCTGACAGTTATTGAAACAAGTTACTTTTACCAATCTCATTATTATTAATAATAGTGATTGATTAAAGGGTTTTGCAAACATCTTAAGATAATTCTGTAATCAATCTTATGAATATATAATTTATGAGGAAGAGAAACACCTAGCATGGAATGGAACCATAAATTCTGCAGCTGACAGACACAAGTTGCCAGAACCCCTAAATGTTAATAAAAAAAACGTATCTTCTGGTTCCCCTCATGACTTAGTTGGTTAAGGCAGAGAATCGTTGAGTCATTGATTTATGAACATACAAATTAGGAGGAATAGGCCTATTGGCCCTTTGAGCCTGCTCTGCCATTCAATAAGATCATGGCTGATCTGAATATTAACCTAAACTCCTTCCTGCCTACCCCCGATAACCTTATACCTCTTGTTAATCAAGAATCTAACTCTGCTTTAAAAAATATTCAAATCCTGCTTCCACTGCCTTTTGGGAAGGGGTTCCACCCGCAGAAAAAAATTCTCATCTGTCTTAAACAAGCAATCACTTATTTTTAAAGTGACCCCCTTGTACAAGATTCTCCAAGAGGAAACATCCTCTCCGCATCCACCCTGTCAAAACCCCTAGAACTTAAATGTTTCAATCAAATCGCTTCTTACTTTTCTAAATTCATAGATACAAGCCTAACCTGTCTAACCTTTCCTCATAAGACAACCTGCCCATTCCTTGTATTAGTCAATTAAGCCTTCTCTGAACTACTTCTAACACATTTACATCTTTCCTTAAGGAGACCAATGCTGCACACTGTACTCCCGATGTGGTCTCCAAAGCCCTGTACAGCTGAAGCATAGCCTCCCTACTTTTGTAATCAATTCCCCTCATCATAAATGATAACATTCTATTAGCTTTCCTAATTACTTGCTGCACCTGCATACTAGTCTTGTGATTCATGCACTAGGACTCCCAGATCCTGCTGAATCTGAGCTCTGCAATCTCTCACCATTTAGGTATGTTTTTTTTTCCCCATTCTCACTACCAAAATGGGCAATTTAACAATTGCCCACATGATATTCGATTTGCTAGATCTTTTCCCACTCAACAGTCCCTTTGTAGTCTCCTTAAGTCCTCTTCATAACTTACTTTCCTACCTTTGTGTCTTCCCTTCATCCAATTCATTTATACAAACTGTACAAAGTTGAGGCACCAGCACTGACCACTGTGACATACCGCTCGTCACATCCAGCCAACCAGAAATTTATGCCAACTGTTTCCTGTTAGCTAGCCAATCTTCTATTTGTGCCAATATATTAATCCTTACTCCATGAGCTTTTATTTTCCACAATAACCTTTGATGTGGTACCTTATCAAATGCCTTCTAGTAATCTAAGTACAGTACACACTGGTTCCCCTTTATCCACAGCATGTGACTCCTTTAAAGTACTCAATAAATTGGTGAAACAAATCTCAATCATAATTGTACTATAATTAGCCTCAGTACATCTGGAGGGTTGTCATTCTCAACTGCTATTCATTGATTGGGTAGGTATGTGGGTAAGAAGCAGACCAACTCAGGCTCATTAAAAACATACCTTTAACTGAATGGCCTATGAATTGCCTTCTGAGGCAACAGCCAATTCAATAAGGTTGCAATGAGCAACTATAAAGCCATATCCAATGAGAGGCCACACCCAGCAAGTCGTTAATACTTTCAGGAGACATGGGAGAAAATTTACAAGAGGAAAATCTTTCTTCATTTTCAAGATGAAATGACTATTGCATAAATGTATTAATCTCCAGTAAGGCTCCTGCGTCACTAGAACTAGAAATTGAGAAATGTATAAAATAAATTAAACTGTGCTGACTTGATTTTGTAGGAATGAAAGTGGGCTGTCACTTCAAGCAGTGTGAAGGACTTGAACAACAGTTAACAAATGGAAAATGATCAGAGAGTCTTATTAGGAAAGTATAATTTTCATAATATTTTTCTGGTTTGTTGTCAAGTAGGTTTATGGGCGAGTATGTGGATGGTTCTGTGTGATTTGATCACTTTTGGAGTCAGGAAACTGCAAGCTTGAAATTATCAAAAGCAGCTAGGTATAGAAATGCACTTCAAATGCTAATGAGTAAACATGGATGCTGTTTTAGAATGTAAGGTATGAAGAGAATTTGCATTTTTGGATAAGTGAAGGGATTGTTTGGATTTGAAAGGGATGTTTACAACTAGCCAGATAAGGAAGGCAAAGCAATGTGTTCATTTTTCCCCAAAGGTAAAGGTACAGTTCCAAAGATATATGAAACAATGGAATTTACATATTAAAGAGAGAAACATATAAAGGAGAATGAAAGGCTACGTTGGGGGCCATGTGTGATCTAACAGGAGTGTGAGAAACAGCCTTGAAGCAGCCTCCAGCCATTTGTGCATAAGTCTGTTGTGTCCAATAACAAGTTGGAGAAAGCCATTTGGAATTCCACTATCACGTGGGTACCGTGTTAACCTGTTTTGTTTTTAAATGTAAAATCTATTTCGGACTGTTGCCTTACAGGGGGTGTGTAACTGGGAGTCAGGTTAATTAGGAATTTTAGGATTTATTATAGTATTACATAATTGTAGTATTATGTAGGTGCATTTTATTTTGTTAATAATTAATTTAATTTTTTAAATCTCTAAAGGTCTTGGTGGACTCAACTTCTGAATTCAGTGCACATATCTTAAAGTACAAATTGCAGAACTGTTGTGATAGCATGGCCAAATTTCCCTTGTGGATTTGGTCCACCTGGCACACACGTGCCATGTCATAACATTATGTTGTCGAAATGTGAGAACAAATGCAATGTCCAAGCACTCAGCTAACTGGTGAGGAAGAATCCATGAGATCCCAAGGCGCTAGCTTCTCGATCTTCAAAGTTGATTGATACTTCCAAAAAAGTGTTGAATCACACTTTCATAAACTAGGCATAATTTACCAGGCAAGAAGAGGACATATGTTCCACAGCTGTTCTCAAACAAGGTACTTTAAATAAGCCAAATGATTCTATTCTGCTTGGGCCTCTTGTAGGTAAGTATGATTGCAATCAGACTGTAGACACATCCCAAAGAAACAGAAAAACTGATAGCTGAACAAAATGACAGAACCCAAATATCTTCGGTCACAGACATATTTGCAAATTCAAATAAAGTATGAGGATATTTTATGGTAGACGCTAGCAGTTCACAATTCCAAGAGAGAAACCAAGTCAAAGTCTCAGACTTCAGTCAGCGTATAAACCTTTTGTTATGAGGCTTCTGCTTGTAACTACATTCTTTAGTTAATCCTTTTGACCATATATAGCTGGAAATCCCAGTTTTCATTTAGCTTCAAAGACTTTACACAAAAAGATGGAAGCTGAAGAGTGGAGGGGCTTCTAGGAAGGGAACTGCAGTAAATCAGCCTAGGTGACTGAAAGCTGATGGTAGCGCAAGGCTGGGGGTTAGGGTAGCAGGTGACTAATGCTCAAGGCCAGAATCAGAACAGAGAGTTCAGTAGAGGTGGGGAAACAAAATTTGTTGTAGGTTGCACAGATGGGGCCAGGTGGCAAGCCACAGAAAAGTTAAAGACAAAGGCAAATTTTAAATGGCGTTTTGGGGGAACTAGGGGCTAACACAAGTCAACAAGGATATAACTGATGGTTGGGCAGGACTCAAATAGGGTCTTGGATAAGCTGGAATTTATGGGCAGTGAAGGATAGGACTTGGTAAGTTACAGCATCTTAGTGAGTTTGGAAGCCTGAAAGCAGGAAGAATTTCAGTGACAGTTGGGCTTAGGTGCAAACAGATGCAGGACATTTTAGAGATAGCAGCTGGCAGTTTTTGTTAAAGGAGAGCTGCAAGGTCAATTAGGACATTGAGGTTATGAACACTCCAGTTCAGCCCAAGGCAATGCCAGGGAGGGGTAAAGTCAATGGCAATGGCAGCAGAGTTTGCAACAAGGACCAAAGATTGGAAGCTTGGCATTTTTGATATTTAGCCATAGAAAAAGATGAGATTCCTAACTAGCACCATCGTAGCAAATCATAGGTGAATGGTTTGATTAACTACTATACAAGCTATGAAATATCTGCACAATATTTCAGTTGATTTTTGAGAACATCTTTATACTTGAAATAACAAACCCAATGTCACTATTGGCAAAAAAATCTTCATATTCCTATTTTTAATTCCTGTGAACTGAAAACAAAAAAGTCATGCATACCACCTTAGGAAATAAAAGTTCATCACGTTATGATCCCAGCTGAGTTATCCCCAGACAAGCCTGATCCCAGGGTGGAACCCAGCTTGACAGGTCCCACCTTTTATTTGTTTGTTTAGATAAATGGAGAGTAGTTACTGAATGGAGTCACAGAAGTCAGCTAATGAACTTCTAACAAGAAATGAACTATATTACAATATTCCTTCAACCACAAGTATACCTTTACAGATATATACAGATTTGTAAGGATAACAAAAAAGTTACAAAAGCTATTTTATACTTTAATGGTCCCAGTAGGTACATAGTCCATGTAAATCTATGGCACCATGTGGTCAGACACACCACACACACAAACCAAGTGACCAATGCCATCTCAACCAGATGCTATGGGTCTCCCAACTCCCCCCAGACTCTTGTCACACCGAAAGCCAACTGGTCTCACTGCACTCAGTTTTTCACAAAGGTTTACAACCTCCACTCTCCAAAAAATCTTTGGAATCTTCTCCCGTACTGACACACTCGGATACCTTTCACAAGGCATCGCCACCAGGGTTTTGAACTATTTCTGATGTTCCTCTTCCCTGGGTCACCACACATATTCAAGCTGTCTTCCACACACAGCCAAGAACAGTAACCTGCTGCTTCACATGCCCATAGCAAAAAGAGTTACAGACCTTCAGTTGTCTCTTTGAATCTTCTTGCCTCTTGCAAGCTGCTTTCTTTAAATCTGCTTTCTGTAGTTTTTGCCTCCTTAAATCTGAAGTTCAGAGCCTCTCTCTCTCTCTGCCCCTCACTCAACTTCATTAACAGGATCTTTCCCAGGTTCCTGTCCTTCCTTTGACTAGAAGGTCTGCTTGGCACTTTCCCCTGTTCCACTCCTCTGGATTTTGGGGTCTTTTCTTTAGCTTGGGACTTGCTATTTGTCCCTTTTGCTCCAGTCTCTCTCTGGCAGCTACTTTCAACAACTTTTAGCTTGGGACTGGTTCTCTGTCCCTTCTAGGTGGCTTCTGTTTGGCAGGTGTCTTCAAAACTGTTGTTTCTTTAGTTTTTCTTTGTGTCTGTGGGAGGGACCTGCCTCTGAGCCACTGTTGCTAGGTTCTTCTACTCATTTGTAGAACTTAGCTTACAGCTGTAAAACTCAGAAATGCAAGCACCGTTTAAAGTAAAATTAAAACTCACTCTGACCTCAATGCACAAATACAGAAATACAAATCAAACGTAAACATTAAAGCTAAAACTCATGCTTAACACCCACAAATAAAAATATAAAACTTACTTAAACTCTCTTTCCTAACAACCAACAGTTTCCAAAAAATCTGAATTCAGAGCTATTAGAATGCAGGTGTACAACATGCAAGTGCAGTGGGGCACAGGGAATGTCAAGTATACTTTACAATTTTGCATTGGGAGACTGTAGCAAAGATTTTAGGAATTTTATTAATTTGAGATATTGCAGGCTATTGGGCTTGTGCATTAATACCCTGCTGCCAATGCTTGGCAATTGTTATAGATAATTGTCACTGACAGAGGCTTTACCTACATGCATCTTTCAGGACTATATATGTCAATAACAGACTAAACATCGAATCAGGAAATACTTTACCATACATGATCAGTTCAACATACTTTCATTCAGGTCAAACGTATATTTACTTTTGGATGCAACTTGCCTACACCTAATGCACAGAATGACATTCCAGCCCAATGGACAAAGGTAGATGCCAAAATGGGAGGATGTTAAGAGGTGTAAAGAGTCAAAGCACAATTGAAGAGGCTCTTAAGTAAGCCTTTGAAAGCAGGAGGAAAAATGGCAAAACAACTGGGGAAAAAGTTTAGTACATGAGCGGAGTGGCTGAATAAGTCATCATTAATGGGAGCAGTCATCATTAATGGGAGCAGAACATAAGGTGGTTAAGAAATAGGAGCAGTAGGCCATTCGGCACCTCGAGTCTGCTCTGCAGGTCAATACGACCATGGCTGATTTGATGTGGCTTAACTCCACTTCCCTGCTTGCCCCCCCAATCCCCCCCCCATAACCCTCAATCACTGTCGATCAATAATCCGTCCAGCTTATAATATTCAATATATTGAATATATATATTGAACAATATTCAATGATGCAGCCTCCTTTGTTCACGGGAGGGTGGGGCGGAGGAGAAGGGAGCATCCCAAGCACGAATGACCTTTTCAGAGAAGAAATTCCTCCTCCTCAGTCTTCAGGAGGTCCATTTAGTTCTACATTCCCCCACAAGAAACATTCTTAGTATCTACTTTATCAAGCCCCCTCAGAAACTAACATATTTCAGTAAGATCACCTCTCCTTCTAAACTCCAATGAGTATAAACCCAACTTGCTCAACCTTTCCTCAAAACTCCATCTCAGCAATCAGCCCAGCGAATCTTCTCTGAAATGCCTCCAACTCAAGTATGTCCCTCCTTAAGTAAGATGACCAAAAATATACACAGTACTCTAGGTGCAATCTCAATAATGTCCTGTACAGTTGTAGCAAGACTTCCCTTTTAAGAGTAGCTTGGAATGAAAATGGAGTATAGCATGGATGCAAAGCTGGGCAAAATTACACAGGGTGAGGACGCCATGCAGTGGATTTGAAGTCAAGTTAATTATAAAGTCAATTTGATAAGGTGCACTTCTTTCCTACACCTTAAGAGCAAAGGTAATGAGTGTGATTGGCTTGCTATTGGAGAGGTCAGTCACTGTAGACATTTGATATATTGTAGCCTGTAGAGGTTCTAGGTGCAAGACCATCAAGTTTAGTGTTGGAGAATGAGTCCTATGCCAGTGGAGGTAGGGGGAAGAGGGAGACATTTTTAGAACTTAAACATACAATTTTGCTTACTGATGTGATGCATAGGAGGGTGAAGGCGACACTGACATTCAGCACTTCTGGGATAGCTGTCAGGGTAAATGGGTCTAGGCCAATCAAGCGCAAGTGCTGGTAGCAATCTTTACACTATCAGATCATCTTGGTCATAATAAAGCTGAATGTGGAAATACAATATCCCAATGTTAAATGTGAAACTTTGAAAGGTTATGGCTGTGTACACTTTCCAAAGGTCAAATGGCAGGCTAATCTGATGCAAACGTTAATAAGTGTTCCATTAAGAGATGTTGAGTAAGAGTGAGCAAGATTAATCAAATGTTCTTTCAAATTAATCTCAAATGATTAGTCAAACTGTTCATTTAAAAGGATCCTTACTTATAATTTCATGTCTATCGTTTAGTGTAAAACAGAATTAAACCAAATTTTCACTCAGATCTGTGCATTCATTCAGCGAGTGAGGAAAATAAGTTGATGCAAGCATGCCATAAGTTGACTTATTTCCTCTTGTATCCAAGAAGTTTTGGCTTAGCAACTGCATTCCATGAAACCACAAGAAATCAATTAAAAAACACATTTAATCAACTTCTAAACATTTTATTCGATATAGCAATTCATGACCAAAGACAACTGCACTTTTTAAAAAACCTTGAATCGGATGGGGTTTGGCAACAGACTGTGATGAAGCAACAATCCAATCTTTAGCAGGGTCGTGGGAAATAGTCATTCCTGGCAGATGGCTGCGTGCCATTTGGTCTCCTTATAAATTTTATTTTAAAGCTAGATATTTAGCTCTTATTTTTAACTAATGTGCATAAAAGGAACATTTAACTTAAAATTGAGCAGTCTTTTGTATCCTAATCAAAATTTTAAATGCATATTTTTGTGTTATTTGTTGGGGGTGGGTGGGAATGAACCATTGTCGAGTACATACAAAAAAAACAAATTATTTAGGTAATTAACAGTAATTAGCAAGCCCTCAAGCTATTTTTCAGGCAACTTATCAAATTAACAATTTGTGCCTTGTATTTTCAAAAATCATATGTTTTGCTACAGTTGTACAGGGCATTGGTGAAACCACATCTGGAGCATTGTGTACAGTTTTGGTCTCCTTATTTAAGGATGGATATAAATGCATTAGAGGCAATTCAGAAAAAGTTTGCTCGACTGATAGCTGGGATGGGTGGGGTGGGGGAGGGTGTTGGGGGCTCAGGTTGGATATCTTATGAGGAATGGCTGAACAAGCTGGGCCTGTATCCATTTTAGAAGAATGAGAGGTGATTTTAATGAAACATAAAAGATTCTAAGGGGACCTGACAAGGCGAATGCAGGAACAATGTTTCCCCTTGTGGGAAAGACTAGAACCAGGGAACAGTTTAAAAATAAGGGAACTCCCATTCAAGACAGATGAGGAGAATTTTCTTTCTTGAGGGTCATGAGTCTTTGGAACTCTTCTCCCAGATGAGGCAGGGTCATTGAATACTTTTAAAGCAAGGGCAGATAGATTCTTGACTAACAAGGGAGTGAAAAAGGAGCAAGGGACTGAAAGGATTTTTGGGGGTGGGGGGGGGCAGTGGGTGTATGTAGATAGGCAGGAACATGGCATTGAGATCACAATCAGATCAGCCATGATCTTACTGAATGGCAGAGCAGGCTTGAGGGGCCAAATGGCCTCTTCTTGCTCCTAATTCGTATGTTCATGTATCAAGTTAATTGAGAAAGGAGCAAAGATACTGATTTACTATGAAAAAGCAAGAGCCTCCAAAAAGTTCATACTGGGCAATGTGCAAGCTTCATTCCAGAATAAGTGTATTGTGCTTTCACACGCCAGTACCTCAAGTCTTACTTTTGTTCTCTTGACCACTATGGTGTTCTTCATTTTAAGTCTTTACTTGACTGGTACATTTTTTTAATCCTAAGAAAGAGACTAAATACTAGCATTTAAATCATTATCAAAGCATTGAAAGTTACATTTGAGGACATTATAGTAATAGCCAACATTTTCAGTATAATAGTTAAATATAAAATTTGCCATTTTAATGAATTACTACCTGGTTATGGTTTTGGAGCAGGTCCATGTATTTTTCTAAACAGTTCTGGAGTCATCTGAACTTAGCAGCAAGCACTGTGAAACTTAGTGCCTTGTGCATTCTAAACTCCATTTTATAAATGGGTTTATGTCGTCAAAATTATTCCAGACTTTATTAAAACAGCTAACCTACTAATCAGCCAACAGCTATGTATTAGTCAGCAGTAAACAAAAGGTGACAGAATGTGATAAACTAGTTACAGGTAATCTGTAAAACACTTTAGTCATGGCCAAGATTTAGATTCAAACAAACCATGATGCAGTACTACTGAATGGATATTGAAAGGGAAACATTACTGAAGCACATCATAATATTTATTATAAGTTACTTATTTGACTTCACTACCCAGGAAACAGGCTTAAAAACACTACCAGAAAGAGATGTACAGAGCTTGACATTAACCGCACTCTCCCAAACCCCATGACGACATGGACAGAGGGAGAAAGATTAAAAATCTTAGTGAGGAATGTGAACCACAAATGCATCCACTGCCATTTTCATGTCACTGGGTTGCGGCTTGCGAGTGCCCCATCATGGAAAGGTGGGACACTTCAACATCTACACCAGGATCTGAATATGCAATTAGGAGCAAGGTTTAAATTCAATGATACCCATATGGGTTTTTCCAAGGGGCAGTGAAAGGAGTCAGGAGCTGCTGGCTCAAAAGGTTAAGTGCCTTTTACAGCACTCCTTATGGACTAGCAGGGGCACTTCACCACACCTCAAGGAAGTTTTTGACATACAGCCTGTTGTTATCACAGACACCCTGCCTGAGCAACAGTTGCTGGCCTTCCCAACCCCAATCTCTGGCCTTCCAACCTCCTGACTTCTAGGGACCATCCACAAGGTTTGCCAGCTGTCATCCCCTGCTATGAAATCACCCACAAGGCATCCTCCACTTGGCCAGCTGCCAGGTGAGAAACAGAGAAAAAATTGAGGTCCTGCCACATCCCCAGTCATTCATCCTGGACAATATGCTGTAAATAGTGCCATTGTCTTGAAAGTTAATGGACCAGGTGATTTTCCATAGGATAAAGTTTCTTTGATTTACACCCTTAAACAACACGGAAGCCAGGGATTTAATGAGTCCTTGGCACCCACTATTTCCAGAGTGGTGGGTGTCGAGTACAAGTAGTTTAAAAGTTCAAAGACGACAGAAGTTCTGATGAAGAGCCCTATTCGACTCAAAATGTTAACTTTCTTTCTCAACAGATGCTGCCAGATGGGCTCTGTTTGTCCAGCATTTTCTGTTTTTATATCTTATGTTATGATCCCAGCTGATGTTACTACTGGACAAGTTAGATCCCAGGGTAGAACCCGGCTTGATAGATCCTATCTTTTTTGTTTAGAAATGTGGAGAGTGGCTACTGAGCAGAGTCGGTTGTTGAACTTTTAACAAAGGAAAAAAACATTTATTAAACAGGAAAGAATGAACTATATTACAATATTCCTTCACCCACACCTTTACAGGTTTGCACTCATTAGGACACTTGCAAGAATACCAATACAAGGGGGAAAACATGCATGGCCTCACCCCATCCTGTGTAATTGTTGTTTTATACCACTGCTTCACATGCCCATAAAGAGTTACAGACCTTCAGCTGTCTCCTTGGATCTTCTAGCAAGCCTATTTTGCTTTCAAGACTGCATCCTGCAGCCTTCTCCCTTTAAGCTTGGAGCCTCTGCTCCTCATTCTTAACTTCACTTAACAGGACCTTTTCCAGATTCCGATCTTTGTCCTTTGACTTTAAGGGCTTCTAGGAATTCTATTTTTCCTTTAGGACCTGTTCCCTGCACTTGTCTCCCAGTAGGCTGCTAACAACATGATATCTCCCTTGAGAACCAGTACTCACTTGACATTCACTTACTTTAACTTTAGAGCAACTCATCTTATGCTTATTTTCCTCAGCAATCTGCTAGTATGTCAGCTAGAGAGACTTAAACTGCTTCCACCATCTTAGAGTATAATGACCAACTGAACACAAACTGCTTTTGGTTTCTTTGTGTGGGACCCCTCTCTGGGCCCCTGGTGTGAGGCAACAGCAGAGTTTTTATCTACCTTGTTTGTTTGCTTTAAAAATACTCTCCACTGGTTGGAGTCATACCTAGCACAAAGGAAGATGGTTGTGGTTGCTGGAGGTCAGTCATCTCAGCTCCAGGACATCACTGCAGGAGGAGCTGCTCAGGGTAGAGACAAGAAACTGAATTGGACTAGCCATATAAATACTGTGACTACAAGAGCAGGTTAGAGGCTAGGAATCATGTGACAAGTAACACACCTCCTGATCCCCCAAAGCATGCCCACTATCTACAAGTCACAAGTCAGGAGTGTGATGGAATACTCCCCACTTGCCTAGATGAGTGCAGCTCCTACAACACAAGAAGCTCGACACCATCCAGGGCAAAGCAGCCTGCTTGATTGGCACCACATTCCCTCCCTCCACCACCGACACAGCAGCAGCAGTGTGTACCGTCTACAAAGTGCACTGCAGGAATTCACCAAGGCTTCTCCAACAGCATCTTCCAAACCCACGACCACTACCATCTAGAAGGACTAGAATATAAAAGCAGGGATGTGCTGCTGAGGCTTTATAAGGCTCTGGTCAGACCACATTTAGAATATTGAGCAATTTTGGGCCCCGTATCTCAGGAAGGATGTGCTGGCCCTGGAGAGGGTCCAGAGGAGGTTCACGAGAATGATCCCAGGAATGAAAGGCTTAACATATGAGGAACGTTTGAGGACTCTGGGTCTATACTCGATGGAGTTTAGAAGGATGAGGGGGGAATCTGATTGAAACTTACAGAATACTGAAAGGCCTGGATAGAATGGACGTGGGAAAGATGTTTCCATTAGTAGGATAGACTAGGACCCGAGGGCACAGCCTCAGAGTAAAGGGAAGACCTTTTAGAACAGAGAAGAGGAGAAACTTCTTTAGCCAGAGAGTGGTGAATCTATGGAATTCATTGCCACAGAAGGCTGTGGAGGCCAGGTCATTGAGTGTATTTAAGACCGAGATAGATAGGTTCTTGATTGGTAAGGGGATCAAAGGTTACGGGGAGAAGGCAGGAAAATGGGGTTGAGAAACTTATCAGCCATGATTGAATGGCAGAGCAGACTCGATGGGCCGAGTGGCCTAATTTCTGCTCCTATATCTTATGGACAAGGGCAGCAGATAGATGGAAACACCACCACCTGCAAGTTCCCCTCGAAGTCACTCATCATTCTGACTTTGAAATATATCGCCGTTCCTTCGCTGTCGCTGGGTCAAAATCCTGGAACTCCCTAACAGCACTGTGGGTGTACCTACACCACATGGACTGCAGTGGTTCAAGGCGGCAGCACATCACCTTCTTCTCAAGGGCAACTAGGGATGGGCAATAAATGCTGGTACACCCTGGATATGCCCTTAAGCACGCCCAGTAATTTCAGGATTATTGGATTTTACAACCCTTTCACTGCAACACCATGAAACCTGACATTGTTGAATCATTAGCAAAGAGCTGATCAGCTGACAACAGCAGTAACAGCACCACTGATACTGAGTGACTCATTATACCTGGTTGGTATCTTATTCAATCTTGGATAGTTATGAGAAAGCAATATAAAATTCAATACTAACTGGGAACATTTACATTTCATCAAGCTGCTAAAAGAATGTACAACTTCTGAACTTCATAGTTTATTGAAGTAGCCCCATGGATAGTGAGAGGCAAAATAATGTAGCATTGCCTATAGAAAAAAAAATCAAGATGCAAGGTGAATTGATGTAAAACTGTAAGACCACAGTTGGATTATGTACAGTTTCAGGCTTCACATTACATTAAGGATATTGAGGCAATAGGGAGACTACGTTTCACAAGAATTCTACCTGGTGTGAAGAAATAGTAATACAAAGACTTGAAAATTTGGAGATGTTTTCATCAGAATAGATGGTGATTTGATAGATGCGTTAAAATTAAAGAAGGGATGGGATATGGCAGATTGAAACAGAACATTTGCAAAAGCTAACTGATCTAGAAGTATGGTTGCTAGCTCTGGTTTGACATATTCCTGGAGATTTGATCATGCAGCATTTGATCATATGGCATTGAATCAGATGACAATTTTTCCCATGAAGTGTTTCACTATCCCCAAGACTCTAATGCAATAAAACTTGGTTCTAATGAGATGAACAACAATTTACAGATTCAACAAAAACATCGACACAAGCAACCTCTGATATTTTCATACAATTTCATGATTGTTTACACTACACAAAGTCATAAAAACCATAAATCAATTCACTGACTTCCATACCTCACCACTGAAGCCCAGCATCAGGGCAGTGAGCATCAGTCACCCACGAGAGCCACCAATAACTGTCTGACCTCCATAATAAAATTATACAATAGTTCAGATCATAGGGTGATAGGCATGTTAAGTATTTCATTTTACATAAGTGGTTCCAAGTCAAAGTATCGCTTACTCTATAATATTCTCTTCTACATGTCATCTGAAGCTACTCACATGATGAAATCCCCTGGTTCGATTCCTGCTCAGTATTTAGTTAATCTGAGTTTAGAAAGAATTATCATTGCATCTATTGCTTTATAAAAATTCAATCATGAGAACTTCCCATATTTGATGAGTTATGATTATTGTGTTTACCAATGGAGGAACACTCTGCTTACCCAACAAATCAATGAACAATTTAAAAGGTTAAATTAAACATGCATCTTTCCCTCACCAAGTTTCTTCCCTACACATAGCCCGAGCTACCACTATTCATACATTTGCCAGGACAGTAAAATTAAACCACTAGCATTATGTGATTTGACTGCAGGGGACATCACAGACAAATCAGATCCTGCCCATTTCCAGGAGTGGTTGCTGGATAGTGATCTGGACAAGGTACATGATGAGTCATTAAGAAAACTTAAGACAACAGGCCAATATAAAAAGCTTCAAATTTGCTTCAGATGGTTCTGTAGGTAAACACTCCCTAGTGCAGTATTAAGCCAGAAGCAGCAAGAAAGGTTCAAAGTTCAATCCTTGGTCCATGCAGGTTCACACAATTTGGGGCACTGCAGCTGGGCTCAACATCAGTCTATACTGGTAGAAACGGGGGAATTCAAAGCAAAATTAAGCCAGCAATCTTGCTCATCACTATTCCGTAATATCTGCCAGAAATAGATAGATATGAATGGAGATAAAAACAAAAAAAACACAAACAAAAAAATCTCTTGATCTTTTCATTGAGAACTGTCGGCGTGACATTAGTCGTCTCAATTTCTCTGCTCCTCTCACCCATTCTAATCTGTCTCTCTCTGAACTTACTGCACTCCATTCTCTCAGGTCCAACTCCAACTTTGTCATCAAACCCGCTGACAAGGGTGGTGCTATTGTTGTCTGGCGCACTGACCTCTACCTCACGGAGGCTGAGCGTCAACTCGCAGACACTTCCTCCTACCTCTCCCTGGACCATGACCCCACCACGGAACATCAAGCCATTGTTTCCAGGACTGTCACTGACCTCACCTCCTCTGGAAATCTTCCTCCCACAGCTTCCAACCTGATAGTTGCCCAACCTCGGACGGCCCGCTTCTACCTCCTGCCCAAAATCCACAAACGGAACTGTCCTAGCAGACCGATCGTGTCAGCCTGTTCCTGCCCCACGGAACTCATTTCTCGTTATCTTGACTCCCTTCTCTCTCCCCTTGTCCAGTCCCTTCCCACCTACATCCGTGATTCCTGACACCTTACGTCACATCAACAATTTCCAGTTCCCTGGCCCCAACCGCTTCCTCTTCACCATGGATGACCAATCCCTCTACACCTCCATCCCCCACCAGGATGGTTTGAGGGCCCTTAGCTTCTTCCTTGAACAGAGGCCCGAACAATCCCCATCGACCACTACTCTCCTCCGTCTGGCTGAACTTGTTCTCACACTGAACAATTTCTCCTTTAATTCCACTCACTTCCTCCAAATAAAAGGTGTGGCTATGGGTATCCGCATGGGCCCCAGTTATGCCTGTCTCTTTATGGGGTATGTGGAACATTCCTTGTTCCAGTCCTACTCCGGCCCCCTCCCACAACTCTTTCTCCGGTACATCGATGATTACTTCGGTGCTGCTTCATGCTCTCGTCGGGACCTGGAAAAATTTATTAATTTTGCTTCCAATCTCCACCCCTCCATTATTTTCACATGGTCCGTCTCTGACACTTCTCTTCTCTTCCCTTCCTTGACCTCTCTGTCTCAATTTCTGATGATAGACTGTCCACCAATATCCATTACAAGCCTACCGACTCCCACAGCTACCTCAGCTACAGCTCCTCACACCCCGCCTCCTGTAAGGACTCCATCCCATTCTCTCAGTTCCTTCGCCTCCGTCGCATCTGTTCTGATGACGCTACCTTCAAAAACAGTTCCTCTGACATGTCCTCCTTCTTCCTTAACCGAGGTTTTCCACCCACGGTTGTTGACAGGGCCCTCAACCATGTCCGGCCCATCTCCCGCGCATCCGCCCTCACGCCTTCTCCTCCTTCCCAGAAACATGATAGGGTCCCCCTTGTCCTCACTTATCACACCACCAGCCTCCGCATTCAAAGGATCATCCTCCGCCATTTTCCCCAACTCCAGCATGATGCCACCACCAAACATCTTCCCTTCACCACCCCTGGCGGCATTCCGTAGGGATCGTTCCCTCTGGTACACCCTGGTCCACTCCTCCATCACCCCCTACTCCTCAACCCCCACCTATGGCACCTCCCCATGCCCACGCAGAAGGTGCAACACCTGCCCCTTCACTTCCTCTCTCCTCACCGTCCAAGGGCCCAAACACTCCTTTCAAGTGAAGCAGCATTTCACTTGCATTTCCCCTAACTTAGTCTACTGCATTCGTTACTCCCAATGCGGTCACCTCTACATTGGAGAGACCAAACGCAAACTGGGCGACCGCTTTGCAGAACACCTGCGGTCTGTCCGCAAGAAAGACCCAAACCTCCCTGTCGCTTGCCATTTTAACACTCCACCCTGCTCTCTTGCCCACATGTCTGTCCTTGGCTTGCTGCATTGTTCCAGTGAAGCCCAACGCAAACTGGAGGAACAGCACCTCATCTTCTGACTAGGCACTTTACAGCCTTCCGGGCTGAATATTGAATTCAACAACTTTAGATCTTAAACTCCCCCTCCCCCGATCCCCACCCCGTTTCCTCCCCCTCCCTTTTGTTTTTTTTTTCTTGTTTTCAATAATTTATATAGATTTTTCTTTTCCCACCTATTTCCATTATTTTTAAATCTACAACTAATACCTTGTCAATCTTTCCACCCCCATCCCCACTAGAGCTGTATCCTGAGTGTCCTGCCATCCATTCTTAATTAACACTTTTCTTAGATAATATCACCACCTTCAACACCTCTTTGATCCTTTTGTCTGTGACATCTTTTGATTATCTGCTCCTATCACTGCTTGCTTGTCCCTACAACCACCCCACCCTCAACTTCTCTCCCCCCGCCCCCCACCTTAAACCAGCGTATATTTCACCCCTCTCCTAACTATACTTCAGTTCTGTTGAAGGGTCGTGTGGACCCGAAACGTCGACTCTTTTCTTCTCCACCGATGCTGCCAGACCTGCTGAGTTTTTCCAGGTAATTCTGTTTTTGTTTTAGATATGAATGGATCTTGGACAAAGGTAGTATTGGGTGCATTTATGACCCTCAAATGATTGAATAGCCTTTCAATGCTCAATGTCCAAGCAAGAATCGCAATGCGTCATAGGTCCAGTGGTATCCATGGAATCATACCAAGATGAATCAACATATGTAGGCAATTGGAGAAAATTGTGGGGGGGGTGGGAAAGAGAAGAGAGAAGATGCTCAGTTGGATCAGCTGGTTGGCAGATAGTCCAGCAGGAAATGGAGGTTTGAACAGATACGGTGAGATGGAAGCACCACAGTGATATTGCAGACCAGAAATAGAGGCCCTAGAGATGGGCTCATTCTGTTGCAATTTTCCTATGAGGCAGGAAAATACATGAAGATATGAGTTTTGAAAAGAATAAAACAGAATGAAAAGACCAATCGTCCATCAAGTTTGCTGCTTCTAATCTTCAATTTATATTGAGAGGCAAAGCAGCTCTGAAAGATCAATCCAGATTTCACTGTGCATGCAAAGATCAAGACGATGGAGAAATGTTAATTTTGATGCTATGGAAACAGAGTCAGGGTGGAACTTCAGTTGCAAATCCCTTGGAATGAGAGTTGCTGAGGAGACGTGGCTGTGAAAATGAGTCTTAGCAGACACCAGATCAAACGCGGGAAGGAACACAGCAAACAAGGCAAACAATATAAACAAGGTAGATGAGATAAACGGAAATCTCAAAATCATTGAATGGCTACAGAACAGGGGCAGCCATTGGGCCCATCAAGTCCATGCTAGTTCTCCAAGAGCAATTCAGCTAGTCCCACTCCCTCTTTCCCTGTAACCTGCAATTTGTTTTCCCTCCAATCTTCAGGTCCTGGTCTAATTCCCTTTTGAAAGCCACAACTAAATCTGCCTCCACCATACTCAGTGCATTCCTGGTTCTAAACACTTGCTGCGTTAAAAAAAATGTTCTCCATTTCATCTTTGGTTCTTTTGCCAATCACCCTAAATCTGTGGTACTCAACCCCTCCTCCAAAGGGAGCAGTTTCTATCTACTGTCTAGACCCCAATTGATTAAATCTCCTTTCATCCTTCTCTAGAGAAGGATCTCAGCTTCTCCAATCAATCCTCAATTTAAGTCCCTCATCCCTGAAACCATTCTAACTTTCTTTCAAAGCTTTCACATCCTTCCTAAAGTAGTGCCCAGAATTGGACACACTCCAATTGAGGCTGAATCAGAGTTTTATAAAGATTTACCATAACGTCCTTGCTTTCGTACTCTCTGTCACTACTTATAAAGACCAGGAACTCATGCCTTTTTAGCGACTTCTCAACCTGCCCTGTCACCTTCAACAATTTGTGCACAAATACCGCCCCCCCCCCCCCCCCCTGATATTTGCAACATCAGGTGGCAGGGCAAAATCCCCACTGAGGTTCTTGCAAAGTGCTGCATAGCTGTCATTGAGAGCATGGTCATCAGAGCTCAGCTTTACTGGGTTGGTCATATGGAAGATTCCTGTATGCCAAAGTCGGTATTCTGCAGCCAGCTGAGAATTGGAACCTGATCCACAGAGCATCCCAAACTTAGATGTAAAGACAATCTGAAAGCTATCCTCAGGGCTTGCAAGCTGGATCCCGACATAGGAAGAAACAACCTTGGACAGACTCAAATGGAGAAGTCTCAGTCATCAACTGATTTCAACATTTGAAGAGAATAGCATAAAGTGCCTTCAGGACAAGTGAGCATGGCAAAGGTAATGCCTCCATCCATCCCCCCCCACCAACACTGACTTCATATGCAGTATTTGCAATTAGTTATGCAAATCAAGACTTGGCCTAACATCACGAGACATCAACCTCGACTGCAAACCAGTCTACTTATTACTTGCTGAATGATCATCCAAAATGATGGAAGAATAGGGAATGCATACAGAAACTTCTGAAATGCCCCTCATCTTAATCACCTGTCTCTTCTCAGGCCCTCTTTGCCCCTCATTTCCTATTTCACTTCTCTGAACATGCTACATTCAGCCTGGTTCTCACTTATATTATAACTTGGTATCCGACATACTTCTCCGCTTCATCTTACTCTCCATCTCTTTCTTTATCCAGCTGAACCATTTCCTCCTTAAAATTAGCCTATTGTTCCATCACAGCTTTGCCTGCCAATCTTTCACGCCATTTACCCCAGGGTGGATGTTATAGAGTCAGAGTGTTATACAGCACAGAAACAGGGCCTTTGGCCCATTGTGTCCGTGCCGGCCATCAAGCACCTATCTATTCTAATCCCATTTTCCAGCACTTGGCCTGTAGCCCTGTATGCTATGGCATTTCAAGTGCTCATCTAAAAATACTTAAATGTTGAGGGTTCCTGCCTCTACCACTCTCTCAGGCAGCGTGTTCCAGATTCCAACCACCCTCTGGAAAAAGATTTCCTCAAATTCCTTCTAAACCTCCTGCTCCTTACCTTAAATCTATATTGATTATTGACACCTCCGCTAAGGAGGAAAGTTTCTTCCTATCTACGCCCCTCAATTTTGTATACCTCTATCAGGTCCCCCCCTCAGCCTTCTCTGCTCGAAAGGAAAACAACCCTAGGTTCTCAACCCATTGAAATTGACCTTCCTCCAGTTAAGTATTTTTACTCTAGGTTGCTTCTCATCTCTTTCCATAGCCAATCCAAACCATATGATACCAACATCACTGTACCCTAAATGTTCCCCGAATAACATCGCTCATTTGACCCAGCTTGTTCCCCAGTACCAAATCCAGCAATGCCTCCTGTCATTGGATCAGAAAAGCACAAGAAAATTCTCAAATACACGTCAAAAATTATTCCTCCCCTTTACTCTTAATCTGAATAGAAACTGGGTTAGCAATACTGTAATTAGAGTCCCCTATTAACACTATTCTATAGTTCTTGCACCTCAAATTTCTCTGCCAGTTTACTCCTCTATCTTTCCCATTAGTTGGTAGTCTATAGAATACACTCAGTAGTGAAATAGCACCTCTTTTTCTTCAACTCTTTGGTTAGAGATCCTTAACCACTCTGGGACATCCTCTCTCCCCAACATTGTTATATAAACTTTAATCAATTGCACCACCTCTCCTTTCTTTCTTCCCCAATCTTTCCTGAACATCTTGTATCCAGTGATATTTCATACCCAGTCCTGCTGCTTTGAGCCAGGTTGCCGTTATCCCCTCAACATCAGCTTCCCATGTGGCTATATGCATCTGCACCTTACCAACCTTATTTATCACATGCACATACATGCACTGTAAACCTGAATTTGACCTTAATTATATTGGCGCTTAGTTTGACCCTACCCAATACCTTATTACCAGAGTAAGAAATGCTGTATGCTTTTTCCAATCCTTGGTGCACTTCATTTCTCCTTTCTAATGGTACATCCTGGTTCCCATCCCACTATCAAGTTAGTTTAAACCCACCTCCACTGTACTAGCAAACTATCCCACCAGGACACTGGTCCCAGCCCTGTTGAGGTGCAAGCGATCCAGTCTGTAAGGTCCCACCTCGCCAAGAAGTGGTCCCAATACCTCAGGAATCTATAGCCCTCTCCCCTCCTGCATCATCTCCCCAGCCATGCATTCATCTCCTCTATCCTATTTTCATACTCACTAGAACGTGGCACTGGAACAACCCAGAGATTATCTTTGAGGTCCCGCTTGCTAGTCTCCTTCCTAGCTCCCCAAAATCTGGCTGCAGCCGCTTTTCTACTTATGTTGGTACTGAGTGCTCAAAGTATTCTGTAGTCACTCAGTGACATCATTGACCCTGGCACCAGGGAGGCAATACAGCATTGATTCTGCAACTGCAGAAAAGCCACTCATGGAGAGAATAACATAACACCTAACATTGAGTTTCCTGGAAGGAAGTGGCAATGAATGAAATGTTAATACAAAAGCAAAATATTTCAGGTTTCCATCACCTGCAGTAAAACAGAATGCTGGAAATATTTAGGTCAGGCCACATCTGTGGTGAGAGAAACAGAGTTATGATCAGGTCATTGACCTTTTGTCAGAACTTAACCATTTCTTTCCCCACTGATAGGGCCTGATTTAAGCATTTCCAGAATTCCGTGTTTTTATTTGAGATTTCCAGCATCTGCAGTGTTTTGCTTATATAAATCTATGGACTTCAGTCAAAATAGGATTGGTGCTGTCTAGGATTCCTCCTTAAATCAAATGACCTCATCAGAAAGGTTCACACATGAATAATAGGCATTTGAGTGAAGGGTGCTCAGCTCCTTGGAATCATACTACAGTGAGTCAACAACTTCTTGGGGCAGGGCAAGCGGTGGGGGATGGGGAGAAAGCAGAAGACGTACTACAGAATAATGAATACATGATTTTATGGTTGCATGATTACTTTTTTTGCAATGTGTATCTTTAAAATAGAACTTTCATGAGCAAGAGAATCTCAATAGAAATAAGGTGTTAACATGACAACATGCAACACACCCATAAAATTTAAATACAAAGAGACTGCATGAGTAACCACTTTCTGCCTGGCAATATTAATTTCAAGGAGCAGCAGGAAGCAGCATATACCAGTCTAAAAAGTGGCTAAGTACAGCTAGAATTCAATCTACAGGGAGAACATTAATGGCTTGGAATTTGCAGTCAGCAGTGAAAGAACAGCGTAGCAGTTCATTATGCTTATATAATCTTTCGCCACCTTCGTCTCCGTGCTCACTTCTTTGGGCAGGAGTCCTCTCCCTGTTCAATGGATCCTTTTACCCGCCTCCAATATTCTCCCTCCAACTGGACCTCTCCCCTCTGGATTCTTAATGAAAAGATCAAAAGAAGGTAAGAATCCTGAGGTTGGAAGCTGTGGAAGGAAGATCTCCAAAGGAGACGAGGTCAGTAACAGTCCTGGAAACAATGGCTTGATGTTCAGTGATGGGGTCATGGTCCAGGAGGAGGTAGGAGGAAGTGTCTGCGAGTTGTCGCTCAGCCTCTGCGAGGCAGAGGTCAGTGCTCCAGACAACAGCACCACCCTTGTCAGCAGGTTTGGACCTGGGAGAACGGAGAGACAGGTTAGAGTGGGTGAGAGGAGCAGAGAAAATGAGACAACTGATGTCACGCCGACAGTTCTCAATGAAAAGATCAAGAGAAGGTGAGAACTGTCGGCGTGACATCAGTTGTCTCAATTTCTCTGCTCCTCTCACCCACTCTAACCTGTCTCTCCTTTCTCTCAGGTCCAAACCTGCTGATAAGGGTGGTGCTGTTGTTGTATGGCGCACTGACCTCTGCCTCGCAGAGGCTGAGCGTCAACTCGCAGACACTTCCTCCTACCTCCCCCTGGACCATGACCCCACCACTGAACATCAAGCCATTGTTTCCAGGACTATTACTGACCTCATCTCCTCTGGAGATCTTCCTTCCACAGCTTCCAACATCAGTCTCCCAACCTCGGACGGCCCACTTCTACCTCCTACCCAAAATCCACAAACAGGACTGTCCTGGCAGACCGATCGTGTCAGCCTGTTCCTGCCCCACGGAACTCATTTCTTGCTATCTTGACTCCATTCTCTCCCCTTGTCCAGTCTCTTCCCACCTACACCCGTGATTCCTCTGCCCCCTACATCATATCAACAATTTCCAGTTCCCTGGCACCAACCACCTCCTCTTCACCATGGATGTCCAATCACTCTACACCTCCATCCCCCACCAGGATGGTCTGATGGCTCTCCGCTTCTTCCTCGAACAGAGGCCCGAACAATCCCCATCCACCACTACTCTCCTCCGTCTGGCTAAATTGTTCTCTCACAGAACAATTTCTCCTTAAACTCCTCGCACTTCCTCCAAACAAAAGGTGTGGCTATGGGTACCCGCATGGGCCCCAGTTATGCCTGTCTCTTCATGGGGTATGTGGAACATTCCTTGTTCCAGTCCTACTCAGGCCCCCTCCCACAACTCTTTCTCCTGTACATTGACTGCTTCGGTGCTGCTTCATGCTCTCGTCTGGACCTGGAAAAATTTATTAATTTTGCTTCCAATTTCCACCCCCCCATCATTTTCACATGGTCCATCTCTGATACTTCCCTTCCTTGACCTCTGTCTCAATTTCTGGTGAAAGACTGTCCACCAACATTCATTACAAGCCTACCGGCTCCCACAGCTACCTCGACTACAGCTCCTCACACCCCGCCTCCTGTAAGGACTCCATCCCATTCTCTCAGTTCCTTCGCCTCCGTCGCATCTGTTCTGATGACGCTACCTTCAAAAACAGTTCCTCTGACATGTCCTCCTTCTTCCTTAACCGAGGTTTTCCACCCACGGTGGTTGACAGGGCCCTCAACCATGTCCGGCCCATTTCCCACGCATCCGCCCTCACACCTCCCTCTCAGAAACATGATAGGGTCCCCCTTGTCCTCACATCACCCCACCAGCCTACACATTCAAAGGATCATCCTCCACCATTTCCGCCAACCCCAGCATGATGCCACCACCAAACACATCTTCCCTTCACCCACCCCCGGCAGTATTCCGCATGGATCATTCCCTCCGGGACACCCTGGTCCACTCCTCCATCACCCCCTACACCTCAACCCCCTCTCACGGC
>NC_135882.1:51079738-51183385 GCF_964194155.1 Cetorhinus maximus
TATTCAGCAATGGAACGTCCACAATTCTCTGGGATAGAGAATTCCAAAGATTCACAATACTTTCCAAGTGCAGGATATTTTCCTCATCTTAATCTTACATGATCTGCTCCTTACCCTGAGACTGTGCCCCCATATCCTAGATTCTTTAGCCAGGGGAAAATGAAGACAGGGAAAGAAAGATTGGATTGAGAGAGAGATAAAAATAGGTTTTTAAAAATTAAATATCTTTGCGTTCTGAAGAATGGGACTCCATACCTGCATAATCATATTTTCAGGGACAGAGGGGTTGCTTGGCAAATGATTAAGTGATTAATAATTAAACGGGTCCTACAATTAACACTGTACTTGGGATGCCAAATATAAAAATCAAGGGATTTTAGCTATGCCCCATACGAGTTCTTTTCTCGGGCATTTATTTATGGAAGAACAATGTACAACATCCTATCTGTAACATGCTCATACTTGTGCTGTGCGCAAGTTCAGCTGAAATTGAAATTTACGATTATTAGCTGTCATACTTATTACAAACACACAAACAGAATAGGAATGGCAAGGTACATTTAAGAACACACTGGAGGGTTAAAATCATATCTATTCCATGCTATTGTTTCCTTAAATAAAAGGAACTTGATGTATTAAATCCACAATTGTGCAACCAGCAGAAATTCCTCAATTTAAAAATAGTCACCAAGTGTTAAAAAGTTAAGATTTGTTTCTTGGATCAGTAATGTGTCAATAGCTTGGCAAAAGCTAGCTTTTCTAATCTTAAAAGAATGCTGGAATTACAAAGCAAACTGTAAAGCTGGATAAACATTCTCCCAATCTGTCAGGAAGATACAAATAACATTATGAAAATTATTGTAATTTATTGTAGAGTAACAGTGGGGTCTGTGCGCACGCCTGGGACTTAATTGAATTAGAGGCAATTGATCTGAAGACTTTGAAGTAAGAGGAGAAGCTAGGTTTGAAATGCTAAATAGGTAAGCGTGGGTGAAGTTTTAGAATATATGAGGTGTAAAGGAAACATTTGTATTTTAAAATAAAACAGAGCAGCTTGAATTCAAAAGAGGGGGGCGAAATGTTTCACCCAGCCAGGAGAAGTTAAGAAACAGTGTGTTTACTTTTTCCAAAGATTACTGGTAAAATTGGTACTATGATAGATTTTTGTTATGAGAGAGATAAAGTCCAAAAAGATAGTGAAACAATGGGAATTTGCATTCAAAAAGGGAAAACGTGTGTAAAGGAGAGAAGGCTGCGTGCAAGGGAAGGCATTTTAAGACCTAAAAAGTGTGAAAAGCCTCCAGCATCTAAGCCTCAAGCTTGTCTATAAGGAACTGAAGCGGAGAAAAACTCACTTTGAATTTGACTGTTCAGGGCATCGTGTTACTTTGCCTGGGTCTTTTAAAATCTGTGTCTTACTGTTGCCTAATTTATTAAACATAATAAAGGTTTAATTTAATTTTAAAAGAAATCTAAGGCTCAGTGGTATTATTACTACTGAATTCAAGTCACGCATCTCAAAATAAATACAAATTGTAAAATAGTTGTGGCAGTTGTTTCAAGTTTCCCTCTGGGATTTGAACAGCTCAGCATTTACCATTCACTGGGCCATAGCACCATCATAGTACAGGGTATAACTAATACTTGATCAATTAAAGTGGGACAAAATTAACTTTGCTTTTATCTGCTTGAAGTTGTGCAATTAAAATAACTGCATATAAAATCATGCATAACCTTGTGAGCAATTTGAAGTGGTTAGGAGTCAAGGTCAATTTTACAAATTATCAAAAGTGTGTGTGCAACCACACAACATAATACCCACAATTCACAAAATAACAAATATACCTTTGCACGGGGGAATATATAGGGGCTATGGGATAAGAGGAATGGAATGGGGCGAATTGACTAGCTCTTTCAAGAGCCATTGACCGAATGGCCTCCTTCTGTGCTGTATGATTCTATGATACCACTGTTACCTTTACACTCTAGGTGCAGCACACTGATTAGAACAATGTACAGTATTTAGCCCAAGGTAAATCTTAACTAACAAGCTAATTACACTGAACCACAGCTACAAACTAAAGCCCAGTGGAAAATGAAAGCCTGAAAGCTACTTCATTTTTTGCTTAACTTTACACTTCAAGTTTGTTCTTCTGCTTTCAAGCCTTTTCCTGTTTGAGCTTATTTATTTCACATTCTCTTCTCTCTGCACCGTAACAGAATAAAATCATTACAGTACATCATGTCCATCTAAATGAACTAATTTATTTTCTCTAAATCAACCTTTTTTGAACTATTAGCCTCAAATCTTTCTTACATGCCACCTCTCCTTAAGTCACTCCTCACTATGTTAATACTTCAGACATCATTCAGTACTTCACCTAAGTGTCCATTATTCACATGTACTCAACCACTAAGTGTGATGCTGTCCTCAACCAATGCTCATATGTGTACTTTCCTGCAGGGGTCATTGAATAGCAGCAAGAAGAACACAAGTTAATTTCTTTCCGTCCCTAACCCAGGACTGCTGATGCCATTGTATACCAATTGTCCTCAATGTGATCAACAATTCTGCACAAGCCAAGAATCAAACCTAGTGTTATTGTTCAGCTACTTATGGTGATTGAAGTCTGTTTTTTTAAAAAAAATTATACAAGTGTAATTACACCAAAGATACATACGTAACCAAACTGTGCTTTTTGTCCATATTCACCACATTTGGTGTCTCTAAGCAGTGATTTATATTGTGCAGCATTGTTGGGGGTCACAGCAAGTTGCCAACCTGCTCCTTACTCACCTGTACATCAGATATCACAAGATATGACCTCTAGTTCATCCTTCAGTGCTTTTTTGACAGTGTTCCAATAATGCTGCACAATATAAACCATTGCTTAGGAGGGACCACAAATGTGGTGAGTATGGACAAAATTTGATTGTGTGTGTAACTTTAGCACAATTACACTTTTATAATGATCTCCATTTTATCATTATTAATCAATGAAGCAAGGGAATGCAAGTCTTCAGTGTACCATAATTAAATTTCAAGCAAAATGGTGGTGGATGGGGTGGGGGGGGGGGGCGGGGGCTTTACCATAAGAGAAACATACCTTCTCAAAACCACAGGCTTTATGGCAACTGATGCAACTGATTGATTTTATTCAACACAGGATGGAGGCAATTCAGTAAGATTTCCACTAACTGATTTTTTTTCAGCAAAGAACATAAGAAAAGATTTCACACTTCAGAGCAATCTTTTAAAACTGGCTGCAGGTTTATCTTTTTATTTCTCCCATCTGGTACAAACTGAATTGTTGGATGCACAAATGCTTATTCCAGATACCAATGTTCGGAAAAGATTCATCTTCAACAGTACCAAATCATTTTAGATTAGGTCCAAGACGGCAGCAATACAAACCAGCATCCTGTTGGCAGATCTCGTTTTAAATTTGACATGAGATTTTGCAACACTACAGATAAGTGCCATTGTAAATGAGGACAGAAATTTCATATTGAAATCAAGTTAATGTGTATGGGTAAAACACGTGCATTAAGGGTATGAATTGAATCAGCTGAAGGGGTCAAAAGGTTGTACTTTTGTAATAAACCAACTGATTTTGAATATCCATTGCTATTTAATAAGGGACACTTCCCTGCTGGATCATGAAACTTTCATGATGACACCATAGAACTGAAACTAAAGAGGGCAACCAGCATTCTCTCACTTCTGAATATTAGTTTTCTCCTTGCATCTAGAACTAGGGGTCCATGGCCTCTGAATAAGGTGTTGGCCATTTCGGACTGAGCCAACAAGTTTTTTTTCACTCCTAGGGTGGGGAATCTTTGGCATATGCTACTCGAGAGAGCTGGGGATGCTCATTGAGTATATTCAACACCCAGATCAATAGATTTTAGGGCACTAAGGGAATCAAAGAAAATGGGGAAAGTGGGGTTGATGTAGAACATCAGCTGCAACCTTGTCGAACAATGGAGCAGATGCAAGGGACCACATTGTCTACCCCTGCTCCTATTTATGTTAGGTCTCCCTTTGCCACTGTAGGCTCCTAGATAAGTAAAAATGAAAACAAAAACACTGTGTCAGAGAGGCCAGGATCCACATTGGATTTAGCAAAATTGGTAGCCTGAGCCAAAGGTGCAACAGAGTTACTTCAAGTGGTTGGCTTGCTACTAAGAAAGAGGGAAGCATCAGACCCTTGATCAGACTGACCGCCACTGTAAAGTGAACATGCGGGGCTATGGAAAAGATTGAGGGATTTGGTCTCCTCCCCTAGTGTGTAGAATAGCTTGTTAACAGTCATTAGGAACAACCCCTTTGTTGAGGTACTGGAAATGAGCTAGGACTGGAGTTTCCTTTGCATTTACACAGAAATACAGCAGTGATTTGGGAGCAAACAAAATGCATGGTTTAATAGATTACGAAATTTTGGGAGAAAGTGAATTACATGCAACATAGTATTACAATTTGCCCAAATGGTCTTGGTCTTTTACAGATGTCCATCAAACCCTCTAGCCAAAGAAATCTCTGTCCAAAACCTGGCCACACCAGACTCTCAAGTCCTCCAGTTATACTAGTTAGGGGATGGTGAACCTCAAATGGACCCAGGCACAACAGGAAAGCTGCAATTTTTCTTGAATTTTATTTACAAATCAGTGTTTTCGCAAAGAGAAATATTAGCTTCAAATACCTGTTCTGCATTTTCTCATTCATTTAATGCATTTTTATGCTCCAAGTGCAAGTCAAAAAAACTCAAAAAACCTTCCCAAGTGCAGCTTCCTAAACATACTGCACGTTATGTGCATGCATGAGCTTAAATGAGACAGAGCTTATTTTTTTTTAGCTCAAAAGATAGGTTTGGCATTTCCTTGCACCCTTAATTTTGCTGATTTCCCATTTTATCAAATTAATTCTAATGAGATTGGGGAGGTACTGGGCCATAATTAGGCAGTGTCAAGATTCCAGCAATTTCCAGGTGGAGAAGTAAGCTTGTGTTACTTTTAAAGTTGCACAAACTTTCCTAATCCATGTCTGAGTATCAGATCAATATTTATAAAGCTCACCTTATGCTAAACTCAATTGTCTAAAAGTTAAAATAAATTTTATAGGAGATAAATGAACCGGTCTTAAAATACTCTGCCTCCCAAACAGCTCCTGGGCTCACTTGTTCTCCAAACCAGTGTCCAAACTAGACATTAGGCTGTTGATGTAGGCAACAGAGTCAGCTTGGAACAAGTCAACGTCATCAACCACAGCAGCTGATTTTAACTTTGGTCTCTTTCTTTGTCTCCCTCCATATTCTGTTTATAACCAGGACATTTCTAACCTAAGCTTCTTTGCCATGCCCTTGAAACCTGAATTTCCCTGCCCATTAATGTGGATTTTTGCTGCTGCAAATCTAAGTCTTAGGTCCAAACATGCGAGACATCCTCACATATCTCTGAAATCCTTTAGGCACTGTTTTGCCCAGTCACTTAATCTATTAGTATCTCAATTTCATGCTCCATCTACACTGCATACAATGTCCCCTATCATTACATCATTGAAAAACTTGGGTGTGTCTCTCTCTCTCAATCCAGGTTGTTAACAAATAGTGAAAAATTGAGGTTCTAACTTTTATCTCCTTTTTTCTTTCACTTCCCTTCAACCCTCTGACATTCTCCTCACTGTGCTGTACCATTACCCAGTCATGCCTCTTTTCATTTCTCCCATCTCTGGTACAATTCCTAACCCAATCCTTTGCTATTGCTCTATCTTCCTACCCTGCTGCCATCATCCCAGGCTTGACACCCTCTTGGGTAAATCAGATGCCCACTGTGCCACAGTATTCTCAAAAGAGTCCACCAAGGCACCCTTAGCTGCCTCCTTATGGAAAATTGCCCAGATATTTCCTAAACACAATAAGCAGGACAAATCCAGCCCAGTCAATTACCGCCCCATTAGTCAATTCTCAATCATCAGTAAAGTGATGAAGGGGTCATCAAAAGTGCTATCAAGCGGCACTTGCTTAGCAATAACCTGCTCACTGACGCCCAGTTTGGGTTCCACCAGGGCCACTCAGCTCCATTACAGCTTTGGTTCAAACATGGACAAAAGAGCTGAACTCCAGAGTTGAGGCAAGAGCCACTGCCCTTGACATCAGGTATCAGGGAGCCCTAGCAAAACTGGAGTCAATGGGAATCAAGGGGAAAACTCTCCGCTGGTTGGAGTGATACCTAGCACAAAGGAAGATGGTGTGGTTGTTGGAGGTCAAACACCTCAGTTCCATGACATCACTACAGGAGTTCCTCAGGATAGTGTCTTAGGACCAACCATCTTCAGCTGCTCCATCAATGACCTTCCTTCCATCATAAGGTCAGAACTGGGGATGCTCGCTGATGATTGCACAATGTCCAGCACCATTCACGACTCCTCACATACTGAAGTAGTCCATATCCAGATGCAGCAAGACCTGTACAACATCCAGGCTTGGGTTGACAAATAGCAAGTAACATTAGTGCCATACAAGTGCCAGGCAATGACCATCTCCAACAAGAGAACACCTAACCATCACCCCATGACATTCAATGGCATTACCATCACTGAATCACCCACTATCAACATCCTGAGGGTTACCATTGACCAGAAGCTGCACTGGACTAGTCACATAAATACTGTGGCTATAAGAGCAAGCCAGAGGCTAGGAATCCTGCAGCAAGTAACTCACCCCCTGACTCCCCAAAAGCCTGTCCACCGTCCACAAGGCACAAGTCAGGAGTGTGATGGAATACTCTCTACTTGCCTGGATCAGTGCAGCTCCAACAACATTCAAGCAGCTTGACACTATCTAGAACAAAGCAGCCCGCTTGATTGGTGCCCTTTCCACAAATATTCACATCCTCCACCACCAACGCACAGTGTCAGCAGTGTACAGCATCTACAAGATGCATGACAGAAACTCACCAAGCCTCCTTAGACAGCACCTTCCAAATCCACAACTGCTACCATCTACAAGGACAAGGGCAGCTGATACATGGGAACACCCACCACCTGGAAGTTCCCCTCCAAGCATCTCACCATCATGAAATTAAATCGATAGCAAGAAATGACATAGGGTCAGATGATGTAGAATCTGTGTGAGTAGAGTTAAGGAATCGCAAAGGTAAAAAAACCATAATGGGAGTTATGTATAGGCCTCCGAACAGTAGTCAGGATGTGGGGCACAAGATACACCAGGAGATAGAAAAGGCGTGTAAGAAAGGCAAGGTTACAGTGATCATGGGGGATTTCAATATGCAGGTAGACTGGGAAAATCAGGTTGGTAGTGGATCCCAAGAAAAGGAATTTGTGGAATGTCTACGAGATGGCTTTTTGGAGCAGCTTGTGGTGGAGCCCACTAGGGAACAGGCAATTCTAGATTTAGTGATGTGTAATGAGGCAGATTTGATAAGGGAGCTTAAGGTGAAGGAACCCTTAGGAGGAAGTGACCATAATTTGATAGAATTTACCCTGCAATTTGAGAGGAAAAAGCTGGAATCAGATGTAACGGTATTACAGTTGAATAAAGGCAACTACAGAGGCATGAAGGAGGAGCTGGCCAGAATTGACTGGGAGATGAGCCTAGCAGGAAAGACAGTGGAACAACAATGGCAGGAGTTTCTGGGAGTAATTTGGGAGACACAGCAAAAATTAATCCCTAGGAAGAAGCAGCATACTAAAGGGAGGACGAGGCAACCATGGCTGACAAGGGAAGTCAGAGACAGCATAAAAGCTAAAGAGAAAGCATACAATGCGGCGAAGAGCAGTGGGAAACCAGGGGATTGTGAAGCCTACAAAGACCAACAGAGGACAACTATAAAAGAAATAAGGAGGGAGAAGATTAAATACGAGGGTAAACTAGCCAGCAATATAAAAGGTGATTGCAAGAGTTTTTTTTAGATATATAAAGGGTAAGAGAGAGGCAAAAGTGGACATTGGGCCGCTGGAGAAGTAGTAGTGGGGAACAAAGAAATGGCGGAGGAACTGAATAGGTACTTTGCGTCAGTCTTCACGGTGGAAGACACGAGTAACATCCCCAAAGTTCAAGAGAGTCGGGGGGGCAGAAGTGAGTATGGTGGCCATTACCAAGGAGAAGGTGCTAGGAAAACTGCAAGGTCTGAAGGTGGATAAATCACCTGGTCCAGATGGATTACACCTCAGAGTCCTGAAGGAGATAGCTGAAGAGATAGTGGAGGCGTTAGTGGTGATCTTTCAGGAATCACTTGAGCCAGGGAGGGTCCCAGAGGACTGGAAAATCGCTAATGTAACCCCCCTGTTTAAGAAGGGAGTGAGGCAAAAGACGGGAAATTACAGGCCGATTAGCCTGACCTCGGTCATTGGTAAGATTTGAGAGTCCATTATTAAGGGTGAGATTTCAGAATACTTGGAAGTGCATCGTCAAATAGGGCAAAGTCAGCATGGTTTCATCAAGGGGAGGTCATGCCTGACAAATCTGTTAGAATTCTTTGATGTGGTAACGAGTAGGTTAGACAAAGGAGATCCAATGGATGTTATCTACTTGGACTTCCAGAAGGCCTTTGACAAGGTGCCGCACAGGAGGCTGTTCAGTAAGAACAGAGCCCATGGTGTTAGAGGCAAGGTACTAGCATGGGTAGAAGATTGGCTGTCTGGCAGGAGGCAGAGAGTGGGTATAAGAGGGTCCTTCTCAGGATGGCGGCCGGTGACTAGTGGAGTTTTGCAGGGGTCAGTGTTGGGACAACTTTTCACTTTATACATTAATGATCTAGATGAAGGAACCGAGAGCTAAGTTTGCAGATGATACAAAGATAGGTGGAGGGACAGGTAGTATTGAGGAGGTGGGGAGGCTGCAGAAGGATTTGGACAGGTTAGGAGAATGGGCAAAGAAGTGGCAGATGGAATACAATGTGGGGAAGTGTGAGGTCATGCACTTTGGTAGGAAGAATAGAGGCATAGACTATTTTCTAAATGGGGAGAGAATTCAGAAATCTGGAGTGCAAAGGGACTTGGGAGTCCTAGTCCAGGATTCTCTTAAGGTTAACTTGCAGGTTGAGTCGGTAGTTAGGAAGGCAAATGCAATGTTGGCATTTATTTCGAGGGGACTAGAATATAAAAGCAGGGATGTGCTGCTGAGGCTTTATAAGGCTCTGGTCAGACCACATTTAGAATATTGTGAGCAATTTTGGGCCCCGTATCTCAGGAAGGATGTTCTGGCCCTGGAGAGGGTCCAGAGGAGGTTCACGAGAACGATCCCAGGAATGAAAGGCTCAACATATGAGGAACGTTTGAGGACTCCGGGTCTATACTCAATGGAGTTTAGTAGGATGAGGGGGGATCTGATTGAAACTTACAGAATACTGAAAGGCCTGGATAGAGTGGACGTGGGGAAGGTGTTTCCATTAGTAGGAGAGACTAGGACCCGAGGGCACAGCCTCAGAGTAAAGGGAAGACCTTTTAGAACAGAGATGAGGAGAAACTTCTTTAGCCAGAGACAGTGGTGAATCTATGGAATTCATTGCCACAGAAGGCTGTGGAGGCCAGGTCATTGAGTGTATTTAAGACCGAGATAGACAGGTTCTTGATTGGTAAGGGGATCAAAAATAACGGGGAGAAGGTGGGAGAATGGGGTTGAGAAACTTATCAGCCATGATTGAATGGTGGAGCAGACTCGATGGGCCGAATGGCCTAATTTTTGCTCCTATGTCTTATGGTCTTATTATGGACTTGAAAATATATCACCATTCTTTCACTGCTGCTGGGTCAAAATCCTGGAAATCCACCCTAACAGCACTGTGGGCGCACCTTCGCCATAGCGAGTGCAGCAGTTCAAGAATGCAGCTCACCACCATCCTCTCAAGGGCAATTAGAGATGGGCAACAAATGCTGGCCTAGCCAGTGACACCCATATCCTATGAGCGAATATACATAAAAAACAGGGCTTTGTATAACTGCAGCATGACTTCTAATCCCATGTATTCTGGTCCACTAGATATGAAGGACAGGACTCAGCTTTTCTAAATTATTTTCTGAACCTGCCCATAATATTTTAATTTATTAAGCTGTTATTTCCAAGCTCTAGGGCAGTGTATCTGGGAGATACCCCAAAGATGCATGGGGATCCCCTCCCCCACCAAGGAAAGGATTGCATGGCAATTGCTCAGGAAGTGCAAACTTCCAATGGGCAATTGCCTTGCACTGGGAACCATCTGAAAATGCAATTTAAATCAAACTTTGGATGATTCTGATCATCAATAGTTACACAGAAAAAGAGTTAAAGCCACTTATAGCTTAATCTGGGTAAATCTGTCCTTAAACTACCATCCTTTCTCCAACTTCACTTCCTCTCAAGCCCTTGAGGGCTGTCACCTCCCAAATCTTTACCTAATTTTTCCTCAACTCCACATTTGAACCTCTCCAGTTAGTTTACTGTCCCTACCACAATAAAATAGCCTCAAAGTCACAAATGAAATGCCACAAATAAGGGACACTATCCTACCTTAACTTTCTCAACCAGTGCAGTGTTTAACATAGCTGACAACACCATCCTCCTCTGTTCAACTCAAGTGATGCTGCCTTGACCTAGTCCCACTCTTACCTACTCAGTTATAGCCAGAGGATTTTCATTTCCAGCAATTGCTTCATACCTGGCCTCAGGACCATTACCCTCAGAGTGCCCCAAGAACCTATCCTTCCCTCAGTGATATCTGAAGGCATAGCATCAGGTTCCACACATATGCTGACACCACCCAGCTCTACCTCAATACCCCTCAACCTCTCAGACTTCTTGTTTTGACATCCAATCTTGGTTAAGCTGTAATTTTCTCCAATTAAACACTGAAAAGAGCAAAACCATTGTCTTTATCCCCCTACTTGACCACCATCTCCAGCTGAACCATACACTTTTGAATCTTGGCGCTCCCTCTCTGCACGGAAAGTCTGACCCCACATTCTTTTCCACCACGAAGACAGACTATTTCAATTACCATTGCTGTCTTGCCTGTTGCAACGCTTATCCATGCCATTGTTGCCTCCAGTCTTAACTAATGTTCCCTGTAAGCTGTACAGCCAGGTATCCTGGTGAGTCATAACTGCACAGGTGGCTTTAAACTAGACAGTTTGGGGGTGGTGGGTTGAGGGTTCACGTGGAAGGAGAAGTGGAAAGTTAAAGAGAAGGGACGAGGCAATAGTGCAGGGAAGCGATAGGGGTAATGGTAACCAGAGTGAGACAGGAAGGGACAGAGTACAAACACAACAGTACATCAGCAAATATGGTCAGAGTAGGGAAAAAATGGCTTTAAGCTAACAGAGGGGGAGATGGGTTCTGTGAATGGAGATTTAGTAATCCACAGATTTTTTCTATTGCCTCAATTTCCATATCGATGTGGGTAAACAAGTTGCGTGGGACGGGAAGGGACGAAGATTTTAAACATAGCATGGAGAGTAAAGTCCAAGCAGGGAACAGCAAAAAAATTTGAAGTCATTTTATCTGAATGCGTGGAATATCCACAATAAGACAGATGAACTAGTGGCACAAAGAGATAAATGGTTTAGATCTAGCCGCATGGTTACAAGGTGTCCAAGGTTTGGAAATAAATATTCTAGGGTACACAACATTTCGAAAAGACAGGCAGAATGGTAAAGGAGGAGGGGTTGCCCTGACAATAAAGGATGACATAAGTACATTAATGAAGAAAGGTCTTGGCTCAGAAAATCAGGAAGTAGAATCAGTAGGGTGGAGGTTAGGAATAGTAAGAGCCTGAAAACACTGGCAGGAGTTGTTTACAGGTCCCCTAACAGTAATTATACCATTGGACAGAGCATCAAGAAGTTGTTATTGGATCTAGTAACAAAGGCAATGTAGGGGGCTTTAATCTTCATTTGACTGGGCCAATCAAATTGACAAAAAAGTTGACTGGTAGATGAGTTTGTAGAATGTTTCCTTGACAGCTTCCTGCAGCAATACGTTATGGAACCAACTAGGTTCATAGCAAATGATTCACTGGGAAAGAGTGATCATAATGCAACTGAATTCCACATTAAGTTTGAAAATACATATTCCAAACAAGAATCTGAAACAAAACCAATTACTTAGGTACAAAGGGAAAGCTGGCTAAGGTGGACTGGGAAAATTGACTTAAAGGAATGGCAGTAAAAAAAAAATTGGAGAATATTTAAAGAAACAATTCAAAATGTTCAAAAATACATTCCATTGAATAATAAAACCTCAGCAACATAAATCCATCTGTGGCTTACTAAGGATGTTAAGGATAGTATTAGATTAAAAAAGGTTAGTAATGTCGCAAAGAATAATAGTAAGTCTAAGGATTGGTAGTGTTTTAGAAACCCACAAATGGCCACTAAAATGTTGATAAAAAAGTGAAAAAGTAAATGAGTAAACTAGCCAGGAATATAAAAACCGTTTGTAAGAGCTTTTACAAGTGTATGAAAAGAGTGTAACTAAAGTAAATGGAAGTAGAGACAGGAGAAATAATCATGGGGAATGAGGAAGTGGCAAGGACAGACAAAATATTTGTTCAGTCTTCACAGTAAAAGACAAGTTACATACCCGCTATTCCTCATAACCTAGAGTGGAGAAATTAAGGTAAAAGCAACTAAGGGAAAAAGCATGGAGAAACTCAAGAGACTAAAATCCAACAAAGCAAGGACCTGATGGTCTACATCCTAGAGATACTGTATGCATTGGCTACAGTTTTTCCAAAATTCCTTAGATTCTGGAACAGAAATTAGCAAATATAGTACCACTATTCAAGGAAAGAGGGACAAAGACAACAGGCTAGTTCCCCAAGAACAGTCAGCAGGAAAATGCTGGAAACAATTTAGGAAGTCTTAACAATGCACAGTATGATTAGGACAAATCAACACAGTTTTACAAAAGGGAAATCCTGTTTGACAAATTGATTAGAATTTTTTTTTGAAGACGTAACTAGTAGGGAAAATTAAAGGGAAACAGTAGATATAGTATACATGGATTTCCAAAAAGCATTCAAGAATGTGACACAAAAAGGTGAATACACAAGGGCTCATGGAGCTGGGGTTGATATATTAACACAGAGTATTAGTTAACAGACAAGCAGAGAATAGGGATAAATGGGATATTTTAAGTTGGCAGACCATGGCCAGTGGAGTGCCACAAGGATCAGTGCTGGGGCCTCAGCTGTTTACAATTTGTCTTTGCATCTAAGTCATTAATAAAGCATAATGTACCAAATCTTGCTGATAATACAAAGTTAGGTGGGAATGTAAGCTGTGAGAAGGGCACAAAGAGTGCAAAGAGATATAGATAGGTTAAGCGAGCAGGCAACAAGGTGACAAATGGACTATAATGTGGGAAGTGTGAGGATATTCACTTTGATCATTAGAATAGTACAGCAGAATATTTTTAAAAAGGATGTGAAACTTGTAAATGCTAATGGTCAGAGAGACTTGGGTGTACAAGGAAACCAAATTAGCACACAGGTACAGCAAGCAATTAAGAAAATAAATGGCATGTTGGCCTTTATTGCAAGGGGGATGGAGCACATGAATAAAAAAGTCTTGCTACAATCACAGGGCTTTGATGAGATCACACCTGGAATACCGTGCACAATTTTGGTCTCCGCATTTGAAGAATATACTTGAATTGGAGACGGTACAGTGAAGGTTCACTAGATTGATTCTTGGGATGAGAAGGTTGTACTATGAAGAGAGGCTGAAAAATTGAGCCTATATTCTCTGGAGTTCAGAAAAATGAGTGATCGCAATGAAACATACAAGATTATGAAGGGGCTTGGCAGAGTAGATACGGAGATGCTTCCTCTGGCTGGGGAATCTAGAACATGGGGGCACAGTCTCAAAAGGGCCAACCCATTTAAGGGCTGAGAAGAAGAGAGATTTCTTCACTCAAAGGGTTGTGAATCTTTGGCATTGTCTGCCCCAGCATGTTATGGATGCACCATCATTGAATATATTTAAGGCTGATAAACAGATTTTCAGCCTCTCAAGGAATCAGGAGATATGGGGAGCAGGCAGGAAAGTGGAGTTGAAGCTGAAGATCAGCCATGATATTGAATGGTAGGCTCAATGGGCTATTTGGTCTATCCTGCACCTATTTCTTATGTTCCTATGCAACCCGAAAAGTCCCCACGTAAGCCATGCACAAGTTGGTCCCTTTAAGTTGCTGTGCACTTAAATAAAACACCTCCTTACTCCAAAAATAAATTAGAAGGTACAAAGTCTCCTGGTGGGTCTGATACCCCCACGTGCCATAAACTTGAGCTCATTTAAAGCTCTTTTGCCCAAAAACCCACAGTAAGCATCATTTAGCTATGGGGGTGTGGTAGCATACATTTGGACTAGCAATCCAGAGGCCTAGACTAATGATCTGTAGCAAGTTCAAATCCCACACAGCAGCTGGGGCGATTTAAATTCAACAAGTAATTAGTTAAGTAAAATAAAAAGCTAGTTTCGCTAATGATCACCATGAAACTAGCAGATTGTCAAAACCCATCCAATTCACTAGTGTCCTTTAGATTAGAGATGGAAATCTGCCTTCCATACTCAGTACGGCCAAATGTGACTCTAGATTCATAGCAACGTGGTTGACACTTACCTGTACTTTTGAAATGGCCAGATAAGCCATTCAAATGCATTCAGGAAGCAGCTCACTACCATCTTATTAAGAGCAATTAGGGATGGCCAATAAATGTTGACCTTGCAAGAACCACCACATCACATGAACAAATAAAATATACATGTTTGCAGACCTAGAGGGACCCCTGGTCTTGTCGCTCTCTATTTCTATAGCTTCTGCCAGCCCTACAATCCACAAGAATTCTGCTTACCTTCAGCTATAGCCTGTACTATACTTCCACATCTGCACTGGCAGCATATTTTCAGCCCTCCAGTCCTCTCTTCCTTTAAGACTCTACATAGAACATACTTCTGAATAGATTTTCAGTTACTGACCTAATATCACCTTGTGTTAATATTTTAGGATTAGACTTCTGTGAAGCATTTCGGCATATCTGACTACATTAAAAGGTATTATATAAATGCAAGATGTCTTTAGAATATAGTGGTATTGTTATTGGATTAGTATTCCAGAGACCCAGAGTAATGCTCCGGGGATTCAGGTTCAAATCTCACCACGGCAGATGGTGAAATTTGAATTCAATAAAAATCTGGAATTAAAGATCTGATGATGACCACAAAGCCATTGTTGATTACTGTAAAAACCCATCTGGTTCAATAATGTTCTTTAGGGAAAGAAATATGCCATCCTTATCTGGTTCGGCCTACATGTGACTCCAGACCCACAGTAATGTGGTTGACTCAATTGCCTTCTGTACAAGGGCAATTAGGGATGGGCAATAAATGCTGGCCAAGCCAGTGGCACCCCATCCCACGAATGAATAAAAAAATATATAGCAAGATATAATTCCCAAAGTGCCACAGATGTCAGAATAAATCAAATCAAAGTTTCAATTTGAATTTCCATTCAGGTTTGAGTTAGCTATTTCAGCTGGGATGGCTCGAGGCATTAAGTTGATCTCAGTGTAGAGGTAAGATCAGATTTCTAACCAGTGCTCCTGCTGCAATTAAATGAAGCAACTGGTGTGGAGAAAAATTACATGAATGTAATTACCCCATTTGTGCTACAATATCTGATACTCTACCAAGGAGTTACATCCAAACCAGAAACTTCCCAGTCAGTAATCCGTCCTTTCATATTCCCCAAGTTGTTATTTTTTACTTCAGGTGTGGAAACTTGCCCTAACAAATCAAATTAAAACCGCTTTGGAGATGCTCTGGCACCCTGCAATACCACTGTACACCAACAGTCGAACAATATGACTTCTTACTTCACAAAAAAGGTGAAAAAACGATAGTTTAGTTACAAAGCTTCGGGATGTTAGACTTTATAGGGTTAAAACTAGTGGGTGGATAATTGTCATGAGTTTGCAGACAGATACATTTAACGATGACTCCTGACTACACTTCATTGGCGACGTCAGGGACTGACTACTTAGACCAGGTATTAGGATACCCAACGATTACTCGGTGACATTTACTTACCACCAAATTCCAGTCGGTATCCAGTCGGTCTGCCAGTCCGCACAGATATACACACAGATACAGGATCGAGCACAGGAACATGGTGACCGATACAAACATCACCCAGCCTTGCGTCAAAGGCACTGGGACATTAGATGAGGCGACCAGAATCCACACCAACCCTCCGAACAACTTTGGGTAAAAGAGAGAGAGAGACTTACCCGCTGAGTAAACATACGGCGTCACCGCCCAGCACTAAACATCAGCTCGTGTAAAGGTTATTACCGACTACTCACAATCTCCAAACAAATGAAGCCTCCAGAATAGGTTTGCAGAACCGACGATCCAAGAGGTAAGGTTATCCGGGGAGCCGGGAAAACCACAGCATTGGAGTTCATGCTGGGATTTGTAGAGGGAGCCGACATGGTGCGTGCGACTGTGAACAGGTGAAGAAAGGGGGAGGAGAAGGGGGGTGGGCGGCAGCGCCACGTGACACTGATCCCGGACAGGTGATGGTGATCCTGGAGAGCGAGCCCCGCCCAGACCAGCTCAGCCCCGCCCAGACCGGACCAGCTAGGCGCAGCCCCGCCCAGTCCAGATCAGCTCAGCCCGCCCTAGCAGAGCCCCGCTGAGACCAGCTCAGCCCCGCCCACGCCAGACCAGCTCAGCCCAGCAGAGCCCCGCATAGCCCAGGAAGCCACAGCCCCAATCCAGCACAGCCCAGATCCAGCACAGCCCAGGGCACCGCAGCACCGATCCAGCACAGCTCAGTCTGCCCCAGCAGAGCCTCGTCCAGACCAGCACAGCCCAGCTCGGCACAACCACGTCCCGACCAGCACAGCTCAACTCAGTACTGGCCAACACAGCCCAGCAACATAGCCCGACCTCGAGCAGCTCCGACTAGCACAGCCCCGCTCTGTCCAGCTAAGCTCACCGGGCTGTGGATCCAATATAGCCAAGTGCAGCAACAATACCTGCTCATTGTGCCTCAGGTGGCCCACCTGCAAATTGCTTATAATAGATGGGCGATAGATAGTGAAATTAGATGTGCCATTTATTTAAAGTATACCTTGAACACTATAATCCCAGACAGGGCAGCAAGACAATGTATTAATTGGGCATTGCGAGAAGCAAAAATCTAAGCGATTGATTAAGGCGATCACACGGTAAAATGTGTCAAGATGTCCTTGAAAGCAGCGATTGTGCCTGTGAGAGAACACACCTGAAGAAAAGGGCAAACACAGGGTGCCCTTGATGACGTTTTTAAGGTCGCATCATATTTCAACTGGATTTGGCACGGTTTCTAAAGGGACAATGTTTAGTGATTTCAGGATTAAGTGACAGCCATATTTGTTGTAAGTAATAGCAACAGGCGTTGTTTGTGGTATCCAGGTAAGAATGGTTGGGTATTGTCCCTGACAGCAGCCAGCACAAAATCAAGCTTGCAATGCACTGAAAGTTAAATGATGCAGCAACTTTCATTTAACAAACATTTCATTATATTCTCTGACAGAAAAATCCCAATGTCTGAAATTCTAAAGGAATTGTATGTCCTCCTTAGTATTATTCATGGCGGATCTGCGAATAGATCTGCAACAGAAAAGGAGTGGGTAGGGGAGAGGGAGAAGGGAACAGGGGGGCAAAGGGAAGAAAACTACCTCAGCATTGTGAAGGAGGAGGTTAAAATAGCAAACTTACCATTTGCCTGCATCTGGTGGACAGTCTTGGTGAGGATAACACGGTTTCTGGAGGACTTCTGATTTCTTCATCCATTAAGTTTTCAGGTGGTTAAGATTTTTATTTTGGCAGGGGAAAGCAGCAAACTATCCTCTCGCCTCCCCCGCCCTTCCTGTCATACCAGAAACTCCATTTCAACTGGAGAGGAAGGGTTTCAGTGAGATTGTGTGAAATTGTAGGCTGTGGTGGTATCAAGGTTGAGCTGCCCTCTTTCCCTCCCATCAGAGTAAGAAGCTGTGAGGTGAGGGTGAGTTGGTTTTCCACACTAAAACCTCAACAGGAAGGAAAGGAACCTGTTTCACCACCAACTCTTAATTTGAATCGAGCACATGGAAAGCAATCGCAGAACCAGTGAGTAGGGAAAGGGAGGAACGGCATAAAAGATTAGCCTGCTGTGGAGTGGATGGGCAACAAAAAGGAGGAGAGTTGGGTGAGGATGGGCCTTGTCAGCAAAAAAAAGACCTTTGGGAAGCAGCTGCTTATGGAGTTCCATGTAGGACATTGGCATTGCCTGGGCTGGCTAGCTTCCTGGTACGTGTACTGCAATTGGAGGGGCATGGTGAGTGCATTTAGATGTGTTCCTATCATTTTCTGTATCCATTCCAGCTATGTACTGTTAGTGGGCACTGCAACACTGTGAACACTAAACAAATTTATTTATTCTCGCGATGTGGGCATCACTGTCAAGGCCAGCATTTATTGCCCATCCCTAGTGAGTAGGTACAGCTGGGCCACCTTCTCAAACCAGTGCCATCTGTGCAGTGAAGGTGCCCCCAGAATACTGTTAGGTGGGGAATTTAAAGATTTTGACCAATGATGATGAAGGAATGGCGATATCTGTCCAAGTGGACTCTTGGAGAGGTGATTTGATAGAAATATTTAAAAACATGAGGGGCCTGGTCAGAGTAGATAGGGGGAAACTGTTCCCCCTGGTTCCTGATCAAGAACCAGAGGGCACTGATTTAAGGTAATTGGTAAAAGAAGCAAAAGTGATATGAGAAAAAAACATTTCTGCACAATGAGTGGTTAGGGTCTGGAATGCACTGCCTGAGTGTGTGGTAAAGGAAGGTTCAATTGAGGCATTCAAGAGAGAATAAGATGATTATTTGAAAAGAAACAATATGTAGGGTTACAGGGAGAAGGCAGGAGAATGGCACGAGGTGAAATGCTCATTCGGAGGGCCAAATGGTCTCCTTCTACACTAACAATTCTGTGATTCTATGAAGTCAGGCTAGTGTATGACTTGGGAAAGGAACTTTGAATTTGTGGAGTTCCCATGCACCTGCTGCTCTAATCCTAGGCGATAGAAATCACACGTCTGAGAGGTGCTGTCGAAGAAGCCTTGGCGAGTTGTTGCAATGCATACTGCAGTCGCGAATGCTTAAGGTGATTGATGAGGTGCTGATCAGGCGGATTGCTTTGTCCAGAATGGTGTTGAGCTTCTTAACTGCTGCTGGACCTACATCCATCCAGGCAAGCATTCCATCATACTCCATCTTATGCATTGTAAATGCTGGAAAGGCTTAGTGAAGTCAGGGGGAAAGTCACTTGGCACAGCATACACAGCTTGTGACATTCTCTTGTAATCACCATATTTAAATGGCTGGTATGCTTAACTTTCACGTCAATGGTGTTGCTCCAGGATGTTGATGGTGGGGATTTGTTTATAAATCATTGACTAGCCTCAGCCAGAATATTGTTCACAATTCTGGGCATCACACTTCAGTATTTATGGCAAGGCTGAAGAGGGTACAAATGAGGTTAACCACAAGACTACTAAGGATTATTTCAGTTAAGAGGAGAGAGTGGAGAATCTGGGATTGTTCTTCTTGAGGCAGTGAAAGATAAGGAAAGACCTAAAAGATATTTGGGATTGAGAAAGTGGGGAGAAACTATTTCCTCTGGCATATGGATCAGTAACCAGAAGTCATAAATATAAAATATTTGACAAAAGACTAGAGGGGAAATAATAAGAAATTGCTTTACACAGAGGTTTGTTAGGGTCTGAAACACACTGCCTGAAAATGTGGTAGAATTATATTCCATTGTAAATTTCAAAAGACAATTGGTCATTTGATTTGAAGAGGACTAATTAGCAGGGCTGTGGGGAAAAGGCAGGGGTGTGAGATTAAATTGGAAAACTTTTTCAAGGAGCTGCATTGGCACAGTGAGCCTAATGGCCTCCTGTGCTGTAAGCTTCAGTGATTTGATGTAATGTCGTTGAATGTCTAGGGGAGATGATTAGATTCTCTTGTTGAAGATAGTCATTGCCCAGCACTTATATTGTGCAGATGTTATTTGCCATTTATCAGCCAAAGTTTGGATGTTGTTGCAATCTTTCTGCATGCAGGCATGGACTGCTTCATTGTGCAAGGAATTACCAATGGAACTGAACAGTGTGCAATCATCAGCAAATATCCCCATTTCTGACCCGATGATAGAGGGAAGGTCATTGATGAAGCAGTTGACATTGGTCGGGTCTAGGACACTACTCTGAGGAACTCCTTCATCAATGTGCTTAGATGATTGGTTTGCAACAACTACAGCCTTCTTCCTTTGTGCTAGGTATGTGTGATGGAATCTGTGATTTGTGAGACCAGTGGGGGAATGTGTGTGAGCTGAGGGCTGAACAGATGACTTGTCGACTGTTCGGTTGGGTGCACTGACCCTAGTTTTAAAGCTTGTATACGTTGAGTCAGATCCTACCTTAAAGGGAAACTGAAACTTCAGGTTCTCAGAAAACTGAAACTTTAGGCTTCTGGGGAAACTGAGACAGGTGAAAACCAGATAAAAGGCACAGAGCCATCTGAGCTGAGATTATTCAGTGGTGCAGTGCAGGCAGGCTGAGGAAAATGCAGGCTCAATCCAGAAACTGACAAGAAGTAAATGCAGCTGATTCTGTTACTTAAAGTAATTGACTGGCCAGACCTGGCCAGACATTACACAGGATTGTCAGTGGAGAACTAAATAAAAGTAATATTGATGGATCCATGCCATCAAATCCGTCATAAGCAGAGCTGAGAAGGTGCTGGAGAAGTACGGCATTTTGTTGAAGATTGTACATATGGAGCCTGGGATGATTGGGAGCTGCTGCCAGATGAGAAACAGTAGCTAAACCTTTGAAGAAAAGCAGCTGAAATTCTACCTGTGGAAGTTCAAAGCTTTGAAGGACATTGTGGCTGAAATTAGTGCCATATATGCTGAGTGAACTGTCCAGTAAATCTGTGAGATCTAACTTTGTTGTTCCTCCTTTTTAATGTGTTTCTTTTTAATTGATTCATGGGATGTTGGTGTCGCTGGGTAGGCCAACACTTATTGCCCTTCCCTGATTGCCCATGAGAAGGTGGTGGTGAGCTGCCTTCTTGAACCTCTGCAGTCCATGTGGTGTAGCTACACCCACAATGCTGCAAGGGAGTTCCAGGATTTTGACCCAGTGACAGTGAAAGGATGGTAATATGTTTGCAAGTCAGGATGGTGTGTGGCTTGGAGGGGAACTTCCATGTGGTGGTGTTCCTATTCATCTGCTACCCTTGTCCTTCTAGATGGCAGTGGTTGTGGGTTTGGAAGGTGCTGTCTAAGGAGGTTCGGTGAGTTCCTGCAGTGCATCTCATGTAACGTCTGCTGCTACTGTGCGTCAGTGGTGGTGGAAGGGAATGTTTCTGGATGGGGTACCAATCAAGTGGGGTGCTTTGGCCTGGATGCTGTCAAGCTTCTTGAATGTGGTAAGAACTGCACACATCCAGGCAAGTGGGGAGTATTCCATCACACTCCTGACTTGTGCCTTGTAGATGGTGGGGAGGCTTTGGGGGGTCAGAAGGTGAGTTACTCGCCACAGGACTCCAAGCATCTGACCTGCTCTTATAGCCACAGTATTTATATGGCTAGTCCGATTCAGTTTCTTGTCAATGGTAACCCCCAGGATATTGTTGATGGGGTATTCAGCATTGGTAATCCATTAAATGTCAAGGGGCGATGGTCAGATTCACTCTGTTGGAGATGGTCATTGCCTAGAACTTGTGTGGCATGAATGTTACTTGCCACTTGTCAGCCCAAGCCTGGATATTGTCCAGGTCTTGCTGCATTTGGACATGGACTGCTTCAGTATCTGAGGAGTCGCAAATGGTGCTGAACATTGTGCAATCATCAGCGAACATTCCCACTTCTGACCTTATGATAGAAGGAAGGTCATAGTTTTGGAAGGGGCTGCCTAAGGAGTCTTGGTGAGTTCCTGCAGCGCATCTTGTAGATGGTACACACTGCTGCCATTGTGCGTCAGTAGTGGAGGGTTTGAATGTTTGTGGATGGGGTGCCAATCAAAAGTGGGCTGCCTTGCCCTGGACGGTGTCAAGCTTCTTGAGTGTTGTTGGAGCTGCACTCATCCAGTTAAGTGGAGAGTATTGCATCACATTCCTGACTTGTGCCTTGTAGATGGTGGACAGGCTTCGGGGAGTCAGGAGGTGAGTTACTCACTGCAGGATTCCTAGTCTCTGACCTGCTCTTGTAGCCATAGTATTTAAATGGCTAGTCCAGTTCAGTTTCTGGTCAACAGTAACCCCATTGTGTTGATGGTGGGGGATTCAGCAAAGCTAATGCCATTGAATGTCAAGGGCTGATGCTTAGGTTCTGTTTCTTCATGGAGATGGTCATTGCCTGGCACTTGTGAGGCATGAATGTTACTTGCCACTTGTCAGCCCAAAGCTGCATATTGTCCAGGTCTTGCTGCATTTGGACATGGACTGCTTCAGTATCTGTGGAGTCATGAATGGCGCTGAACATTGTGCAATCATCAGCGAACATCCTCAGTTCTGACCTTATGATGGAAGGAAGATCATTGATGAAGCAGCTGAAGATGGTTGGGCCGAGGACACTACCCTGAGGAACTCCTGCAGTGAATCCCATGAACTGAGATATTTCACATCCAACAACCACAACCATCTTTTGTGCTAGGTATGACTCCAACCAGTGGAGAATTTTCCCCCCGATTCCCATTGACTCCAGTTTTGCTAGGTCTCCTTGATGCCACACTCGGTTAAATGCTGCCTTATGTCATGAGCAGACACTCTCACCTCACTTCTGCAGCTCACCTCTTTTGTCCATGTTTGAACCAAGGCTGTAATGAGGTCAGGAGCTGATTGATCCTGGTGGAACCTAAACTGAGCATCAGTGAGCAAGTTATTTCTAAGCAAGTGCTACTTGATAGCACAGTTGGTCATCAACTTCCATCACTTTACTGATGATTGCACGAAGAGGGATGGGGCAGTAATTGGCTGTGTCTGATTTGTCCTGCCGTTTCTTGATATCACATGGAGTGAATCAAATTGGCTGAAGATAGGCATCTGTGATACTGGGGACTTCGGGAAGAGGCCAAGATGAATCATTCACTTCTGACTGAAGATTGTTGTGAGTGCTTCAGCCTTAACTGTTGCACTGATGTGCTGGGTTCCCCCATCATTGAGGATGGGGGCATTTGTGGAGCCACCTCCTCCAGTTAGTTGTTTAATTGTCCACCACCATTTACAATTGGATGTGGCAGGACTGCATAGCTTAGATCTGATCCGTTGGTTGGAGGATCATTTAACTCTGTCCATTGCATGCTGCTTATGCTGTTTGGCACACAAGCAGTCCTGAGTTGTGTTATGACCCACCCCCAGGCCAGGTTCCCCTAAGTTGTTGATCTACGTGAGAACTCTCAATTTTTCACCGTCTGACCTGGACGCCCCCAAATTGTTATGCCCTGGGTGAGGAGGGATGATCTGGCTCCCTGTCCTTATTCAGCACCCCCCCCCTCCCCCACCAAACCTTCTGTTAGTCACAACAAGATTTAATCTAAAAAGGATCCCTTTCGTGGATACCTTTTTCCCAGAACCAATCATTCTGGTTTTGAAGGAACCAATTTGATCAGACTTTCTTGAGTTAAAGATAAGAATAAGTTAATTAACTACTAAAGGCAGGAAAGGATAAACATATACAAAGCATATACAGTAATACAGGTTAAATGTAAGAATTTAGTTTGAAGTTAATGAATATTTATATATTTTGTTTCAAAAAAGGTATAGGAGTCCTTGACTCAGGAATAGGTGATTATGCGCTGCGGCCATTGTGATTTGAGATTCCAGTAGAATTGACTCCGGCAGACGAATAGTCAGATTCGAGGTTCCACTAGAGTTTACTCCGGTAGATGAATAATCAGATTCGAAGCTCCAATAGAGTTGACTCAGGTAGAGAGGGAGAGAGATCGGGATACCTGCAAAATGTTGATTTGCAGGGGTACTGTGTGTGGCTGTTACTTCTGAGTCAAACTTCCAGCACTTGCTCTCTCTCAGAACACCCACCAACAGACAGACACCAGGGCAGCTTTCCAGGTCTCTCTTAACCCCTTCTTTGTATATTCCAGTGGGAAGTGAATTCACAAATCTGTCTGGACATTGCTCACAGGATTTCTTGATGAGATGATACTTATCTCTCATTATGTCCCATTTTCTTTACCGAAGGGAGCAATTAGTTTCTGGATATCTTTAGACGTACCTTGTCTGGCAACAGGGTGGGGTTCCATTACGTCTTAGGGAGTCACCCTGCAGCGTTCCAGCCATTGGCTTGTGTGCATTTTTTTAAAACTCAGGTCTTATTTTTAAAGTCCAATATTTCTGGACGTAATTCGGTGTTTTTTCCTTCATTATCATGACAGTTGTATCCTCACCAGATTGACACCTCATCTTTAGGTATGCCTGGTGCTGCTCCTAGCATGCCCTCCTGCACCCTTCATTGAACCAGGGTTGATCCCCTGGCTTGGTGATAATGGTAGAGTGGGGGGATATGCCGGGTCGTGAGGTTACAGATTGTGGTTGAGTACAGTTCCGCTGCTGCAGATGGCCCATAGCGCCTCATGCATGCCCAGCCTTGAGTTGACAGATATGTTTGAAATGTATCCCACTCAGCATGGTGGTAGTGCCACACAACACGATGGAGGGTATCCTCAATCTGAAAACAGGACTTCGTCTCCACAAGGACCGAAGCTGTCATGGGCAGATGCATCTGTGGCAGGCAGATTGGTGAGGATGAGGTCGAATGTGTTATTCCCTCTTGTTGGTTCCCTCACCACCTGCTGCAGACCCAGTCTGGCAGCTATGCCCTTTAGGGCTTGGTCAGTAGTGGTGCTCCCGAGCCACTCTTGGTAATGGACATTGAAGTCCCCCACCCAGAGAACATTCTACTCCCTTGCCACCCTCAGTGCTTCCCCCAAGTGGTGTTCAGCATGGAAGAATACTGATTCATCAGCTGAGGGCAGGAGGTTTCCTTGCCCATATTTGACTTGATGCTATGAGACTTCATGGAGTCCAGAATCAATGTTGAGACACCCAGGGCAACTGTATACTACTTTGCTGCCTGCTGTGTCTGTCCTTCCAGTCGGAGAGGACATACCCAGGGATGGTGATGTCTGGAACATTATCTGTAAGATATGATTACGTGAGTATGACTATGTCAGGCTATTGCTTGATTAGTTTGTGAGACAGCTCTTAGTAACATATTATTCATAAGGAGGACTTGGCAATGTTGACAGGACTGAGTTTGCTGTTGTCATTTTCAGTGCCTAAGTTGAAGGCTATTTCAGAGGGCATTTAAGAGTCATGGGTCCAGAGTCACTGGTAGGCCAGATCAGGTAATGACGGCAGCTTTACCAGATGGGTTTTTACAACAATGGTAAAGTCAGATTTTTATTGAATTCAAATTCCACCATCATGGTGGGATTCGAACCTGGGTCCCCAGAGCATTACCCTGGGTCTCTGGATTACCAGTGTAGTGACAATACCACTATGCCACCACCTTCCCCCAATCTATGTAATTTGTAATATATATATTGACTGTGATTTGCCTGTTAATTCCTATTTAGTTTATGTTGATTTTGGTTTGATTGTTAAAGTAAAGTTATGAAAGGTGAAATCCTTTGTATTGGTTTTCTGTCAGGGTAATTCGGTAAATTTAGTTCTTTTGGTTTGTTGGTCTCCACGTGGATCATAGTATATGACTCCAGCCAGTGGAGGATTCGGCCAAAGATCCCCAATGACTCCAGTTTTACTGGGACTCTTTCTTGCCACACTTGGTCAAATGCTGCTTTGATATCATGGGCAGTCACTCTCACCTCATCTTTGGAATTTAGATGTTTTGTCCATCTTTGGATTAAGGCTATGATGAGGTCTGGAACCGAGTGATGCTGGCAGAACCTAAACTATTGTGTAGGTTATTGGTGAATAAGTTTCGCTTAACAGTACTGTTAACAACACCTTGCATCACTTTGCTGATGATTGAGAATAAACTGATAGGCTGGTAATTGGCCAGATTGGATCTGTCCTGCATTTTGTGGATAGGACATACAGTTCTCCATACTGTCGGGTAAATGCCAGTGACATAGCTATACTGAAACAGCTTGGCTAGAGGTGTGGCTAGTTCTAGAGCATAGGTTTTCAGTGCTGCAGCTGGGATGTTGTTGGGGCCCATGGCCTTTGGTGCCGTACTTTTTTATGGTACGTGGAGTTAATCTAATTGCCTGATTACTAGGATCTGTGATGGTGGGTACATCAGAGGAGGCCTAGATTGATCATTGATGAGCATTTCTGGCTGAAGGTGATTGCAAATGCTTCAGCCTTGATTTTACCTTCATGTGCTAGTCCCCACCATCGTAAAGAATGGGAATGTTTGTGGAGCCGCCTTCTCCATTTAGTTGTTTAATTGTCCAACATTTTTCATGACTGGATGTGGCAGAACTGCAGAGTTTTGATCTGATTTGTTAGTTGTGGGATTGCTCAACACTGTCAAAAGCACATTACTTCTACTGTTCAGCATGCATGTAGTCCTATGTTTTGCATCACCGGATTGGCACTTCATTTTTAGGTATACCTGGTGCTGCTCCTGGCATTTGCTTAAACAACTTATTGAGCCAGGTTTCATTTCCTGGCTTGATGGTAATGATAGAGTAGGGATATGCCAGGCCATGAGGTTACAGATTGTAGTGGTGTACAATTTTGCTGTTGCTGATAGCTCACAATGCCTCATGGATATCCAGTTTTGAACTACTAGATCTGGTCTTAATCTATGCTAACTGCATGGTGGTAATGCCATGCAACACAATGAAGGTTGTCTTCCATGTGAAGACATGACTTAGACACCACAAGGATTGTATGGTGACTACTAATGGACAGATGCATCTGTAACAAGTAGATTGGTGAGGACTGAGCTCAAGTAAGTTTTCTCCTTATGTTGGTTCTCTCACTAGCTGCCGCAGGCCCAGTCTGGCAGATATGCCCTTCAGGTGTCGGCCAGCTTGGCCAGTGTTGGTCCTCCGAGTCAAACTTAGTGATAAATATTGATGTCCTTCACCCAGGGTACTTTCTGCCCTTCTTCCAAGCAATGGTTAACATGGCAACAGAGGCTTCCATACCCATGTTTCACCTAATGCCATAAGAGTTAATGTTGAGAACTCCTAGGCCCACTCCCTTGCAACTTGATATCACTGCGTTACCACTTCTGCTCTCCCCTGCCAGTGGGACTATACATAACAGGGGACGGTGATGGAGGAGCCTGGGATATTGGCTGATAGATATGATTTGGTGATCATGACTAGGTCAGGCTGTTGCTAGTCTGTGAGTCAACTCTTGATATATTGTCAAGAAATAAAAACTAATGGTTCTGTGAATATATATCTCAGGGAGCCACATTCACTGTCGCACTGCAGCTATGTGCTGTGTAACAATATATCAGTCTACCAGCCCCATTTAACTTGTGGGAACCAGAAGACATAACAGCTCTCCCAATTTTTGGCACAAGTTCCCTGATATTAGTGCTTAGTTTGAAGTTGAGTGGCCTGTCTGGTTTGATCCTTAATATATTTCTTTGTTATATCAATTTGATATAACTGAGCAGCTTGCTAGAACATTTCATAGGATAGTTAACAGTCAACCACATTGCTGAGGGTTTGGAGATACATGAATGCCAGATTGGGTAAGGACAGCACGTTTCTTTCCTGAAGGACATTAGTGAATTAGTTTGGTTTTACACAACAATCCAATAGGTTCATGGTCACCATTACTGGTGGTATATTTTATTCCAAACTTATTAAATTCTTTTTTAATTAAACTGACTTAAAATTTACAAAGTACCATAGTGAGATTTGAATTTATGCCTCCCAGATCATTGACCTGGGTCTCTGAATTGCTAATCCAGTGAGATAACCAAGACACTGCCACACACAATAACAGCTTAAATGGCACCACTGAGTTCACTGAAATCCTATCTAATGTTTTTCTCTAACTGTCCCCCAAGGCCTGTATGGCAGCAATCTGAGAATCCGTTGGAACAGTGTGAATTCCCTTTAGGGTCTCTGGCATAGGAGCTTCCACAGCAGATCTCTCTGGATTGCCACACATTTTATCTTGAGCTGTGTGAATGTGCACGTGACTAATGGACACTTCCATGCAACCTGCCATTTAATACTTAATTCACAGAGTATCATTTTTAGATAATAAGGTCCCTTGAGGAGTATTGAGCTGTGTGGTCTGGAATAAATCTTTCCCAACAACTATGTAACTCTGAGTACATTCACAGTTCTTGACTTTTTTTTCCGGGAGTGGGACATGAACCCACAACCTTCTGACTCAAAGGCGAGGGTGCTATGAACTGAGCCACAGCTGACTCCCTTGAGGTTCACAACCCCAGTCTCGACACCCAACAAGGAAAGCTAATTGGTAATTATGCACTTAACCTTAATACGACCAAACACAGCACATTCAGTTTCTCTCCTACTCTGACATGACTCCTCTACATATTGTTTTCTACCCTTGCAAGCAATTTCTTATACGCTTCTCAAACGGAAAGAGGTATTTCAGAGTTTGAACTCCTCTATTCTCAACTATCTTGCCACAAACCAGTGTCCAATGAAAATGCTAAGTCTTTGAAAGCGCACCTAGGACATACATAATGTGGGATACCCAATGACTTGCCCGATTTTCACATGTAGCATGAATGTCTGGTGGCATTGCAAGACCTCAAGGCCAACCCAGACATACATATTTAGAAGCTGGGCAAAGTGACTGGAATAGTCATCCTTAACAAGCACGACTATGCCATTTTATTGACGGATCCAAATTCATGTCCATTGCACCTGCTGCCAAGCATGACTGCACAGCTCTACTCGAAAGCAAGTTACAAAAATATTTGTTAGACTTGGGTAAGATTAACGGGCTGCCTTGTGTACATGATAGGATTTGTCCTCATGGTTCACTTTGACCACATATATACGGGCTGCCCAAGACACAAAAGTGATGTCCCATTATGCCCAATCTTAGCAATGAGTGGTTCTGCACAATATGAATTGGCCAAAAGGTTTAGTGAGTTGCTACAACCAGTTCTGAGTGAGTATTCCACATACACAGTGAAGGATTCCTTCACTTTCGCGAAGACTATACCTGACTTGCATACCACAGCAATGCTGTGCCTATGTGCTTGTTTGACATTGCAAGCCTATTCACTAATGTGCAGTTTGAGGAAGCCATAGACATTTGTGTCACATAACTATATCATGGCAATCTAGGTGTGCTGCCATGCTCTAAATCTGTATTATTTGAACTTATGAACTTTGCAACTTATGCCGTTGAATTCAGCTTTACTGACACTTTGTATATCGAAATAGATGGTGTTGCCATGGGTTCCCCTCTAGGGCTATGTCTTGCTAACAGTTTTGTCGGTTTCCAAAAGATACATATTTTTGATGAAATGACCCCTAACCTCCTACCCCTTGCATATTTCCAATATGTAAATGACACATTTGCTATATTTGAATCTGTAGCTGCATGTACGAATTTGCTTACACATCTTAATGTGCTCCATCCCGCACTCAAACTCACCATTGAAATGAAGCAGTCAAACGAGCTGCCTTACCTCAATATGCTAGTTGAAAAATCCACTAATACATCCTCTACTACTGTCTATTGCAAACCTACCTTCACTGGTCAATACACGTGTTGGGATTCTTGCAGCCCCATATGCTACAAAATTGGCCTTATCTAAAATCTGGTAAATAGGACCTGAACCATTTGCTCACCATGCAAGCTTGACATTGAAATAGGGCATATTTAAGCTCTCCTGCGGGATAATGGCTACCCTGATCAGATCATTGCTCACTGTCTATTAAGCATACATACGAATGGGCCTAAGGCCACCAATCTTATACCTGAAAAGTTTACCTCAAATTAACCTGGAATGGCAAAGTATCTCAAATATTTGAGCAAGAGGTGAAGCTAGCTGTTTCACGCTGCTACTATGCAGTGGCAACACGAGTGGTGTTTTCCACTAACAGGATGCTGTCATCAAGCCAAAAACACGTCCTGCCTACCACACCAATGGATAATGTGCTATATGAATTTCAATGCCCGATTCCAGGTACGTAGGCCATACAACCCATCAACTGGTGGATCGTATCGTACACTCAGGGTAGTGTCCTAGGCCCAACTATCTACAGCTGCTTCATCAATGACCTTCCTTCCATCATAAGGTCAGAAGTGGGAATGTTCATTGATGATTGCATGTTCACAGCTCCTCAGATACTGAAGCAGTCCATGTCCAAATGCAGCAAAACGTGGACAATATCCAGGCTTGGGCTAACAAGTGGCAAGTAACATTTGCTCCACACAAATTCCAGACAATGATCATCTCCAACAGAGTGAATCCAACCATTACCCCTTGACATTCAATGGCATGACCATTGTTGAATCCCCCACCAATAATATCCTGGGGCCCACCATTGATCAGAAACTGAATTGGATTAGCACATAAATACTGTGGCTATAAGACCAAGTCAGAGGTTTGGAATCCTGTGGCAAGTAACTCACTTTTTTATTCATTCATGGGATGCGGGCTTTGCTGGCTGGGCCAGCATTTATTGCTCATCCATAGTTGCCCTTGAGAAGGTGGTGATGAGCTGCAGTGCATGTAGTGTAGATACACCCACAGTGCTGTTAGGGAGGGAGTTCCAGGATTTTGACCCAGCGACAGTGAAGGAACGGCGATATATTTCCAAGTCAGGATGGTGAGTGACTTGGAGGGGAACTTCCAGGTGATGGTGTTCCCATCTATCTGCTGCCCTTGCCCTTCTAGATGGTAGTGGTCGTGTGCTTCAAAGGCACTATCTAAGGAGCCTTGGTGAATTCCTGCAGTGCACCTTGCAGATGGTACACACTGCTGCTACTATGCATTGGTGGTGCAGGGAGTAAATGTTTGTGGAAAGGGTGCCAGTCAAGTGGGCTGCTTTGTCCTGGATGGTGTCAAGCTTTTTGAGTGTTGTGGGGGCTGCACTTATCCAGGCAAGTGGGGAGTAGTCCATCACATTCCTGACTTGTGCCTTGTAGATGGTGGACAGGCTTTGGGGAGTCAGGAGGTGAGTTACTCGCTACAGGATTCCTAGCCTCTGACTCCCCAAAGCCTGTCCACCTTCTACAAGGCACAAGTCAGGAGTGTGATGGAATGCTCTCCACTTGCCTGGATATGTGCAGTTCTAACCACATTCAAGAAGCTTGATACCATTCAGGACAAATCAGACCACTTGATTGACAGCCCATCCAGAAACATTCACTCCCTTCACCACCGACGCATAATAGCAGTAGTGTGTACTATCTACAAGCTGCACTGCAGGAACTCATCAAAGCTCCTTGGACAGAAGCTTCCAACCTACAACCGCTGCCATCCAGAAGGACAAGGGCAGCAGTTATATGAGAACACCACCACCTGAAAGTTCCCCATCAAGCCACTCGCCATTCCTTAACTGTCACTGGGTCAAAATCCCTCTATAACAGCACTGTGGGTGTACCTACCCCTTATGGACTGCAGCGGTTCAAGAAGGCAGCTCACCACGACATTCTCAAGGGCAGTTAGGGATGGGCAATAAATGCTGGCCTAGCCAGTGACACCCACATCCTAGGAATGAATAAATAAAAGCACATCCCTTCGGCTATTCACAATACACAGAGTACTGACCGTACGCAACCAACACGTGCTTGCAAAACTCAGAACTTAATGTCTAACGTTAGATGTGATTCTGCGATTGGGCAGTACTTATTGAACAATCTTGAGTGTGCTAAGAACTATGCTAACAACCAATTTAGGATTATCAGTGGGGCTCATAATGTAGCTCACTTACGTTTGCTAGAAGTTACATATATTCATAGGCAGGGACCTGTCCTCTGCAGGCAAAAGGAATGTGTCCAGACATTGCACCTTTTTTGAATAACAAAAGCATAGGCAATGGTTCCCTGGTGCATTCACCATCGCAACGTCTAGGCCAATCAGAGCTGACTTGCCAACCAATCAGCACCCCTTTTCTCATACAACATGAACAGTTTATGTGGTATTCTTGCGTCTGTCCTGATGAGTGCAAGATGAAGATCTTTGACAGCACGTTCCTTTTTTCAGCAATACTCATGTTCTATACTACCAACTGAAAATTTCTTATACATACCCAAGTTTTGCCCTGAATTCCACAGGTTTAAGTTTAATTCGTAGAGCTGGATTTTTGTTGATGAGGTAGGAAGGTTGAGTCGGGGAATTTCCCGACTCAGCAGACCTGTTGCACATATAGAGTCCCCGCATGCAATATTTTTCTCTATGGACACTGGGGGGCGGGGGGGGCGAAATGTGTCAGATCAGAGGTGGGTGGAAGGCCAGACTGGCTGGCTAGACTGCCTGCTTCCATTTATCTGGGATGTTTGCCAGTTTTAATGATGAATGTCAGGTCTTCAAGCTCTCACTCCTCACCCTGGACCAACTCCCATGCCACCTCTATGACCTCTCAGATTTCCAATGCCCTCTCCATGCCCCACATGTACCCTCCTTGCCCCTTCCATATCCCACATGTATCCTCCATGGCCACTTGCCCAGCATCCACAACGGGAAGACATCAGGATGTCTTTGAAATTGACTTTTTAAAAGCTAAACTTCCAATAATCTAATCTCATTCAAACACCCAAAAGTGAAAGAAATCCCCTTAAAAAAAATTCCTTCATTCATGTGTGCTTTGCCCTCACTTGCTTGCTTATGTAGAGACAGGAAGTGACTATGGATTTGACTGTCAGCAGCGTGCCTTCGCACTGAGATTCAAATTTTCAGTTTTCCTTGTAATGTTCAGCTACAGTTCAAGGAGAAATAAATAACTATTACCACAGCAAGACTGTTGTCACAGAATAAAAACATGCTTTTGGAATAGGTGAACATTGTATGAAATTGAAAAAAAATAAAGAACTTTACATTAATATATTGATTTTGATGGCCTCAGAATGTCTCAAGCATTGATAGTTAAGAATTATGTTGTTCAGCTAAGTGTGACTGCCCTCACTTGGTTCCATTCTTATCTATCCAGTCATAGCCAGAAAATCTTCCGCAATGTTTCTTCCTGCTCCTGTGTTGCTACCATTGAAATTTCTCAAAGAATAGTCCTTGGCTCTCTCCAATTTCTCACCTACATGTTACCCCCGGGCGATATCATCCGAAGATGTAATGCCATTTTCCACATTTACATTGACAACAACAAGCTCTACTCCACCCCCACCTCTCTTGATCTCTCCATTGCTCCTGATTTGTCATGCTGCTTGTCCAACATAAAATTTCGGATGAGCAGAAATTTTCTCCTATTAAATATTGGGAAGTTGGAAGCCACTGTCTTCCTCTCCTGGCTGACCTCCATCTTCCATCCTATGCGAACTTCAGCTCCACCTAAGCCCTGCTGCCTATATCCAGACGCATATCAAATCCTGTTTATCCATCACCCTGTGCTCACTGATCTACATTGGTTCTCAGCTATGCCTCAAATTTAAAGTTCTCATTCTTATGTTTAAATTCCTTCATGGACTTGCCCTTTCCTATCTCAAGTCCTACAACTCCCCAAAAACCCTGCATTCCTACAATTCTGGCCACTTTGTGCATTCCCAATTTCCTAGGCCATTCCATTGGTAGTTGTGCCTTGAGCTGTATACGTCCTCAGCTCTGAAGTTGCCTCCCTAAACCTCTCTGTCTTTCTACGTCTTTCTATCCTCTTTTAAGACCGTCCTGAAAACCTTATTCCTGTCTTAATGTCTCCTTATGTGGCCATGTGTCAAATTTTGTGGTAATGTTCCTGGGACCTGAAGCACTTTGGGACATTTTGCAATGTTGCAGGCACTATACCCAGGCAAGTTGTTGTTGTTCTTGTACTTTTGAACAGTATTCATTGTTGTTATGTAGGAACATATTTCTTTGGGCAATCATGGCCTTGAAATTCTGGATGCAAGTTTTTGCCCTCCCTTGATGTGAGTTTGGAGGCATGAGGGCATTTAATTAGGCGGGAGGTGCCGGGTGAGGATCCTGCCTCCTTCCTGCCTCTGCCCCAATGGAGGCCTTTAAGTGGGCAATTAATCACCCTGACACTGCTGGTATTCAACTAGCCACATGGGAAGCCTGAAAAGCAAACACTGTTGTGTTTGCTTGTGTGTTCTCCGGGTGGGGCGGAGGGGAGGAAAAGGCAGTAGGCTGTTGGAGGGCCTGTTTGAGGGACCCAGCAACCAGAGAGTCACCCCCCTGCCCTTGCTGCTGACCCCTCTCCTGTGACCCCCCCCCACCCTGCGACCCACATCAGGCAACCTCGAATCTGCCCTCACTCACCTAAAACCTGGGGTCCCTCACTGATCCTGGGCCTCTGGTGGGTGCATTGCCAGGAGGTGGGGGTGGGGGTGGCGGTGGCAGTGGCATTTCTGTTCCTGGGGACCTTAATTCCAGGGAGGACCTGCAGCTGGCCACGTGGCTGATTGGTGTTATACAGCGGGCCTTAATTCCCCTAAGAAGGTGATACATGGCTCTCGCCAGCTCACATCACCTGGATTAAATACTGCCCACTGTGGGGGTTCCACTAGTCTCCTGTCATAACCTCAGTTGAGAGTTTGGCAGAACCCTTAGAAGAAGAAATGTGAGACCCCCATTACATCAGAAGTTTTCTAAGTGACTTAGCTCCTTTCTTCCCCTTACAATAACAACAGCTTGCATTTATATAGCATCTTTTAGAGTAGAAAACCATCCCATGGCACTTTAGCGAGGTGTGATCGGAAAGAAGTAGAGACTGAGCTGAAAGGAGGAGATATATGGGGAAATGACCCAAAGCTTGGTCAATGAGATGGGTTTTAAGAGTGGTTTTAAATGATGAGAAAGAGCTGGTGGGGCAGAGAGAGTTCAAGAGCATGGTATCCAGGTGATTGAAGGACCTCTTCCAATGGTAGGGTAAAGGGAAGGGTGAAGTGCAAGGGACCAGTCAAAGGAGAATGGCTAGAATGATTTAGAACAAAGAAATTGCACAAGCACCCATGCATTATGAACTTTGACTTCAAAGAAACTGTCCATGTTTGTCATTTTACCTTTGTCCTGATGCTGTGGAACCTGCCCTTTAATACAATTGGAGCAGATTCTGCAGCACTGAGGCTGTAAACTATTAAATACATCATTCATCTGGCTAATTTAATCTGAGACCACCAAGATAAAAGTACAGCAACTCTGAACAACAGATGCAAAAACAAACTATGTTTTTATATTAGTTTAGGGTGTTTCTGTTTTTAAAAAAATCTGCAGTCTTCAAAAGGGCAAAAAGGGTTTTTTCCCTTCAAAAGGAAATATTTGCCTTACTGGTTTGGTTTTCACTATTTGTTGTAAGTTAATCATTAATGATTCCTATCATTGTTGCCTTTTTTTGGGCTAGGAGCACTGGAATGTGGTTTGCAATATATTACCAACCACTCCCTGTGAGACTTGGGGTAATTTCAAGTTTGCTGTCTGGAAGTTAACCTAGCAGAATGGATTATGTGCCCATTGTACAACCCAATTTGTGGAAACTTGTAATGACTATTTGAATATCTGATAGTCATCATATGTTGTGATTCATCTTTATTCTGTTTGTGTAGAAAGAGGATGAACAAACAGATGATCTTTGTATACAGATGAGATGGTACTCCTGTTTTGTAACCAGATTGCTTTGTGATTCATTTTGGAGCAAGTTAATTGAATATAAAGATAGACAATGTAGTTGGAGTCTAGTTCAGACACATGATTGGAGGGGCTCCAGGCCACAATATTTCTATGCTCCAGATAAAAGTAACAATAGTTGGTATGTAGTTACTAAATATTTTGAATTGTACCCCTCTGTGTGTTTAGTTCTGATGTCCAAAGTCATTGATTGCACAAAAATGAATTGAATGTATTCAGTACCTGCTTGATGGGCATTCTCTTATTTCAGTAAACCAGCTTCAGTTGTTTCCTTCTTTCTCAGGAGTGCAAAGTTTAATGTTTGGAATGTTTGAACAGACAATTCAAGCTAACTCACTGAAAGCAGTGAAACATGTCATCATACTGGTCTGACCTGTTTCTGTATGGCACGAGAGAAATGTACATTTTACTTGCAAACACTGCCTTTAGGAAAGTTTCAGTAAGGTTGTGTTTTAATTTAAAAACACAGATTTTCAAATATATGTATCGTAAATGGATTTTTTCAGTAAATACCTAACTATTTTGTGGTTATGTATTTTTCACATGGAGATAGATTTTTGTCTCATGTGGTAATAGATTATTACCTTTAGCGCCTAGACCCAAAGCATTGCCTACATGGAGTGCAGAAAGGAGAACAGAGCAGGGAGGATCATATATCTGTACCCAAGCCTGCTTGATTTTTATTCCATGTAAATGAATAACAATGAGGCTAAACAAATTACATGCTTTTACGCAGGTGGCGGAGAAATAAAATGAGGTGAATCAAACAAGTGAGTTATCTTAGCCTTTTTTTGGTAAGCCAGGGTGTTAAAGTTTGTGCAACCAAGGTAGATGGATGGAGTTAAGATGCAGGTCAGCCAGGATCTGATTGAATGGCAGAATAGGCACCAGAGGCTGAATGGCCTTCTCCTGCTCCTATTTCTGATGCTGCTTCATAAGTGTTGTCATGAAAATGTCTCTTTATTTTTGAAAAATGATTTTTAATTTCTACAACTGACTGGAAATTCGGTACTTTAAAAAACGAGACAGCAAAATGTGAGGCCCCCTTGCAAGGTGAAGAAAGGTGGGAAAAGCAAACAAGAACCCCCTCCGAAAGGAAGTATGAAGAGAGAGAATCTCAAAGGAAGCTTACAGACATCAAAGCCCAACACTCTAACTAAAGAAGAGATTAAAAATGCAAAGTGCTGAATTTTAATCAACAGTAAGGATAATGGTAACTGTTAATAGCCAAGTTACCCAACAGACACTCAAACCCTGCTCTGGAGCATGAAATAACTCTATCTCTGTTGAAGAGTCATACGGACTCGAAATGTTAACTGTGTTCCTCTCTGCAGATGCTGCCAGACCTGCTGAGTTTTTCCAGGTATTTTTATTTTTGTTTTTAACTCTATCTCCTGTTGGTTTCCACTATTTTGAAATGTCTGAAATGTTTCTGAGATGAAAGATCAAAATATGGTTACTTGTTCTATAACAATGACTGCAAGACGTGTTAATCAAATTCCTTTTTGGGAATATACAGACTGGAGGCTTTTAAGAACTGGTTTTGCCAAGCCAGCCACAGAAAGAAGTCGTCAGAATTGTCTGGAAAAACTGAAGAGAACAGTAAGGCATCTGTAGTAATTATGGTTTTATTTAGTGTGTAATGTGCCTTTAAGAATAATACTTGTTAAGGAAGATCACATGATCTGTAGTAACCAAGAGGAGAGTAACATGGGCTCCCTCAGCTATCAGTGTAGAGATAGAGTTGGAGTTGAAAGCACACACATAGTTGTTGCTGACTATATTGTAAATAAACTTAATTGGCTGAAATCTCCAGTCGGCAAGCGGGCGCGGGGTCCACTCGCCGACGCGTAAAATGACATGTGGTGACATCGGGCATGCGTCCCGATGTCACCGTGTGTCATTTAGATTATCAGTTCGGTGGGCACGCAGCTGACTTGGCTGCACACCCACCAAACTGTCAAAGGCCTGTTAAAAAATAATTTAAACAATTAAATAAGCTGCCCATCAAACTTTAAGGTTGGCGGACAGGCTAAGAGCCCAGAATGGCCTTTGCATTTTTCATGGAACCTCATCCATGGGCGTGATGAGGTTTCATGAAGTGTTTAAAAGTTCAATAAAATTTTTTTTAAAAATCATTGATTTGTCCCAGCTCATGTGACACTGTCACATGAGGGGACATGTTTTAGAAGTTTTCAAATACTTTATTAAGAAATTTTAAACTTAAACAAAACTCCCTGAGGCACCGAGATTTCTGTGCGCTTTCATGCGCATGTGCGAAAGAGCGCACTCCTGACTCAGGGAATCCCCCCCTCCCCGCCCACATAAGGAGCGCTCAACGCTTCTGGGCAAGCGTCATACTGGGCAAGCGTTAATTGGCCCGCCCATGTAAAATGGCCACATGCACCCGATCGGAGGTGCCGATCGGGTTCACGCTCACTCCCACCCGCCCCTGCACAACACCCCCAATGGGGGTCAAAATTCAGCCCAATGTTTCCATCCAAGAAGTGTCTGCAGATCAACTCTATCACCAACAGTACAACTCGGCCACTCTACAATAAACTGGTGATGAGGATGGGATAGGATTGAACAGAAGAAACCAAGTTAAAAAATAAATCAGCACTATACTTCACCCAGTGATTGTAAGTAGCAAGTTCCGTTAGAATTGAGGAAGTTATCCTCTCTCAAAATGCCACAATTTTGGAGAATTGAGCCTTTTGAACCAGCCACAGAACGTTTGGTCTCAATACATAGAACGTCTCACGTTCCTTTTTAAAGCCAACAAGATTACGGGGAAAGAGAAGAGGCGAGCGATCCTCTTGAGTACTTGTGGGAGCAAAACCTATAGTCTGATTCGAAATTTGACGGCACCCAGTGCCCCAGATTCGAAGAATTTCAGTGAATCGGTGAACCCCGTGAAGGGTCACTTTCAACCCACGCCCTCAGTCATGATGCAAAGGTTCAGGTTTAATTCACAAAATAGGGCCCTGGGTGAGACAATTGCATGCTATGTGGCAAATTTGAAGCAGCTAACGGAACATTGTGAGTTTGGTATGACTCTGAATGACATACTCAGGAATTGTTTAGTGTGTGGTGTGAAAGAGGACTCTACTCAGAAAAGATTCTTGTCTGAAGTGAATCTGGATTTCAGGAAGGCGCTAGAGATAGCGCTGGCCATGGAAAGTGCAGTAAGAGATTCAAAAGCGATACAGGGTGCGCAAAATGGCACCGTCCTCCACATCTGGCAGGAAACCTCAACTGAAAGAGGCGTGAGAAAGCAAGACTCCACCAAGACACGGGAAACAGCCCCCGCTAGCCAAAGAATAAAGAAAAATAACAATCTCAGTGAAATTGAAGAATAATTTTAATAGAGGTGGAAACGATCAACCATTTAGCGATTGACAGTTTAAAAAAATCGAATGCTATTGTCACAGAAATGGACATATAATGAGACAGTGCAAGGAAAGATTCAAGCAGGCTCGTAAACAAAAGAAGAAGCCCAATGAAATCTACAATGTTAAAAAGCCTGAAACAACAAATTCAGTTATTTACTCATTGTTTAATCTGAAAGTTGGAAAGACAGAACCAATATTTGAGAAAATAAATGGCAAACCTATCAGAATGGAAGTGGACACGGGAGTTTCCATTACAGTAATTGGGGAACATACCTTCAGATATTTGAATAATGGTGAACATCAATTAAGTTTAGAAGAAACAGCTGCCAAGCTAAAAACATATATGGGTGAAGACATTAAAGTAAAAGGCATAAGCAGAATAACTGTCCATTATGGAAGCCAATCGGTAAAGCTACCCTTGATGATGGTAGCAGGTGAAGGGCCAAGCCTCCTGGGGCGAAGGAGATTAAGTTAGAATGGGCTGAAATTTTCCAGTTGAGTGGCTACCAGAGTTCCTTAGAAAGTCTTTAAGGATGAACTGGGGAAAATCCAGGGGCTGCAGGCCAAGATTCATGTGGACCCGGAAGCTACCCCTCACTCCATGAAGGTGAGACTGGTGCGATATGTCCTGTGGGAAAAAGTCGACCTTGAGCTAAACCGACTAGAGAAACTGGGCGTTATACATCCTGTTCAGTTCTCAGAATAGGCAGCACCCATAGTCCCCATCCTTAAACCTGACCAAGGTGTCCGAATTTGTGGAGTCTACAAACTGACTGTTAATCAAGTAACTAAGCTAGACAGGCACTCCATTCCAAAATCGAAGACCTGTATGCCAAGCTGGCAGGAGGGATAACATACACAAAGCTTGACGTTAGTCATGCTTATCAACAATTAGAGTTGGATAATGCCTCCTGGGAATTTTTCACAATTAATACCCACAAAGGGTTGTACCAATATACATAATTGCCTTTCGGTGTCTCCTCCACCTGTGCCATCTTTCAGAGAACAAAGTAAAGCTTACTGCAGGGGCTAACCCAGGTTGTAGCCTATTTAGGCTATATGTTGGTGACAGGATTCACTGAAAAAGAACATTTGGCAAACTTAGAAGAAGTCTTAAAATGTTTCTCGCAAGCTGGAGTGCGTTTAAAAAAGAAAAGTGCACGTTCCAAGTGAGGGAGGTAATCTATTTGGGTCACTGGGTAGATTCACAGGGTCTCCACCCGGTGAGGAGGAAGTGAGAGCCATAAGAGAGGCACCTGCGCCAAAGAACGCCTCAGAGCTCAAATCATTCCTAGGAATGATCAGGTATTATGGGCAGTTCTTACTCAATTTGTCTACAGTGCTGGCCCCGCTGCATTCTCTACTCAAAAAGAGCCAATGTTGGTCTTGGGAGGCACCACAGAAAGAAGCTTTCATAAAGATGAAACAATTGTTGCACTCATCCAATCTATTAGTGCATTATGACCAGACAAAAGAATTGGTGCTGACATGTGACGCATCTCCCTATGGAGTGGGAGCAGTGCTCTCTCATCGGATGGACGACGGCACAGAACAGCCAATAGGTTACGTATCAAGAATGCTCACCGCAGCGGAAAAGGGACACTCGCAGATAGATAATGGCGGCCTGTCCATCATCTTTGGTGTCAAGAAATTTTACCAGTACGTACACGGCTGCCATTTTACAATCGTTTCAGACCACAAACCATTGTGAGGATTGTTTAGTGAGGACAAGGCGATACCACCCATAGCCTCAGCAAAAGTACAACGATGGGCTTTAATTCTGGCAGCATATGAATACACTTTCGTACATAGGCCTGGCAATCAAATCGCAAACGCCAACACCCTTAGCCGTTTGCCTTTACAAGAAAATGATGAGCATGTCCCAGTTCCACAGGAACTTGTTTTACTCTTAAATTTCTTGGATTCGTCTCTGGTATATGCTCGACAGGTCAGAGACTGCAGAAGTTGGGACCCGGTCCTATTTCAAGTATGAGGGCAAGTGTTACGTGGTTGGTCACAGGAGCCCGTATCTGACAAAGTGAAATTGTACTTCAACAGAAGACGTGAAATAACCAGCCAGGATGGCATTTTATTGTGGGGAGCATGAGTGATGAGTGATAGTTCCTCCAAAGAGAAGGGAGGGAGCTACTTTTAATTGAACTACACAGTGCCCATCCAGGAATTTCCCGAATGAAGACCATTGCACACAGCTATCTATGGTGGCCTGGGATGCATGGTGAAATAGAGAGTTTAGTAAAGCACTGTGTGCAATGTCAGCAACTGCAAAAGTTGCCAGCGACAGCTCCGTTACACCCATGGCAGTGGCCAGGTAGATCCTGGGTGCGGTTACACATTGGCTATATTGGACCTTTCCTGAAAACAATGTTTCTGCTGATTGTCAATGCCCATTCAAAATGGTTGGATATATATGAGGGTGAAGTCACTAATGTCAGCCACAATTGAGAAACTATGTCAGAGTTTTGCCATTCATGGACTACCAGAAGTAATTACTTCCGATAACGGCACGGCATTTATGAGTACCGAGTTTCAACGGTTTATCAACCTCAACGGTATCGTTCATTGAAACTGCACCATAACACCCTTCCTCAAACGGAATGGCCGAAAAGGTGGTTCAAACATTCAAGACAGGCATGAAAAAGCTAACTGGCGATTCCTTGGCAATCAAGCTAGCACGCTTTCTTTTTCACTACAGGACTAACCCTCACACAACAATAGCTGTCACACCTGCAGAGTTATCGTTGAAATGCCATCTCAGCATGAGATTGAGCTTAATAATGGCGAATTTAGAGGGGAAGGTGGAAAGGGGTCAGGGAAGCCAGAAAACCAGACACGACTGGCAAAGTTGCGAGAGGAAATTTACCGTGGGTGAACTGGTATATGTGAAAAACTTCAGGGAAGGACCAAAGTGGCTACCAGATGGAATAAGTGCGGTGAGTGGACCTCTATCTTACCATGTGGAGGTGGAAGGCTGAATCATGTGTAAACAGGTGGATCATTTAAGAAAGGGAGGGACAAATCACCAAGATTTGGTTCCACCTGTGATCATGACCGGGTCTGTATTTCCTGTTGAGGATACTCAACCCAGGACTGACATGTCTGATGTTCCTGTAAGAGTTGAGGATACAGAAATGCAAGTGCCCACCGAAGCACCTGATGTTCAGGCAACTCCAGAAAAGGAGGTTCCTGACAAAGAATCTGAAGTTGTGGAGCTGTGACGTTCCACATGTAACAGGAAACCACCTGAAAGACTGAATCTGTAAATTCCTTACTGATGTAAATATTATGTTGTCTTGAAAAATATGTACTTGTAAATATAAAATGTATAGCCGAGTTGAATGGGGAGGAATATAGTAACAATGGGAAGAATCTTCCCCCCGCATTGGGGGGAAGTGCAGGAGCGGGTGGGGGCTGGCGCACCTCTGATTGGCACCCCCGATCAGGGGCATGCCACCATTTTACTTGGGTGGGCCAATTAAGGCCCACCTAGCGTGACATCCACCAGGAAGCGCTATGCGCTCCCTGTGCGGGCGGGTGGTGGGGGGGGGGTGGCGGGGGTGGATTCCCTCAGCCGAGATTGTGCTCTTTCGCATATGTACGCAAAAGAGCGTACTGATCTCCCTGAGGCTGAGTGCTGCCTCAGGGAGATCGGCTCCAAATGTAAAAATGGTAAAGGTGCACAAACAAAATTTCCCTGACCTGTCCCCTCATGTGACACTGTCACATGAGTTGGGACATGTCCATTACTTTAAATCAAACATTTATTAAATTTTTAAAAACCCTCATGAAACCCCATCCTGCCCGTGGATGAGGTTTCATGCTTTTTATGAAGCACGCCAGGGTTCCTGGCCTGCCCGCCAACCCTGCCTTTTCCTTAATTACTTTCTTGCTCATAAGATACTGGTAAAACATCTTTGGGCTTTCTTTGATTTTAACTGCCAATATTTTTTCGTATCCTCCCTTTGCTTTCCTAATTTCCTTTTTCACTTCACCCCTGTACTTCCTGTATTCCTCTAGGCTTTCTACAGTATTAAGCTTTTTGTCACTGTCATAAGCTGTCTTTTTCTGATTTATATTACCCTGTATGCTTCTGGAAAATCAGAGGACTCTAGATTTGGTAGTACCACCCTTTTCCTTTGCGGGGAGATATCTACACTGTGCCCGTAGAACCTCGCTTTTGGATACCTCCCACTGATTTGAAACTGTTTTAACTTATAGTAGGTGTATCCAGTTCACTTTCGCCAGTTCACATCTCAGCTTTGTAAAATTTGTCTTCTCCCAATCTAAAATCTTTACTCCTGTTCTATCTTTGTCCTTTTCCATAATGATGCTAAATCTAACTCTATTACGCTCACTATCTCCAAAATGGTCTCCCACTGCTGCTTCATCCAGTTGCCCAGCTTCATTTCCTAAGACTAAATCGAGAATCGCACCACCCTCTCATTGGGCTCGTTACATGCTGGCTGAAAAAGTTCTCTTGAATGCACTTCAAGAATTTTGTGCCCTCTGTGCCCTTCACACTGTTCATATCCCAATTGATGTTAGGGTAGTTGAAGTCTCCAGCTCTTACTGCCCTATTGTTTTTGCACTCAGAAATTTGCCTAAATATATGCTCTTCTAACTCCCTTCCACTATTTGGGGGTCTATAGTGCACTCCTGGCAATGTGGCTGCCACTTTTTTATTTCTGAGCTCAACCCATATGGTCTCATTTCATGCTTCATTTAGAATATCATTCCTTCTCACGGCTTTAATTGTTTCTTTAACCAATAATGCTACGCCCCCACCTTTTTATCCCCCTCTCTATCCTGCCTGAAAACTCGATAGATGAATGTTGAGCTGCCATTTTTGCCCCTCTTTATGCCAAGTTTCCGTTATAGTGATAATACCATGCTGCTATGCATCTAACTGTGCCCTCAGCTCATTGGCTTTATTTGCTATACTCCTTGCATTTACATATACGCCATTTAACACTGCCAAATTCCTGTGCTGTATACTTTTTAACCTGCGTTTTTCCTGTCTTTCAGTGTCACTCACTAATTCCCCATCTGCCGTTCCCTGCTCTGAATTTGCCCTCAGGTTCCCAGGCCCTTGCCTGGGTTTAACCACTCACCACCCCCCCCACCCGCCTCCAACAGCACCAGCAAATCTCCCTGTGAGAATATTCATCCCAGTCCTGTTCAGGAGTAGACGGTCCGGCTTGTACAGGTCCCACCTTCCCCAGAACTGGCCCCAATACCTCAGAAATCTGATGCTCTCCCTCCTACACCAACTTTCCAGCCACGTGTTTATTCCCTCAATTCACCTATTTCTATATTCGCTTGCACGTAGGACTGGGAGTAATCCTGAGATTACTGCTTTAGACGTCCTGCTTTTCAACCTCCTCCCTAGCTCCCTGAAATCTGCTTTCAGGGCCTCATCCCCTTTCCTACCTAGGCCATTGGTACCAACGTAGACCACAACCTCTGGCTGATCACTCTCCCCAGAAGAATGTCCTGCAGCTGTTCCGTGACATCCTTGACCCTGGCACCAGGGAGGCAACATACCATTCTGGAGTCACGTCTACAGTCTGTTCCCATAACTAATGAATCCCCTATCACTACCGCTGTCCCCCTCTTCTTCCTCCCCTCCTGTACAGCAGCAGAATCACCTGTGGTGCCACAAACCTTGCTCTGACTGCACTCCTCTGAGGAATCAACATCCTCACCAGTGTCCAAAACAGAAAACTGATTGGCAAGTGGGACCCCAGAGGACTCCAGCGCCAACTGCCGAGTTCTGCAGTCAGCCTGAGTGGGACAGAATCCGTGATTGGAGGAGTAGCTCCATGTTTCCCATGGTCGCTGCTCCTCCAATCACTGCTCTGCAATCTGTTCCCGCTCTCAACAATGATCAGTTTAACAGACAGTTGATTTAAAAGAAAACTGACAGTTGCTGAAAGCAGGTAAAACCTGACAGTTCCGATTTTCTTTTTAAAGCCCGCCAGAAAACCGTGAAGCTGGCCGAAAGTCGGGAGCAGCAATTCCTACTCGCAGCAACTGTCACACTGACAGCTCCGATTATTTTTTAAAGCCGGTCTTTCGGGTCTGAAGGTTGGAAAGGAAGATGCAAATGGCAGACTTCTGAAACTCCAATGTTGGAATTCTGTCATTTTGTGGAGATTTCACATCCCTGAGTTTCATTCAGTATTTTGCTGCCTTTTCAAATGTTGCTGCTCTCGGTCACTGCCTAGTTTGCCTAGTGGTTGCAGCAGCCCTCCCAGGCTACAGAATGTGGCATGCATCCTGTACATGTCAGTGTGCTGTTCCTACATCCACTCAGAGTGATGCTGCATGTGGTTCTCCATAAGGTTGTCCAGTCTCTTCATGGAGGAGCTCATACGCTCGTAGCCCGGAGCCATGGTGATACACATGAGCTGGATGGACTCTTCTACCCTCTGTCCACGAACCTGCACGACCTCAGGGAACTCCGACATGCGGGAGCACATACCTTGCTGCTGTTACAGAAAGAGCCTCCTTTCCTGTGACTCCTGAGGCACTGAACCTGTGTCCAGCTGAGCAGGATTGTGTCTGTTCTTCCTCTTCCAAGGCGGACTGCCCAAAGCTGCCTCTACCTCTGACACTTCCTCCTGCACATGTGTTGTGATCCTCACCCTATGCCACCCTATCTAAACATGTGCTGGGCGTCACTGAGGTGAGAGTATCTGAGCTGGTGGATTGTGTGCTTGTTAGGTGTGGGAAACACAGGAGATCATGTGGACCAGCTTAGGAGAGCAGAAGCCACTGCAATGCTGAGGCTGCGCTGTGCTACCAGACAGGGTAGCGTCCACTGACCCCCTTATTGAGTGCTTTGCACATGATGGGTTCCCATTTACCAGGTCTGGCTTCTTCCTTGTCCAGAACCCTGGATGTCTCCCTTGCTCCATTAGTGTGATCCTCTGGAAGTATGGAGTCACACCCCCTGTCAGCGCTCTTTCCTGGGCATTCTGCTTCTGTTTTAGTTGTGTTGGTTTCACAGACTAATATCTATATTCCACCAATATTTATATCAATGAATAGTGCAGGAGGGCATGCCAGGAGCAGCACCAGGCAAACCTAAAAATGAGGTGTCAACCTGGTGAAGCTAAAACACAGGACTACTTGCATGCCAAACAGCATAAGCAGCAAGTGATAGAGCTAAGCAATTCCACAACCAATGGATTAGATCTAAGCTCAGCAGTCCTGCCACATCCATCGTGAATGGTGGTGGGCAATTAAACAACTCACTGGAGGAGGAGGCTCCTTAAATATATGCATCCTCAATGATGGGGGAGCCCAGCACATCAGTGCAAAAGATAAAGCTGAAGCATTTGCAACAATCTTAAGCCAGAAGTGCGGAGTGGATGATCCATTTCAGCCTTCTCTGGAGGTCCCCAGCATCACAGGTGCCGGTCTTCAGCCAATTCGATTCGTTCCACATGATATCAAGAAATGGCTGAAGGCACTGGATACTGCAAAGGCTATGGGCCCTGACAATATTCCAGCAATAGTACTGAAGACTTGTGCTTCAGAACTTGCCACGCCCCTAGCCAAGCTGCTCCAGTACAGATACAACATTGGCATCTATCTGACAATATGGAAAATTGCCCAGGTACGTCCTGTACACAAAAAGCAGGACAAATTCAGCTCGGCCAATTACCGCCCCATTAGACAACTCTCAATCATCAGTAAAGTGATGGAAGGGTTCATCAACAGTGCTATCAAGCGGCACTTGCTTAGCAATAGCCTGCTCACTGACACCCAGTTTGGGTTCCGCCAGGGCCACTCAGCTCCATTACAGCCTTGGTTCAAACATGGACAAAAGAGCTGAACTCCAGAGTTGAGGTGAGAGTAACTGCCCTTGACATCAAGGCAGCATTTGACAGAGTGTGGCATCAGGGAGCCCAAGAAAAACTGGAGTCAATGGGAATCAAGGAGAAAACTCTCTGCTGATTGGAGTCATACCTAGCACAAAGGAAGATGGTTGTGGTTGTTGGAGATCAAACACCTTAGTTCCATGACATCACTACAGGAGTTCTTCAAGATAGTATCCCAGACCCAACCATCTTCAGCTGCTTGATCAATGACCTTCCTTCTATTATAAGGTCAGAAGTCGGGATGCTCGCTGATGATTGCACAATGTTCAGCACTATTCACGACTCCTCAGATACTGAAGCAGTCCATGTCCAAATGCAGCAAGACCTGGACACTATCCAGGCTTGGGCTGACAAGTGGCAAGTAACATTCGTGCCACACAAGTGCCAGGCAATGACCATCTCTTTAAAGAGAGAACTTAACCATCATCCCTTGACATTCAATGGCATTACCATCACTATATCCCCCACTATCAACACTATCAACATCCTGGGAGTTCCCGTTGATCAGAAACTGAACTGGACTAACCGTATAAATAATGTGGCTACAAGGACAGGTCAGAGGCTAGGAATCCTGTGGCAAGTAACGCACTTCCCGACTCCTCAAAGCCTGTCCACCATCCACAAGGCACAAGTCAGGACTATGATGGGATACTCTCCACTTGCCTGGATGAGTACAGTTCCAACAACACAACAACACTCAAGAAACTTGATACCATACAGGACAAAGGAGCCCGCTTGATTGGCACCCCATCCACAAACATTCACTCCCTCCATCACTGACGCACAGTGGCATTAGTCTGTACCATCTGCAAGATGCACTACAGGAACTCACCAACGCTCCTTAGACAGCACCTTCTAAACCCACGACTGCTACCATCCAGGAGGACAAAGCTGGCAGACACATGGGAACACCACCAACTACAAGTTCCACTCCAAGCCATTCACCATGGAAATATATCGCTGTTCCTTCACTGTCCCTGGAACTCCCTCCCTAACAGCACTGTGGATATACCTACACCACATGGACTGCAGCGGTTCAAGAAGGCAGCTAACCATTCAAGGGCAATTAGGGATGGGAAATAAATGCTGGCCTAGCCAGTGATGCCCACATCCCATGAATGAAACATAAAAAAAGCGCTAGCTAAACCAGTCATGACCTGCTGAAATGGTAGTGCTGATGATGCAAACTTATAACTGGAAATATCTAAAGATTGGTCTTGAAGTGATGGTGTGTGACTATTTCCTTTGGCAGCCTTGTTGTTGGGAAGAAAGATTGTTAGTACAATGTCCTGAAACAAATGGTCTTTGTAGTTTATGTGGATGGCTACCTCATGTTTTGTCATTACCAGGGGCCACCAAGTACTTGTTTCTCAATTATTTTCCTCCGTCCTCTGCTGTAGTGATTCCCATTCCAAAAATCTTTGATCAGGGATGTGACACTGGTGTATTTCCCATACTGATTCATGCAGAATTGTGCCATGAAGTGCCCTGGGCACACACACTGCCCATGTTCAGGAGCAGCATGGGCCCCGATGGTCTTCAGCTGGTGTGTCTGCTGGAGGGTGCAAGCCCAGAAACCTGTCCTAAGGGCTGAGGGTGGCATTTCTCTTCTCAGAGCTGAGCAGCTCATTGAACCTGTTTCAGCACTCAGTTCAGGTTCTTACGATCACACTTCTTCCACTGACAGTGGCAGCCATCTCAGCCTAGGCCTGTTTAACCTCAATGGGTGGCCTCCTCCTGCCACGTTTCAGTGGCCGCGTTGCTTATTTCCAGCCCCTTTATTGACTGCTTGTTAAGCCACATTGTTATAGCACAGCGGATGGTAAATGCTGAGCTGCTCAAATTCCAGAGGGAAACTTGAAACAGCTGCCACAACTGTTTTGCAATTTGTATTTTATTTTGAGATGCGTGCCTTGAATTCAGTAGTAATAAGCCCACTGACACTGAGGTTTTTTTTACAAAATTAAAGTAAATATTTATTAATAAAAGAAAAGATTTTAAGCACACACATAGGTCTACAAATTACTACTATAATAACTCCTAACTCCCCTAATTAATCTGGCTCCCAGTTATACCTGTGTTAAGGCAACAGTAAAACAAAATAGATTTCAAAAGACCCAGGCAAAGCACACAATACCCTGGACAGTGATATTCAAAGTGAATTTTCTTAGCTTTAGTTCCTATAGACAGCAACTTGATGCATAGAGGGTGGAGGCTTTTCACACTTGTGTTAGATCTTAGAATGCCTGCTCCCTTACACATAACCTCATCTCCTTTATACATGTTTCTCCCTTTTTAACGTAAATTCCATTGGTACAATTTTACTTTTCTCATATAAATCTTTCAGAGTACTCATATTATCAGTAACCTCTTGGGAAAAATAAACATAATGTTTGGCTTAGCTTCCTATGGCTAGGTGTAACATCTTACCATCTCTTTGAAATTCAAACTAACCTAATTTATCTAAGAATGCATATGTTCCTCACACCTCACATTCTAAAACTTCAGCCATGTTAACATATTTAGCACTTCAAACCTAGCTTCCCTTTTGATAACTGAAAAGCCCCAGACCAGCTGTCTCTAATTCAATTAAATTTCTGCCCCCCCCACCCCCCCCGCCACCCACACACACACATCCATACAGAGAAACTAATCCAAACCCCACTATTAACTTACTTTTACAATAAATCATAATAATATTATGAAAATTATTATATTTTCATGACAACATGCTACAGTTTTCCTGAAGTAACTGGGCTAACACCAGCTGTGTTAAATGTAACTCAATATTGCAGAGGGAGGTCTCAGTCAGGCATTAAGGCCCCTTAATGAATTTATGGAAAGGGAATAAAACCTGTTTTAGGCTGAAGGATTGGACACCATTATTTTGCCTACACCAATATGGCAGCCAGGGCACTTCATGCTTGTAATGCGTTTCCTGACTGACATTTTGGAGACTTAAGCCCATTTAGCAGCTGAAAAACTGAGGCAATGCTTTTCCAATTTCTAGGCCTGAATATTTGGTGAGCTAATGTTTTTGAGACAATGGGCGAAATTGTCCCAGATTTGCGCACAGTGCAATAGCCAGCGGGAAAAAAAGGCATTTTACCTGGCGGCCGCAACGGCGGGTTTTCGTCATTAATCATGCATTCACGGGAAACATGTCGGATTACTAGTGGGTGGGCTCGGATTTGCCTGCCCCGCCGTGGCCTTCAGCGCTTCCTCATTCCAGGCGCCATATTTAAAGTGCACCAGAGTGCAGCCTACTTCATGTCTACTGATCATGACTGCTCCAGGCAACAGATGGCCCCCCAAAAAAAGAAGACAGCAGCCTCCAAATTTATTGACACCTCTCTGGGGTGCCTGCTGGACACAGTGGAAGGCCGTCACAATGTCTCCTACCACTGATCTGGCTGCAGGAGGTCCGTCAGAGTCACCAATCTGGCCTGGGAGGCAGTGGCAGTGGCATTCATTCCACTGGAGCACAGAGGAGGTCAGTCATCCAGTGCAGGAAGAGGATGAATGCTCTCATCTGTTCCGCTATGGTGAGTAAACCACCTCACATGCTCCCAAACCCATCACACATCCTCAGGGGTCTCATACCTCAAAGGACAACACCACTGACTCTTACACACACCCTCACATCTCCATCAGGTTCATATCCTCTGGAGTTCGCGCCCTCATCCCATCCATGGCTTCGTTCACCACACAAACGTTCCATGCAGTGCCGTGTGTCCTGCTCATACTCTCTCCGTCTGTTTTCATGCAGGAGAAGCTGGCTCACAACAGCAGGGAGAGACCTCTCACTCATTTTGAGGACCGTGCCATCGTGCTGACTGGTGAGGACGTGGATCTTGCCTGCGGTGATGGTGAGGTCGGAAGCGAACACCCTCCTGAGGATCCTGCACTGCATCATCCCTCTCTCAACGTAACTGTGAGTGCTCTCTCTCCTGCTTTTGACTCTGCTGCCATGCACTAATTATCTCTACTTTGGTTCACAGGGAGCTCTGCCATGCGACCGACATCCTCAGCCAGCCAATCCCTTAGCTCCATCCAGGTCCTCACCTCTAGCCAAGAGGACACCTCCCCCATTGAAGAGCTGGAAATAAGCAGCCTGGAAGACTTATCACACCGTTTACCCACACCCTGCACCAGCACAGAGACACACACCTCGGTGGGGCCTAGATCTAAAGCAGGCTCGGATTCACAATCTGGTGGTCACCACACGGACACATATCCGCAGCAGGAGGAGGCAGGTTCAGCCAAGCTCCCCGGCACTCGGAGGACTGCTGGGGATCAGGCATCTGTGAGGTCTAAGTCAGATGACGAGCTTCTGGATTCAGCCTTCCAACTCATCGTGGAGAGTCAGCAGAAGGCAGGGAAACATCACGCAGAGATATTAGAAGTTCTCAACAAAATGGCACGTGAGTTGGAGGAGTGTATCCGCTTGCTCTCTGATGAAGTGGTGTCCATGTGAGCGTATGGAGGTCTTGATGGGAAGGATGGCAGATGCCATGGAGACCCTGGTCAAGCAGAACACGTAAATGTGCACAGACCTGCACTCCATCGCGGTAGCCATGGGTGAACTCCTTTAGTGGCAACACAAGAGGTAAATGGGGCACCTTGACGTCCCTCCAGGTGCTCCTTTCCCTCAAGGAGTCAGGTCAGGGCCCTCGGTCACCCAAAGGGAGGGGCAGTGGCAGCTGGAGACCCCTGGGTCATCCACTCAGGAATCTCAGAGGTTGACCTCTCCCTCCGAGTCCCATGTGACCCCCTCAACCTCGTCCTCTGTCACCGCAGAGGGAGCAGCTGGCCCATTGGAGGACATCCAAAGCAAGCCGGGGCCCTCAAAGCCTCAGCTCTCCAGAGGATGCATGCCAAAGTCTTCAGAGGCAACAGAGCCAAACATTGCACAGGTTGTCTCCACCCCTGCTGTGGATGTCAGGGCAGCACCTAGAAGAAGTGGTAGGCCTGAAAAAGTTAAGAAATTCTGATCACAAGTAGTTGTACAGTTGAACACATTTTGTTACTTTCACTGAATAAGGTGTAATATTGTCTTCCAGTTTCATTGACAGGCTTCTCGAGTCCTCCCACTACATCCTGCCAACGCGCGCCCCCCCCGCCCCCCCCCCTCCCCTAAAAAAAAAGCTAGCAAATCATCTGTACGCAGTCAGACCATAAGTGATTCTGGAGAGAGAAGTGTATGTGTGTGGCAGGGCTTTTCGGAGCGTTGTGCAAGCACTTTCCCACGCGCACGGATTCTGCCACACATGTGGAGCCCTCCTCCATCACACTCATCTCACTTTCCTGAGCATTTTCAATGCTGCCTGCTGGGGTTCTCTTTCAGTTGTCCATCTGAGCTGATCTGCATCTCTGCCCACCCACTGATCACACTCCCGTACAGCACCTGAGCCTGTCCAACACGAGGCTCCGCTCACTTTCGATTTTGACGATGATGGTCGCCGTCAGATTTTTGCTCAAATTCCCTGTCCTTTCCCCTCCCCCCCATTCCCCCATCACTGTCAACTGCCCTGGCATCACCTTCCACCTCCCCACTGTCACCCACCAACCCAAACCCTTTTCGTTCTGGGAGGTCCAGGTGAACGTGCACATTCCCTACCTTCATGAGAATCCCACCCCTATCCACACTAACCCCTTCCTTCTCCCAGTGTCCATGTCTGCCTCCAAGTCCCCACCAACCACCCTCACTGTCCCTTCTACTGCTACTATCGCACCCTCACCCTCCCATCCTTCTGGCTCTGTCTGCCCCCTCTCATACTCACCATTCCCTCCTACCATACCCACCCTCAGTTTTCTCCCCGGGGACAGTCATTGTCTCCACAGACCCCTCCCTTGCACATTCATCTGGACGTCCCCCACCCCTTACTCCCTCTCCATCCTTACTCCCTCTTCCCACAGATTCCTTCCCCCCTCCGAACTCCCTCCTCCCCCTGGACTCCTTCCCCCTTCTAAACTCCTTTCCCTACCTGAACTCCCTCCCTTACACCTTCCTTCGCACTTGCTGCAATTTCCCCAGTTACAGCCTGCTCCCCCCCCTCCCAACCTCACCCGCCATGACACCTTCATCCCCCTCCACTCCCAACCTCACCCTCCCACAGACACCTTTGTTTTACCCCCAACCCCCAGCAATGCACCTTCCTCTCCCAGTCGCACCTTCCTCTTCCCCCCCTTTCCGTAGGAGCCCTTGGCCATGACTGTGATGTTCTGAAGCAGGCCTGAAGCATCAATGGAGGCTCCAACTTTCCAAGAGCTGCTTCGCAGCAGAGCCATGTCCATGAGAATCCACCCAGCATACGAGGCACGTGATCCTCCAGGGTCTGGTAGCGGTAGGGCTCCAGCATCTTCTGCTCCTCAGATGTCTGTGATCTGAGCATGGCCCTAATGGTAAGTCCCGACTTCTGCATGTCGCACTTGTCTAGACGTGTTCTGGGCCGGCATGCTTTCCCGCTGTGTGGGGAGACAATTCCAGTTGGGCCTTATTTTGCATTCCATTAGTGGGATGCAAAGCGGGTTCAGGCTGGCCTCCAGTGGGATTGGCGTCCCGCCATGGCGGACATCATCGGATGACCCCGCTGTGCTTTCATGCTGACGTGAAACCCATTTTTGGCCTTCTCGCCATATTATCCTCCCCCCCGCCTGCCATGAAGCCCAACGCCAAAGGGGCCAGAAAATTCCGGTCAATGTTTTCTTCTCCTCATTATTTCCTTATTGCTCTTTCTGAATTATTGTGCAGAAGCTATTTTTTTATTGCTATTAATCATTCTGTTCTAAAATTCAACTCAGCTTGTTATCATTGTATTTGTCAAACCTGTAATTTCAACAATGAAATCACTGCTTTCTGGAGCACCACCATGTGGAATATAGTAGTGCTGCACTGCCATTTAATTAACTTATTTTAGGCTGCATCTATTCCCACCATTGTGTTGAAAACAGCAGAATTCCTAGTCCCACTGACAGGATGTGGGAGGACAATACTCATGCAACATTTGGAATGTGTAATTAAACTAGTCTGTTGTAGAATAATTCAACTTCACTGCAAAGTGTAATTTTATCCATTAATTGTCAAGCAGGATACAGAATTCAGATTAAGCACAGCATTCACTCGACTAATATCACAGAATGCCCAGCGCTCACACTAATGAATTCAGGGAACACAAAGTGCTATCTGCTGATGAGTTCAGGGAATGCACAGTACTGACAATACTAAATTCAGGGAATGCACAGCATTGACGTTACTGAGTTTATGGAATGCATAGCCCTGACTTTATTGAGTTTAGAGAATGCACAGCCTCTCCGAGGATCGTAACCTTGTCGTGGCTTGGGGGGGTGGGTGGTGCTTGTGTGATCCAATGAACCTTGGACCTATGTTGTCCGCAGGCCAGAACTCCTGGTAGGGTCTCCCTCGGGGAGCAGGTCCAAGGTGAGGTTCCAGACAAAGAATGATTCACCAAAGACCCCCATGACGCTTCTAGAAATAACACTGAGAACCTCACCCGGAACAGGGATGCCAGGACCCACCCCTGGAGCCGGGCCTTTGGGGGGTGGGGTTCGCTGACGAGTGCTGGTGGCCGGGCCACCCACGTAACCCGGCCGCTCTCAGCCCGAAATGGCTTCGTCAAGCTGCCTCATGGGCCAACCACCCGCAAGGCGAAGGGTGGGGGTCGGGTGCAATGCCAGTGTGGCAGTGAGCAAGAGCGGGACAGATCAAGACGGACTGGACCTTGGCAATGGAAACTGGCTCTTGGGATGTGGAATGTCACCCTTCTGGTGGGGAAGGAGCTGGAGCTGGTGGAGGAGGTGGAGAGGTACCAACCAGATATAGTTGGTCTCACCTCCACACATAGCGTTGGCTCTGGAACCAAACTTCTCGATCGAGGGTGGTCTCTCTCCTACTCCGAAGTGGCCCCTCCATGAGAGGCCCTGGGCAGGTGTGGGGATATTCACAAGCCCCCGGCTGGGTGCCACACAGTTGGAGTTTGTCCCATTGGGTCGAGAGGGCTGCCTCAATGAGGCCTCAGGTCTCAGAGAGGAAATCTTTGACTGTTGTTCGTGTTTATGTGCTAAAAAGCAGCTCGGAGCACTCAGCCTTCTTAGAGATGTTGGGATTGGTGCTTGATAGGGTGCCACCTACCTAGCTTTAGTCTTACTGGGGGACTTCAACGCTCACGTGGGAAACGAAGGGGATACCTGGAGAGGGGTGATTTGGAGGAATGTCCTCTCCGATCTGAACCTGAGTGTTGAGTTGTTATTGGCCTTCTATGCTAGTTATGGATTGTCTATAATGAACACCATGTTTAAATACAAGGATGCTCATAAGCGTACCTGGTACCAGAGCACCTTGGGTCCAAGGTCGATCAACTTTATAGTTGTGCCATCGGGCCCAAGGCCGTATGTTCTGGACATAAGAACATAAGAACTAGGAGCAGGAGTAGGCAATTAAGCCCCTCGAGCCTGCCCTGCCATTCATTATGATCATGGCTGATCTCATTTCGACCTCAACTCCAATTTCCCGCCCTCTCCTCATAACCTTTCAAGCCATTACTAATTAAAAATCTATATCTCCTCCTTAAATTTATTCAGCGTCCCGGCATCCACTGCACTCTGGGGTAGTGACAGGTTCACAACCCTTTGAGAAAAGTAATTCCTCCTCATCTCTGATTTAAATCTACCACCCCTTAGCCTAAAACTATGGCCTCTCGTTCTAGAATGCCCCAGAAAGGGAAACATCCGCTCCACTTCTACTTTGTCTATCCCCTTTAGCATCTTATATGCCTCAATTAGACCTCCTCTCATCCTTCTAAACTCTAGCGAGTATAGGCCTAAACTGCTCAATCTCTCCTCATAAGACAAGCCCCGCATCTCTGGAATCAACCTAGTGAACCTCCTTTGAACTACATCCTTCCTCAAGTAAAGGGACCAAAACTGTGCACAGTACTCCAGGTGCGGTCTCACCAATGTCTTGTACAGTTGCAACAACACTTCCCTATTTTTATACTCTATTCCTTTAGCAATAAATGCCAAAATTCCATTTGCCTTCCTTATTACCTGCTGTACCTGCATACTAGCTTTCAGCAATTCATGCACGAGGACACCCAGATCCCTCTGCACTGAAGCATTCTGAAGTTTCTCTCCATTTAAATAATAAGTCGCTTTTTTATTCTTCCAACCAAAATGGATAACCTCACACTTATCTACGTTAAACTCCATCTGCCAAATTTTGGCCCATTCACCTAACCTGTCCATATCCATTTGTAAATTTCTTATTTCTTCATTGCAACTTACTTTCCCACCTATGTTGGTGTCATTGGGTGAAGAGAGGGAAGGAGCTGTCAACTGATCACTACTTGATGGTGAGTTGGATTTGGCACATGGGACGTGGGCTGGACAGTCACGTGAGGCCCAAACATGCTGCAGGGGTCACCTGGGAATGTCTGGTGGACGTTTCTGTGCAAAATGATTTCAACTCCCACCTCCGTAAGAATTTCCCTTGTATCTCGGGTGAGGTCAAGGACACTGAGTCCGAATTGCCCATGTTCAAGAGCTCAATCATTGAGGCAACCATGAAAAGCTGTGGTTTGAAGGTGCCTGTCATGGCTGCACCTCTAGGATCCGCTGGTGGACACCAGTGGTGTGGGAGGCTGTCAAATCGAAGAAGGAGGCCTTCTAGGCAATGCTTGCGGATAGGTCTTTGATTCAGTTGAGAGGCACTGGCAGCCCAGGAGAGCTATAGCAGCAGTGGTCACTGAAGTGAAAGCTTGGGCTTTGGAGGAGTTTGGAAATGCCACGGAGACTGACTATCGGACGGCATGAAAGTTGTTCTGGCAAACCATTCGGTGCCTGAGGCGGGGTCAGTGGGATGTCACCCAAGCTGTTCTCAGCAAGGGTGGGGAAACGCTGACCACAGCTGGGGAGATCGCCGAGAGGTGGAAGGAACACTTTGAGGAACTCCTCAACCCTATGGACACAGTCTCCTTAGAGGAGGCAGCACCAGAACCCTCCGGTGAGGTTGGATCTATCGCTGTTGCTGAGGTCGCTGTGGTGGTCAAGGGCCTCAGTAAGGCAGCAGGGGTGAACAACATTCGTCTGGAGATGGTGAAGGCGCTGGACAATGTTGGGGCGTCGTGGTTAATGAGACTCTTCAATGTTACATAGAAGGCGGGGATAGTACCGCTGGATTGGCAAACTGGGGTTGTGGTCCTCATCTTTAAGAAAGGGTGTGTTCCAATTATAGAGGGATCACACTCCTCGGCCTCCCCGGGAAAGCCTGTGCCAGTGTGCTGGAGAGGAGACTGTCCGTTAGTCGAACCTCAGATTCAGGAGGAACAATGCGGATTCCTCCCTGGCCATGGAGGAGTGGACCAGCTCTTTGCCCTCTCACGCATATTTGAAGGTTCATGGGAGTTTGCTAATCCGGTCACCCTCTGTTTTGTAGACCTGGAGAAGGCATATGACCGCGTTCCTTGGGATATTTTGTGGGAGGTGTTGCGGGAATATGAGGTGCCGGTGCCGCTTCTGCGTGTTATCAGGTCCCTCTATTCGCAGAGTAAGAGTTGTGTCCGTGCTTTCAGCGTTAAGTCGAATATTTTCAAGGTGGGCATTAGACTCCGTCAAGGATGTGTCTTGTCTCCACTCCTGTTCGGTGGTTTCATGGACAGGAATTTAAGGCACAGCCGAGGTACGGAGACTATGCAATTTGGGGGCTTGAGGCTGGCATCTCTGCTGTTAGCAGATGATGTTGAGCTTCTCGCCTCATACGACTGTGATATCCATCGCGCACCCAACCGTTTCACTGCCGAGTGTGGCACGGCTGGGATGTGGATCAGCACCTGAGGTCATGGTTCTCTCCCGGAAAAGAGTGGATTGCTCTCTCCAGGTGCGAGGGAGCAGCTTCCCTTAGTGGAGGAGTTCAAGTATCTTGGGATCTTGATTATGGGTGATGGCAGGGGAGACGAGACGTGAGATTGACCAGCGGATCAGTGCGGTGGCTGCAGTGCTGCCGGAGCACTACCGGTCCATGGTGGTTTAGCGGGAGCTGAGTTTCAAGATGAAGCTCTTGGTTTGCTGGTCGATCTACATCCCCATCTTCACCTATGGTCATGAACTGTGGGTAATGACCAAAGGATTAGATTGTGGGTACAAGCGGTGGAAATAAGGTTTCTCTGCAGGGGTGCTGGGCGTACTCTCAGGAACAGGGTGAGGAGTTTGGAAATCTGGGAGAGCCTCGGAGTAGAGTCGCTGCTCCTCCAGATCAAGAGGGGCCAGTCAATGTGGTTCGGGTATCTGATAAGGATGTCCCCTGGTGGGCACCCGCTGGAACTGTACTGGGCATGGCCAATGGGCGGAGGTCTCAAGGCCGACCCAGGACATGCTGGAGGGGTTACATCTCTCAGCTGATCGGGAATGCCTGGGAATCGCAAGGAGGAGCTGGAATCTGCGGCTGAGGAAAGGGAAGTATGGTCGGCCCTGCTCAGAGCACTGCCACCGCAAGCCTCACCAGGAGAAACGTTGTGAAAGTGTGTGGATGGATGGGAATGCACAGCACTGATATTACCGAGCTCAGCGAATGCACCGTCCTGCATTACTGAGTTCAAGGAATGCACGGCACTGACATTACTGAGTTCAGCGAATGCACCGCCCTGCGTTACTGAGTTCAGGGAATGCATGGCACTGACATTACCGAGTTCAGCGGATGCACCGCCCTGCATTACCGATTCGAGAGAATGCACTGCACTGGAATTACTGAGCTCAGTGAATGCACAGCATTGACAATGACAATTCCAGAGAATGCATGTCACTGAAATAACCGAGATCAGTGAAGGCACAGCACCGACATTACCGAGTTCAGGGAATACACAACATTGAAATTACCGAATTCAGAGAGTGCACAGCACAAACATCAAAGAGCTCAGAGAAGGCACAGCTCTGACATTACCGGCTTCAGGGAATACACAGCACAGACACTACCGAGTTCTAGGAATGAACAACACTGACACTACTGAGTTCTGGGAATACATCGTACTGACATCACATTGTTCAGGGAATGCATAACATTGACATTACCAAGTTCAGGGAATGCACAGGACTAACACGACCAAGTTCAGTGAATGCAGAGCACTGACATTGACAATCCCAGAGAATGCACGACACTGAAATAACTGAGATCAGAGAAGGCACAGCACCGACATTACCGACTTCAGAGAATGCACAGCACCGACATTACCGACTTCAGAGAGTGCACAGCACTGACATTACCGACTTCAGAGAATGCACAGCACCGACATTACCGACTTCAGAGAATGCACAGCACCGACATTACCGACTTCAGAGAATGCACAGCACCGACATTACCGACTTCAGGGAATGCACAGCACCGACATTACTGACTTCAGTGAATGCACAGCACCGACATTACCGAATTCAGGGAATGCACAGCACTAACATTACCGACTTCAGAGAATGCACAGCACCGACATTACCGACTTCAGAGAATGCACAGCACCGACATTACCGACTTCAGGGAATGCTTGGCACCGACATTACCGACTTCAGTGAATGAACAGCACCGACATTACCGAATTCAGGGAATGCACAGCACTGACATTACCGAGTTCAGAGAATGCACAGCACCGACATTACCGAGTTCAGAGAATGCACAGCACCAACATTACCGAGTTCAGAGAATGCACAGCACCGGCATTACCGAGTTCAGAGAATGCACAGCACCGACATTACCGACTTCAGGGAATGCACAGCACTGACATTACCGAGTTCAGAGAATGCACAGCACCGACATTACCGAGTTCAGAGAATGCACAGCACCAACATTACCGAGTTCAGAGAATGCACAGCACTGACATTACCGACTTCAGAGAATGCACAGCACCGACATTACCGACTTCAGTGAATGCACGGCACCGACATTACCGAGTCCAGAGAGTGCACAGCACCGACATTACCGAGTCCAGAGAGTGCACAGCACCGACATTACCGAGTTCAGAGAATGCACAGCACTGGCATTACCGACTTCAGTGAATGCACGGCACCGACATTACCGAGTCCAGAGAGTGCACAGCACCGACATTACCGAGTTCAGAGAATGCACAGCACTGACATTACCGAGTTCAGGGAACGCACAGCAGGGACGATACTGAGTCGAGAGATTGCAGAGTTCTGATATTACTGAGTCCAGGGAATATACAGCATTGAAATTACAATGTTCAGGGATTGCACAGCACTGACAATAACGACTTCGGAAGATGCATAGCACTGACATTACTGAGTTCAGGGACAGCACATATCTGAGACTACCGAGTGCAGAGAATTCATGGCATTGAAATTACCGAGATCAGTGAAGGCACAGCACTGACAATACCAAGTTCAGGGAATGCACAGCAAGGACATTACCGAGTTCAGGGAATGTACAAAACTGACACAGCAGAGTTCATGGAATGCACACAACTGACACAACCTAGTCCAGAGAATTCACAGCGCTGACACTACAGAGTTCAGGGAATGCACAGCAGTGACGGTACCAAGTTGAGAGAATGCGCAGCTCTGACATAAGCAAGTTCAGAGAATGCGCAGCTTTGATATTACTGAGTTCAGGGAACGCACAGCATTGAAATTACAGTGTTCAGGAATGCACAGCACTGATATTATCAAGTTCAGGGAATGCACAGCTGTGACAACAAGAATTCCAGGGAATGCACAACATTGAAATTACCGAAACCAGAGAATTCACAGCACTGACATGACCGGCTTCAGGGAATACACAGCACAGACATTACCGAGTTCAGGAATGCACAACACTGACAACCACTGAGTTCTGGGAATACATCATACTGACATCACAGTGTTCAGGGAATGCAAAGCACTGACATTACCGAGTTCAGGGAATGCACATCACTGACATTACTCAGTTCAGGAAATGCACAGCAGGGACGATACCAAGCTGAGAGAATGCGCAGCTCTGATATTACTGAGTCCAGAGAATATACAGCTTTGAAATTACAATGTTCAGGGATTGCATAGCACTGACATTAACGACTTCGAAAAATGCATAGCACTGACATTACTGAGTTCAGGGACAGCACATCTCTGAGACTACCGAGTCCAGAGAATTCATGGCACTGAAATTACTGAGTTCAGGGAATGCACAGCACTGACATGACCGAGTTCACGGAATGCACAAAACTGACACTACAGAGTTCAGGGAATGCACAGCGCTGACACGACCTAGTCCAGAGAATTCACAGCTCTGACACGACAGAGTTCAGCGAATGCACAGCAGTGACGATACTGAGTTGAGAGAATGCGCAGCTCTGACATAAGAGAGTTCAGCGAATGCACAGCTCTGATATTACTGAGTCCGTGGATATACAGCATTGAAATTAAAAAGTTCGGGGATTGCACAGCACTGACATTAACGACTTCGGAAAATGCATAGCACTGACATTACTGAGTTCAGGGACAGCACATCTCTGAGACTACCGAGTCCAGAGAATTCACAGCATTGAAATTACTGAGATCAGTGAAGGCACAGCACTGACATGACCGAGTTCAGGGAATGCACAGCACTGACATGACTGAGTTCAGGGAATGCTCAAATCTGACATTACAGAGTTCAGGGAATGCACAGCGGTGACGATACCGAATCAAGAGAATGCGCAACTCTGACATAAGCAAGTTCAGAGAATGCACAGCTCTGATATTACTGAGTCCAGGGAACGCACAGCACTGACATTATCAAGTTCAGGGAACGCACAGCAGGGACGATACCGGGTTGAGAGATTGCAGAGCTCTGATGTTACTGAGTCCAGGGAATATACAGCATTGAAATTACAATGTTCGGGGATTGCACAGCACTGACATTAACGACTTCGGAAAATGCATAGCACTGACATTACTGAGTTCAGGGAATGCACAGCGGTGACGATACCGAGTCAAGAGAATGCGCAGCTCTGACATAAGCAAGTTCAGAGAATGCACAGCTCTGATATTACTGAGTTCAGGGAATGTACAGCATTGAACTTACTGTGTTCAGGAATGCACAGCAATGACATTACCCAGTTCAAGGAACGCACAGCACTGACTGTACAGAGTCCAGGGACTGACCAGCACTGACATTACCGAGTTCAGGTATTGCACAGCTATGACATTATCGAGTTCAGGGAATGCACAGCTCAGACATTACAGAGTTCCAGGAATGCACAGCGTTGACATAACAGAGTTTAGGGAATGCACACCACTGACACTACCTAGTCCAGAGAATTCACAGCTCTGACATTACCGAGTTCAGGGAAAGCACAGCAGCGACGTTACCGAGTCGAGAGAATGCGCAACTCTGATGTTACTGAGTCCAGGGAATATAAAGGATTGAAATTACAATGTTCAGGGTTTGCACAGCACTGACATTACCGAGTTCAGGGAAAGCACAAAAATGACACTACCAAGACCAGAGAATTCATGGCACCGAAATGACTGAGTTCTGCAAATGCACAGCACTGACAGTAGCGAGTTCTGGGAATGCACAAAATTGACGCTTCAGAGTTCAGGTAATGGACAGCACTGACATTACTGAGTCCAGGGAATGGACAGTATTGAAATTCCAGAGTTCAGGGAATACACAGCACTGACATTACTGAGTTCAGAGAATGCACAGCAGTAACAGAACCGAGTTCAGGGAATGCACATCTCAGACTTTACTGGGTGCAGAGAATTTCCCACACTGACATTACTGAGTTTGGGGAATTCACAGCATTGACATTAGCAAGTTCAATGATTGCACAAAACTGACGCTTCAGAGTTTGGGGAATCCACAGCATTGTCCAATGAATGCACAGTTTTGACATTACAGAGTTCAGGGAATGTATGGCATTGACATTACCGAGCTCAAAGAATGAACAGCTCTGACATTATCGAGTTCAAGTAATGCACAGCTCTGACATTACCGAGTCCAGAGAATGCACAGCACTGACATTACTGATTTCAGGGATTGCACAGCTCTGACATTACTGAGTTCAGGAAATATACAGCACTGTGATTACCGGGTCCAGAGAATGCACAGCAGTGACATTACAGAGATCAGGGAATGCACAGCACTGACATTACCGAGTCCAGAGAATGCACAGTACTGACATTACAGAGTTCAGGGAATGCACAGCACTGACATTAACAAGATCGGGTAATGAACAACTCTGACATTACCGATTTCAGGGAATACACAATGCTGACGTTAACGAGATCGGGGAATGAACAACTCTGACATTACCGATTTCAGGGAATGCACAATGCTGACACTAACGAGATCAGGGAATGAACAACTCTGACATTACCGAGTTCAGAAAATGCACAGCTCTGACATTACTTTGTCGAGGAAATGGAGAGGATTAAAATTACAGTGTTCAGAGAATGCACAGCACTGGCATTACTGAGTTCGGGGAATTCACAGCACTGACATTAGCAAGTTCAGGGAATGCACAGCGCTGGCATTACTGAGTTCGGGGAATTCACAGCACTGACATTAGCAAGTTCAGGGAATGCACAGCACTGGCATTACTGAGTTCGGGGAATTCACAGCACTGACATTAGCAAGTTCAGGGAATGCACAGCACTGGCATTACTGAGTTCGGGGAATGCACAGCACTGGCATTACTGAGTTCGGGGAATGGAGAGCATTGAAATTAGAGTTCAGGGAATACACAGCACCGACATTACTGAGTTCAGAGAATGCACAAAACTGACACTACAGAGTTCAGGGAATGCACAGCACTGACATTACCGAGTTCAGGGAATGCATAGCACTGATATTACCGATTTCAGGGAATGCACAGCACTGATATTACCGAGTTCAGAGAATGCACAGCACTGACATTACCGAGTTCAGAGAATGCACAGCACTGACATTACCGAGTTCAGAGAATGCACAGCACTGACATTACCGAGTTCAGGGAATGTACAGCACTGACATTACCGAGTTCAGAGAATGCACAGCACTGATATTACCGAGTTCAGAGAATGCACAGCACTGACATTACCGAGTTCAGGGAATGCACAGCACTGACATTACCGAGTTCAGAGAATGCACAGCACTGACATTACCGAGTTCAGGGAATGCACAGTACTGACATTACCGAGTTCAGAGAATGCACAGCACTGATATTACTGAGTTCAGGGAATGCACAGCACTGATATTACCGAGTTCAGAGAATGCACAGCACTGATATTACCGAGTTCAGGGAATGCACAGCACTGACAGCAGCGACATCAGGCATGCACAGCATTGACATCACTGAGGTTAGGGAATGCACAGCACTGATATTACCAAGTTGAGGGAATACACAGCATTGACATTTCTGGGTGTAGCGGATTTCTCACACTGACATTACCGAGTTCGGGGAATTCACAGCACTGACATTAGCAAGTTCAAGGATTGCACAAAACTGATGCTTCAGAGTTAGGGGAATGCACAGCACTGACATTACAGAGTTCAGAAAACGCACAAAAATTACGGAGTTCAGGGAATGTACGGCACAGACATTATCAAGTTCAGAGAACGAACAGCTCTGCCATTACAGAGTTCAAGAAATGCACATCTCTGACATTACCGGGTGCAGATAATTTACCGCACTGACATTACCGAGTTCAGGGAATGCACCAAACTGTCACTACCAAGTCCAGAGAATGCACAGCTTTGACATTACAGAGTTCAGGGACTGCACAGCACTGACATTACTGAGTCCAGAGAATGCACAAATTTGACATCACAGAGTTCAGGAATGCACAGCACTGACATTACCAGGTGTAGAGAATTTCCCACACTGACATTACTGAGTTCGGGGAATTCACAGCACTGACATTAGCAAGTTGAGGGATTGCACAAAACTGACGCTTCAGAATTTGGGAAATGCACAGCACCGACATTACTGAGTTCAGGGAATGCACAGCACTGACATTACCAATTCTAGAGAATGTCCAGCTCTGACATTACAGAGATCACGGAATGCACAGCACTGACATTACTGAGTTCAGGGAATGCACAGCAATGACGTTAGCGAGATTGGGGAATGAACAACTCTGGCATTATCGAGTTCAGGGAATGCACAGCAGTAAGATTATCGAGTTGAGAAATTGCACAGCACAGGCATTACTGAGTCGAGTAAATGCACAGCGCTGACAAAACTGTGTTCGAGAATACACAACTCTGACATTACTGAGTCCAGGGAATGCGTAGCATTGACATTACCGAGTTCAGGGAATGCACAGCACTGACATTACTGAGTTCAGGGAACGCACAGCACTGACATTACCAATTCTAGAGAATGTCCAGCTCTGACATTACAGAGATCACGGAATGCACAGCACTGACATTACTGTGTGCAGAGAATTTACTGCACTGACATTACTGAATTCATGAATGCACAAAAATTAAACCTACCGAGTCCAGTGAATGCTCAGCTTTGACATTACATAGTACAGGGATTGCACAGCACTGACATTACTTAGTGCAGGGCATGCACAGCATTGACATTACTGAGTCCAGGTAATGCACAGCAATAACATGACTGAGTTCAGTTGTCGAATCGCGACACAACTATGAGAACACTGACTTGTTAGAAGCAAATCCATATTTATTCAAGCATGCTTGGGAGTCAGCTGCCCAGGACACCACACGTGGTTCCTAGTCAGTCTAACACCCTGAACAGAGAATCCAGCGTCGTTTATACCGCTTATAACAGGAAATTCATACCATATAAAGTTTGTACTTCAAGAAATCACAGTTATGTCATGGTTAGCATGATCAAAGGGAGAACGCAGTAATACAATTACAGGCAGGTGGTACATTTCACAAAAGGCAGGAGACAGTTTAACTACAACTATGTTAGATAAGGATTACATAAATGACCATATCAGCAGATTTAATCAGGGCACCATTGTTTTGTTTAGCACATAACAGGACGCAGTTGTAACCATAAACTTTTCAAAGATACTCTGCGTGATTAGTTTTACACTGCTTGCTTAGTTTACATCATTCCTTACTGCAATATAATCACTTTTAGACCATTTAACCCATTAGACAAAAACAGAATTACCTGGAAAAACTCAGCAGGTCTGGCAGCATCGGCGGAGAAGAAAAGAATGCACAGCACTGACATTACCGAGTTCAGGAAATGCACAGCATTGAAATTACCGAGTTCAGGGAATGCTCAGCACTAACATTACTGAGTTCAGGGAATGCTCAGCACTGACATTACCGAGTTCAGGAAATGCACAGCATTGAAATTACCGAGTTCAGGGAATGCATAATACTGGCCAGGGGTCTAAGGCCCTGTCATTGCGTGTCTCCCCTGGCGGAAGTGGCAAGCCAATTCAACCCCCATTCAGTTTGGCGGGACCATAATATCCTGTTTGGCGGGAGAGGCTATAAATTTCTCATCCAGGACTTCTGAGGTTGCACAATGTTAATATGATGAAGTTCTGAGAATGTTCAAATCTGACTCTGGTTTCAGAGCACACAATGCTGACACTATAGAGTTTACTGAACGTGTGGCCCTTATGCTAACAGGTTCAGAGATTGCACAGTGCTAACACTATCAAGAAACTATTGAAATGGACAGAAGGGCTGCGATCCAGTGGAAACTGATTTATGGGTAATTACTAAAAGGAACAATGACATCATGAGAAAAATCTTTTTTCCGCAGCGCGTGGTTAGAATTTGGAATGCACTGCCTGTGAGGGTGGTGCAGGCAGATTCAATGGAGGCTTTCAAAAAAAAAAACAGGTTCATTATCTGAAGAGAAAGAAACGTCAATTATTTGATATCAATTCAGTGCTCACTAAAAGCTCATTTATGATCAGTACCGATCCGGCATCAAATGGTGTGTTTTGGAATGAGTATTGATCGCAGATCATTGAAGCATTCGCAAAAAAAGCCAAGCTTGTTACATTGATGGAAGCGATCGTTTGTGTTTGAAAGTAATCATTTGGCATTATTGGCATTAAGTGCAATGATTAGGCAGCAAAGCAACCGGATGATGTCAGTGCAGCTTTCTACATGTTATGATGGAGAAAATAAACAAATCTTACCGCCTAATTTTGAAATTTTACCCAAAGAACCTCCCTCACCCATTCCATTTCAGCTGACATGTTTCCCTTTCCATCTGATCATTCCCTGGTGTCTCTGCTGTGCTGATTCCACCAATTCTTATGAAAAACCAGCAGTCGGGGGGTGGGGTGGGGGGCGCTAAAGAAGTAGTCAACAGTTTAAGTAACAAAATAAATGTGGCACCATTGAGAGGTAACAGTGCAGTGGAATTAAATTTCAGAAAGCTAGCAACTCACCAAGGTGCCTCGACAGCCTTCTGAACCCGTGACCCCTACCACCTAGAAGGACAAGTTCAGCAGATGCATGGAAACACCACCACTTGCAAGTTCCTCTCTAAGCCACACACCCATCCTCACTTGTGACTATATCGCTGTTCCTTCACTGTTGCTGGGTCAAAATCTTGGAACTCCTTTCCTAACAGCCACCATCTACTTGGCCACTGTTCTTGAGTAGATGATCACCAAGAGCCAGGAGCTGGCGGGCAATGTGGCCAAGGACAACAAGAAGACCCGCATCATCCTCCATCACCTACAGTTCACCATCAACAACGACAAGGAGAGCAACAAGCTACTGGGAGAAGTCACCATAGCCTAGGGTGGGGACCATGCTGCTGCCAAGAAAACACAAATCCCAGCAGGGTTTACACATGAAGGGGGAATATCAGAAAAAAGTAAAAACACATTGTGAATAAAAAAAGTTTAAAATAAAATATATACCGCCCAATGCACAGCTAAAAACCACAATCTTGCGGTACACCCCCATTACATCACTTGCCCTGCCCTAAGTCGGCAAACCCAGTATCCAGCTCTCAGGCTAGCCTGGACCCTTCCCTCCCCGCTCAGGCCTGCCTGGAATGTACCTACATGGAACTGTGTGCCAGCTCCCAACCCAGTCTTGGGTCCTACCCTCAAGACCCCCTTAAAGCCTCAGGCCTACACCCCCTCACCCTCAAGCCTTGGGCTCTCCCCCCCTCCTCAAGCCCATCCTCCTACCAACCTTTTCCCACTCCCCTCCAGTCTTGCTCTTCCCCTCCTCCCAGCCCCATCTCCCTCTCTCTCTCTCTCTCCCCCTCTTCCCAGCCCTGTCTCTCTCTCTCTCTCCCCATCCCCCTCTCTCTCTTTCTCCCCCAGCCCCTCTCTCCTTTTTCTCTCTCCCAAAGTCCCCATTTCTCATCCCTCCAGCCCCTCCTCTCAACACACCCCCAGCCCTGCTCTCTCTCTCTCTCTCTCCTTCTCTCTCTGTCTTTCTTTCTCTCTCTCTCTGTATCGTTTTCTTTCTCTCTCTTTCTCTTTCTTTCTGGATCTCTTTTTATTGCTCTCTGTCTGTCTGCCTGTCTGTCTCCCAGTCTCCCAGTCTTCAGGGTCCAAAACTTAACTTGTTTGTGGTCCCACACATATATGAAATATGCCCAGCAGGCCTCTAATGTCACTTCCGGTCGGCCCCCGACCCAGAAGTAGTTGGGGGAGTTGATCAGGGGCTGGGTTCAGCGGGTGGGGGGTTTGGGTTTTCTGCTAAGAAAATAAGACAAAAATACTGCAGATTCTGAATGAAAACAGAAAATGCTGCAGAAGCTCAGCAGGTCAGTTCCAAAGAAGATTCATATTGGGCTCCTTCTCCACAGACGCTGTCAGACCTGCTGAGTCTTTCCAGCTTTTCTGTTTTCATTCTGCAGAAAGTCAGAAACATCTGAAGTCCGCGTTTGGGGGGCATGGGGAGTTCTGGGTGGGGGGTTGGTTCAGAAGGGTGTGTGTGGGGAGTCAGGTGGTCAATAGACGGTAGTCAAGGAGGATGGGGGTGGGTTTGGTGGGTACATTTCTCTCAGACTAGAAATTGGGAAGCTGACATTTTCACTGGAGGCCATGAATAATTGCTAGTACTTGCACTTAAACCACACTGCAGGGGCTTAGATAAATTTTCAACTGCAGGGACTTGCATTTCTATCTGTGAGCACTTAAACAGCCCTATGGTACTTGCGATGGGCACAGTTGAATCTCGCTGAGAGCTGATTCGGCATTATTCCATGTCAGTTGAACACGAAGGATGTTAGCTGAATGGCTTTAGGCAAATAAATATTCACAATTGCTGTGGTTTGAGTGCTGTGTTAATTCATCACAGGTCAGTGACTTCATTTGATCACTTTCAGATGCCTAATGATGACTGAAAGATTGCTTCAGAATGCAGAGTATCGCACAAAGTGCAAGTTAACACTTCTGCACACAGAATTCTGTCAAAGTTTTCAGTTGAGGTGAGCATATATCGCAGGGCTGCAGGGAAAGGTGAAGGAGTGGGACTATGTGAGCTACTCTTCCAGAGAGCTCTACAGACATGATGGGCTGAATAGCCTTCTTCTGTACTTTAAGAATTCTATGAGTTCAGAGAATGCACAACCCTATTTCTCTGACGTTCAGAGAATGCACAGCTTTAACACCACTGAGTTCAGAGAACTCATATTTGTCCAAATGCTCAGTCAATATGCCCCTAATAAGAGATCCTAGATATTCCCTACAACTGACATTACGCTAATAGGCCCATTATTTTCTAGTTTATTTCTCCTACTCTTCTTAAATAATAGAGAAACCGGGGTCATCACAGCACCCTCCTCATCTTTCTCGACCTGTCTGCATCCTTTAACACGGTTGACCACATTATCCTCCTCCAATGCTTCTCCCGTGTCACCCAGCTGGGTGGGACTGCTCTCACCTGGTTCCATTCTTATCTATATAATTGTAGTTAGAGAATCACCTGCAGTGGTTTCTCTTCCTGCACTGATACTTCTGGTGTCTCTCAGGAATATATTCTTGTCCCCTTCTATTTCTCATCTACACGATGCCCCGCAGCAACAAGATCTGAAAACAGTGTCAGTTTCCACATGTATGCTGATGACACCCAACTCACCTCACACTACCCCTCACCTCATACCATCCCTCACCTCACAGCCCCCTCACCTCAAAGCCCCCCCTCACCTCACAGCACCCCTCACCTCATACCACCTTTCCGCCTCACGCCACCCTTCTGCTTCACGCCACCCTTCCGCTTCACGCCACCCTTCCGCCTCACACCACCCATCACCTCACACCACCCCTCCACCTCACACCACCCCTCCACTTCACACCACCCCTCACCTCACACCATCCCTCACCTCACACCACCCCTCCACCTCATACTACCATTCCGCTTCACGCCACCCTTCCACCTCACGCCACCCCTCACCTCACACCACCCCTCCACCTCACACTACCCTTCCGCCTCACACCACCCATCACCTCACACCACCCCTCCACCTCACACCACCCCTCACCTCACACCACCCCCTCACCTCACACCACCCCTCCACCTCACACCATCCCTCCACCTCACACCACCTTCTCCAAATTGTCAAACTGCTTGTCCAATGTCCAGTACTGGATGAACAGAAATTACCTCCAATTAAATATTGGAAAGACTGAAGCTATTCGTCCCCGGCACAAGCATCATTTTCTAGCCACCAACTCTGTCCCTCCCTCTGTTATCTCTCTGGTTAAAACAGAGTGTTCACAACCTTTCTGTCATAATTAACCCCAAGATGAGCTTTTGGCCTCATATCCACAGCACACGCAGGCACTATTTCCACCTCTATAACATTGCCCAAACTTTGCCCTCCCTCGGCTCTTCTGCTACTGAAATTCTCTACCATTCTTTTGGTACCTTTAGATTTGACCATTCCAATGCACTCCTGGCCAGCCCCCCATATTCTTCCTGCCAGTAACTTGAGGCCATTCCAGATTCTGCTGCCCATACCCTAACTTGCATCAGGTCCTGTTCACCCATCAATGCTGTGCTTTCTGGCTTACATTGGCTCCCAGTTAAGCAAAGGCTCAATTTTAAAATTCCCATCCTTGTTTTCAATTCCTTCCATGACCTTGCCCCTCCCTATCACTGTAATCTCCTCCAGCCCCATAAAGCTTTGAAGTTTTGGCTTCTTGAGTCTCCTCGATTTTAGTTGCTCCACTGTTGGAGGGTGTGATTGACCATGCTCTTTAGTGAGGCTCAACTCCAGCTGGCCTGGCTGATAGTACCTGGAAGGGTGTCATGTTGAGGGTTACGAGTAATGGCTAATGTTGAATCCGGCAGATTCTACACCAGTGCAGGGGAGGAGCTTTGACCTCAGAGGACAATGGCTGGCTGGTGCCAGGCAGAAGACCCCCTGGGAAGAAGGTTTGTGTTCCCTTCCAACTCACGTGAGGAAGACAACGGGAAACCACCTCATGCTTCCTTGATCCCTCGTCAAATATGGTCAGTACAAACAATTCTCATCAAGGCAACAGCATGAATGGGGTTGGAACCGCTCATATATGGATGTCCATGAACTGCAGGTGAAACTAAAACTCCAACGATGAGGTCGTCCACTGTTGCTCTGATCGGAAAGTTTGGGAAACTATCATGGCCACACGCCACTTGGCATGGCACTTAGACGATGACCATTGGAAAGGTCCTAAGCTCTGGAATTCCCTCTCTAAACCTCAGCACCTCACTATCTCTCTTTCCTCCTTTAATATACTCCTTAAAATCTACCTCTTTGACCAAACTTTTGGTCATTTGCCTTAATATCTCCTTATGTGACTCAGTGTTAAATATAGGTTGATAGTGTTCCTGTGAAGAGGCTATGATAATTGTGTCACCATGTAACTGCAAAGTCCCATCTCCCCATTGCCAATGGCAAGGACACCCCTCTCAGCCTAATCTTAAACCCTTCCATATACCTTTCTAACTTGATAGGAAGGGCAGTGGTGATGGGGTATTAAAATTGAGGCCAAAGTCAATCGTGTTTGCAACTTTGTAAATTTTAACATTTTTTAACACATACATTTTTTGGGATGCACAGTAATTTCCTAAAATATGTAGTGATGATTATTAAGAACGATTTTGTAATAATATCAAGAGTTATCCATTTCATATTCCGATTTTTCACTAACTGAAAATTCATAAATACAGTAAATAACAAAATAACACTTGTCACCACTGGGATGCTTGACAGCAACAAACATTTGTTGTATTCCAAGTATCATTAGTTCATATATTTATGGACTCATGAATTAACCAGGTTTTCTCTTTTACCCCTCTATTTTAGGGAATACAGTCATGAGTAGGACTTCTGGCTGATTTTTCCCTTCCTGAACCTAAAAGTATTGAGACCAAATGTGGCAACCCAATACCATCCTTGCCAGCGTAGCTAACATTGGACAATCTTGCTAACTTTGGCTGCACCAACAACGCCTTGCTTTTATACAACTCCTTTAACATAGTGAGCCACAGCAGCATTATCAAACAAAATTTGACACCGTGTCACATAGGAGATACGAGGGCAGATGTACAAAAGCTTGGTCAAGGTGATAGATGTTAAGAGGTGTCTTAAAGGAGAAGAGAGGCAGAGAGATGTAGGGATGAAATTCCAGAGTTAAGGCCCAGGCAGCTGAAAGCGTGGTTGCCAATGGTGGGCTGATTAAAATTGGAGATATTCAAGATGCCAGAATTGGAGGTTTGTAGGCTGGAGAAGGTTACAGGGATTGGGGGGGATATGAAAGAAAGGTCAGAATTTTAAGATTGAGAGATTGCTGGACCTGAAGCCAATGTCAGTCAGCAATCACAGATGATGGCTGAACAGGACTTGTTGTGTTAGAATACAGGCGGCAAACTCTTAGATGAGCTCAAGTTTCTGGAGAATGGAAGGTGGGAGGCCAGCACCAGGCAGCAATGCACTCAGAGATGTGCTTTTTACATTGTTATACTGCAACAACATATACATCAGTGGCTAGACTGGCAAAGTTGCTACTTTGGAGCGCAGGTTCCGAATTTGATAAATTTTCAGTAATCTGTTGTTGCTGAGTCTAGACTTGGCAGTGACAGGATGATACAAATACTGACGTGCTTACAATGGAACCATTCTGTATAAATGAGGCACGAGAGTTTGTAGAGAGGGCTTTAAAATAAATAGAGGGGGGAGGGTTCTGGAGAGGTGATACATAGACTTACAAAGCAAAAGAATATTGCAACATTGCAGGACAGCTATTTAGGTAATGATTCCCAGAGTGTGACAGGAAGGGACAGAGTGTACAAGCATTAAAAAAGCAGCAAATAGGGTCAAAGGGGAAAAAAATGGTAAAAAGACAAAATTAATGGCTCTTCATTTAAATGCACATAGTATTCAGAACAAGGTGGATGAATTAAAGGCACAAATAGAGGTTAATTGGTAGGATCTTATAGCCATTATGGAGACATGGGTATAGGGTGATCAAAACTGGGAATTAAATATTCCGGGGTATGCGACTTTTCGAAAGGACAGGCAGGAAGGAAAGGGTGGTGGGGTAGCTTTGTTAGTACACGTTGGAATAAGTACAATAGCAAAAAATGATCTTGGATCGGAAGATGTAGAATCCATATGGGTGGAGGTAAGAAATAACAAGGGGAAGAAGACTCTGGTGGGATTAGTTTATAGGCCCCCTAACAATAGCTATACTGTAGGACAGAGAATAAATCATGAGATAATGAGGACATGTAAAAAAGGCATTACATTTATCATGGGTAACTTTAATCTTCATATAGATTGGGAAAATCAAATTGGCAGAGTTAGCCATGAGCAAGAATTCATAGAGTGTATTCGGGACAGTTTCCTAGAACAATGTGTCATGGATCCAACCAGGGATCTGGCTATTTTAGATCTGCAATGTGTAATGAGGCAGGTTTAATAAATGTTCTCAGAGTAAAAGCTCCCGAGGAAACAGTGACCATAACATGGTAGAATTTAGCATTCAGTTTGAGAGTGAGAAACTTGGGTCAGAAACAACTGAGGCTGGTGGGGTGATAAGTGAGGACAAGTGGGACCCTATCATTTCCGCCAACTCCAGCATGATGCCACCACCAAACACATCTTCCTTTCACCCCCCCTGGTGGCATTCCGTAGGGATCATTCCCTCCGGGACAGCCTGGTCCACTCCTCCATCACCCCCTACTCCTCAACCCCCACCTATGGCACCTCCCCATGCCCACGCAGAAGATGCAACACCTGCCCCTTCACTTCCTCTCTCCTCACCGTCCAAGGGCCCAAACACTCCTTTCAAGTGAAGCAGCATTTCACTTGCATTTCCCCTAACTTAGTCTACTGCATTCGTTGCTCCCAATGCGGTCTCCTCTACATTGGAGAGACCAAACGCAAACTGGGCGACCGCTTTGCAGAACACCTGCGGTCTGTTCGCAAGAAAGACCCAAACCTCCCTGTCGCTTGCCATTTTAACACTTCACCCTGCTCTCTTGCCCACATGTCTGTCCTTGGCTTGCTGCATTGTTCCAGTGAAGCCCAACGCAAACTGGAGGAACAGCACCTCATCTTCCGACTAGGCACTTTACAGCCTTCCGGGCTGAATATTGAATTCAACAACTTTAGATCTTAAACTCCCTCCTGCATCCCCACCCCCTTTCCATTTCTTCCCCCTCCCTTTTGTTTTTTTCAATAATTTATATAGATTTTTCTTTTCCCACCTATTTCCATTATTTTTAAATCTACAACTAATACCTTGTCAGTCTTTCCACCCCACCCCCACTAGAGCTGTACCTTGAGTGTCCTGCCATCCATTCTTAATTAGCACATTTTATTAGATAATATCACCACCTTCAACACCTCTTTGATCCTTTTGTCTGTGACATCTTTTGATTATCTGCTCCTATCACTGCTTTCTTGTCCCTACAACCACCTCCCCCACAACGTCTCTTCCCCCCACCTTAAACCAACTTATATTTCACCCCTCTCCTAACTATACTCAGTTCTGTGGAAGGGTCATGAGGACTCGAAACTTCGACTCTTTTCTTCTCTGCCGATGCTGCCAGACCTGCTGAGTTTTTCCAGGTAATTCTGTTTTTGTTAAGGCAAATTGAATGTTGGCCTTTATTTCAAAGTGAATGGAGTATAAAAATAGGGAAGTCTTGCTAAAACTATACAAGGCACTAGTTAGACACACCTCGTATACTGTGAACAGCTTTGGTCCTCTTATCTAAGGAAAGATATACTGGCATTGGAGGCATTCCAGAGACAATTCTTTAGGTTGACCCCAGGGATGGAGGGATTTCCTTATGAGAAGAGGTTGTGTTGGTTGGGCTTGCACTCATTGGAGTTTAGGAAAATGAGAGGCGACCCTATTGAAACATATAAGATTCTTAGGGGGCTTGACAAGGTAGATGCTGAGAGGTTGTTTCCCCTTATGGGAGAGTCTAGGACCAGAGGGCATAATCTCAGAGTAAGGGGTCGCCCAATTAAGACAGAGATGAGGAGGAATTTCCTCGCTCAAGAGGGAAGTGAATCTGTGGAATTCTTTACCGCAGAGGGCTGTAGAAGCTGGGTCATTAGGTATATTCAAGGCTGAGATAGACAGATTTTTAATCAGTAAGGGAATCAAGGGTTATGGGGATAAGGCAGGAAAGTGGAGTTGAGGGTTATAGGATCAGCCATGATCTCATTGAATGACGGAGTAGATTCAATGGGCCGAATCGTCTACTTTTGCTCCTACATCTTATGGTCTTATATCTTATGGCAGTACTGATGTGGACATAGCTGAATATTTGATTTTGACTGTGACTAAGGATTTAAAGGACGCTTGTTTAGAGCAGTGGACCCATGGAACAGGCACTTAACAAAAGCAGGAGATTGAGAAATATTTGGATGGGAAATGGATTGAAGATCATAGGGATAGTGATAAGAATATCATTTAAGATTTGGCAGCCCTCTGCTTTTGAATTTAGATAAAGGGCAACGTTACCTGTGGAAGGCAGATGGGTATGTCACAGTGGGGAGGATTGCTGTGTTACTGCTGTTATTGTCCACCATTATATATTTGTGAATTTAATATGTAAATAAGTTAATAGATTTTTATTTTAACATGTCTGTGAATGTGGGAGTCCAGTTTCCTAATTTCGAGAAGTACAAAACAACCACGTCCTTGAAATTATATTGGGTGAAAATTAGCATCTAAGTGCATTAAATTCCTTTTGTTTATTTTGAATGAGAACACCTCCATTGAAACGAAGATCAAAGAAATTCAGTGGAAACAGAATGTTTAGTCTTAGAATGCTAATGAACTCATGGGGCAGAATTTTTCACTCGTCGGGCAGGCGCGCGTCCGACCTGAGCAAGTGTAAAATGAGGCGTGATGACGTCGGGCGCACTTGCGCAATATTTCACTTGGTGGGCGGGCGTGGGAGTTGGAGCCGCACCCGCCATTAATTAAGAGGCCAGTTAAGGCCCTTGACAACCCAATTCACGGCTATTTAACGTTGCCCTTGCGATTTCTCGCTCGTCGCATGGACAAAATAGACAGGTGGGCAGCCCATACTTTGCAAAACCTCACCCACGGGCAGGATAAGAAGGGTCAGCAGCATTGTCAATATGAGTAGTGAGGAGTTTTGGAGATAACTTGCTGCTGGTGGCTTATTGGTACTTAGCAGCTTAATCTCGGACCAGGGCTTCATTCTTAGCATTTCCATGTGTCATTTCAGGACTTTTCATTTCATTGGTGCCTTCCAGGTCCCCTGAGGATTCGGACCATGTGGACCCTTCCAGGGATCAGACAGCTTTCCCTTACCCTGGTAATGGGGATTGCGGTCTCTGCTGGACGCACCTCCTTTGAGGAGGAAGAAATGGGCAGAAGGGAGAGGAGGCCAGATGTCCCAATGCAGCTTCCAGGGGAGGGACCTTTGGGATGAGAAGTGCAGGCACAAGGGGCGCAGGGCAGCAGGAAGCCCAAGGCAGAAGGGACTGCAGAAGACGCCACTATCTTGCTGCCAGGGTTTACAGGCAGTGATGCAGCTACCTCAATATGTCTGAGGTGCAATGCCAAAGGAGGCTCCATCTCTCCAGGGAGACAGTGACCTCCATTTGTCAGATGATCAGTCCTGAGATCAGCTCCGACTGTGTGAGTGGACCTGAAGGTCACGGTGGCCCTCAACTTCTGTGCCTCCAGCACTTTTCAGGGGTCAGTGGGGGATCTGTGTGGAGTTTCCCAATCAACTGTCCACAGCTGCGTCAAGCTGGTGACAGAAGCTCTATTCACATGGGTATTGACTGTCATTCATTTCCGTATGGACAAAGCCAGCCAGGCTGAGCTAGCCAGAGACTTTGCAGCGATTGCTGGGTTGCCCCATGTCCAGGGTGCTATAGACTGCACACATGTGGCCATCAAGGTACCAGCGGGTCAGCCGGGTGCAGTCGTCAACAGGAAGGGATTCCACTCCATGAACATGCAGATAGTGTGTGATCACAGGATGCAGATTCTGCAAGTCTGTGCAAGGTACCCTGGCAGCTCCCTTGACGCGTACATCCTGAGACACTCCCAGGTGCTGAGGCTCTTCAGTGCTCCAGCCCGACTGGATGGATGGCTGCTGTGTGACAAGGGCTATCCCTTGAAAAGGTGGCTTATGATGCCTCTCCGCCATCCAAGAACAGAGGCGGAGCAGCGGTACAATATGAGTCATGCCTCCACCAGGGCTGTGGTAGAGAGAACCATAGGTCTTCTCAATGCCTGGACTGTTCAGGGAATGCACTGCAAAACCCTCCAGAGCAGGTGTCACTGATAGTGGTTGTGTGTTACACTCTCGACAATCTGGCACTGGTAATGGGGGAGCTACTGAAGGAAGAGGATGTTGACACAGCTGCACAGGCCACAGATGATGAATCTACCAGTGAGTCAGAAGAGGAGCATGATGAGGAGAACACTGAGGGCATGGAGATAGAGCTCGGTAACCTCCAGGGAGGCAGGGATGCCAGGGATGCCTTGATTCAATGCTCCTTCAGCTAGGCTGCCAAATAAGAACTACCACCTCGTGCCAGGGCTGCCGCTTCCATCGTGGATCGCAGAAATGACCCTTTCCTTGACCCCCAGGATACTCATCGGAAAAACACGGGGCTGAGTGCCCAGCTATCCTGCCCACCTGCCTGGTCTCTGCATCTTCATTTGCAGCCATGTTGCTGCTGCAACTCTGACGCTGTCAACCTCCCTGGGGCTGACTGCACCGTGTTTGAACCGGCAACCAGGTCGCCATTGGACCTGGCAGACAACAGGTCCCTGCCCCTGCCTGCTTCCAGCCGACCACTTCTGCCCGCCCGATGAGGGCAAAGTTCTGCCCATGGCACAATTTCAAGGCTTGGATGTGCACAGCTAGAAGGTCTAGCATAGGAGGTGACAACCTATTTTACCTGAAGGGCAAAATTGCCTAAAATATTGGAGTTGCAAGACAAAAATTCAGCATTTCTAAATCAAATACATGGCAAATTGCCCAGCGCCTCTGATAGAATGCATAATTTGCATATATAATGAATAAACTATGTGTTGATTTTATGTATCAATCAGAAAAAAATCAAAATCTGAATAGACCTAGCTCTGAACGTTTGCGTTTTTGTGTCATTTTAATATGTTTTCTTCGTGTCCTCAGTATATGAATGTCAAGGGGCCATGGTTAGATTCTCTCTTGTTGGAGATGGTCATTGCCTGGCACTTGTGTGGTGCGAATGTTACTTGCCACCTATCAGTTGTCCATGTCTTGCTGCTTATGGACACGGACAGCTTCAGTATCTGAGGAGTCACAAATGGTGCTGAAAATTGTGCAACCATCAGTGAATGTCCCCACTTCTGACCTTATGATGGAGGGAAGAACATTGATGAAGCAGCTGAAGATGGTTGCGCCGAGGACACTACCCTGAGGAGCTCCTGCAGTGATGTCCTGGGACTGAGATGGTTGACCTCCAACAACCACAACAATTTTCCTTTGTGCTAGGTATGACTCCAGCTAGCAGAGAGTTTTCCCCCTGATTCCCATTGACTCCAGTTTTGCTAGGGCTCCTTGATGCCACACTCAGTCAAATGCTGCCTTGATGTCAAGGGCAGTCCTTTTGGCCTCAACTCTTGAGTTCAGCTCTTTTGTCCATATTTGGACCAAGGCTGTAATGAGGTCAGGAGCTGAGTGTCCCTGGCGGAGCCAATTTAATGGAAAAACAGCCAATTTTCACTTGGAATAAAAAAAGTCATAAGAAATTTGCACATAAAACTGAATGTTTTTTGTCTTTGTGTTTTACAATGGATCTTGTGAAAAATGGTTTATTTTTCTATAATTTTGTCAAAGTAATTTTTAAAATGAACTTTAACATATGTAGAATTAAGCCAATTTTTTTGGCTATTCTCATGATAAATGAATAGTTTCTAATAGCACATTCTGAATAATTGATCACCTCAACTATATTAGAAACAATTATGGTTGTGACCATAAAACCTGTCCCTTGTACCAAAGGCATTATCTATAACCACGCTCTAGCTATACAACACAATCAGGTTCAGTTAGGACATAGTGTTTCTCGTTACAACGATCATTTTAAGCCGTAAAGTGTGCATAATGATTAGTCTTCCATCTCCATAATTAAAACACAGATCTTACTCTTCTTGACTTCATTTATTTTTGGGCTTTTTTCATGATAATGCGATCCAACTGGAAAAGGTTGGAAGCCACAAATGAGATGTTTACGGGCCATATGGGGCCCTGGAGCTGCAAGTTGTCGACCCCTGGCTGTAGCACTGAAAGTAGTGATCCTTACTTTGGTTTTTGTAAATTTAGATTGGCATAGTGTTTGTATAAAGATATTTTCTAAATAAAATGTGTCACGATGATACAAATCACTAGAGCTCCACGAGGACAGAGATCGTTGACCTGTTACTGTGATTCACACATGCTGTATTTTTAACCTTCCTGTATTTTTACACTTATAGGTAGAAGCAAATATAGAAAGAAGCATTCGCAGTCAGCAGAGGGTGCTATCCACCACATCTCGAAATAACTTGAGCGTAATACTGAAAGGCTCCTACAACCAAGCGCTGAAAGCAAAGCCATTGCATTGTAAAATGGAACGTTTTCCTCAATAATGTCCGGAATTTTTAAACATTAGAATCAAACATCACAACGGGGCCAGTAGTCTGGCGGAACAAAGTGTAACTAATAAAAGCAAAAAACTGCGGATGCTGGAAATCGAAAACAAAAACAAAAATACCTGGAAAAACTCAGCAGGTCTGGCAGCATCTGTGGAAGGGAGCACAGTTAACGTTTCGAGTCCTGTTGAATGAAGAGTCATGCGGACTCGAAACATTAACTGTGCTCCCTTCCACAGATGCTGCCAGACCTGCTGAGTTTTTCCAGGTATTTTTGGTTTTGTAACTAATAATGTGGAAATTGGGTAAATTCTACAAAGGGTGGGTGATCTTTCACCTAGATCACACACAGATCTAATTCATAATCTTCACTTTACAGCCCATGTTTTGGCTGCGAAAAGTAATAACTGACGTCTTAAATTTGCACGGACTAGATAACAATAACAGCGCCCACACATACAGTACATTATAAGCTGGGCTGTGTTACTCACCATGCCTCTCACGGAAGTGTTTCTGGCTTGTATTGCACATCTAGAATAAGCTCAAAATCATATTTGTCACTTATCTAATGACCCAATAATTAATATATTCTTTGTTAGGAACTAAATAAGATCTGTTTGGAGTCAAGCAGTTCTCAAATTCACATCTGGGGATGGAAATTCAGCATCAACTCAACACAGTGTGGAGATTTTAAGGTTGGCAATAACCCTCCAGGATTGGGCTGGAGTCTCCGGGAATCAAAGATAAATCTCCAGGACACAGCTGATTGCAACCCTGCAGAAAAATCATCTGGACATTAAAAAAGATGGGCCTGAATTTTTCAGATGGTGGGGTCTCGCTTCCCACCATCCAAACAGTCGGCGGGTCACACATCCCTGCCACTCCGAGTGCCCTGTAGCCCTTTCACACTCGAATGAGCTTTAAGCGACTGCATATGGGACTTTTCACCCCTCAATCAGGAGGAAGTCCTGCCTTAGGGAGCTGCCAGCCAATATGATTGGCCAGCAGCTCTCCAGCCCCTGCAGTGACAAGAGCTGCAGTGGACAGGTGAGGAAATGCAGGAGGATACCTGAGATTAACTCCGGGCGCTGGAGGCCCAGATATTGAAGGGTCCCAGTGTGGGGAGGGTAGGGAAGGCCTGGAGATGGGAGGGGGCGCAAATGGTGTGATCGGTGTCTTGGAGGAGAGGCTGGTGGGGCGGGGGGGTCTGGGGCTACCAGACCTTAAGGGGCGGAGGGGGGGAGGGGAGGCTCCTGACTTCAGAAGGAGGCTACTGATGGAGCCACTCGCCCCACACCCTCTTCCCACCCAAGATCTAAGTCCGTTGATTTTCTGGCTTCCCCCATGCAAGGTCAATCCTCCTGCCAGCCTAAACCCAACTGGGCAAAGGCGGGCTTCCTGTCAGAGGCCTTGCCCGCCCCAAGGTAAAATCGCCGTGTGGTCAGGGCAGGCGGGAACCTGGAGGGAATCCCATTCCCTCAATTTCATGTGCCCCTCCCCCCCAACACCCACCTAAAACCCGCCGGCGGGGGAGTGAAAAATTCAGGCCATAGGTTTTTAAACAATTTTATTTGAGCATTTTTCTTTACCAGATACAAAAATATTGAAAATGGGGGGAAAAAAACACTGTTTGACCTACAGTCAAGCATCATCCAATTGGATAATTGAGTCTTTTTGCTTTCCAATTGGTGTAGGAAGGCAGTGCATCTCAAGGGTGGATGTGTTGGCCAACTAATGGCTGGAGAGTGGGGGCAAGTCATGTTATGAAATCTCTAGAAATACATTTAATCACAGCTGGCAATCTTAGGAGACTTAGTAACATGATACATGAACCAGGCAGGTTTACAGTATTCCATGACATCACTGCAGACCAGTCAGCTTAATGACTAATGGAACCTGAAAGATGGGATTTGTCACTGGTGCTAAGATTTGTCCCACTGATTGTCAGATAATACTACAAACCAATGACTTAACAGGTGAGGTGGTTCTGATGAGTAAGCAAGAAGAACCTAACCAGTTCTCTTCACTGATAGACTACGTGGTTTTAGCTGGTTAAATTCCAGCAGTATCTCTATGTACACTTGGAATCCTAAACCTTGGATCTATAGATAAGATCTTTGGACCTGGGTAAGTGAAGAGTTTCTTCCTTTCTGCTGCTTGCTGAATGTGAGGGATAATGTTATTCTAGGCTTCCCTAACTTGGCGAAATGCTTTGAGATGGCCTAAGCAACTATAAATGCCATTCGTGCCTTAATTCCTACCGCCATGTGGAGAATGCAGATTTCAAATAACACAAACAGAAATTCCACCTGTGTGAATTTCTTAGAAAATAGGATTGGAGCCTGTTAAACCTTGTTCTCGATTTGCACATGTCAAATATCTGGTGGACCAACAAAATAGACATATCCTCCTGTTACACTGTCTCTAGTACTTCAGCATAACTAAGTGATTTAGTGCTCTAACAGGTGGTAGCATATAATTAACTTAATTAACTCGAAAAGTAATGGTCAATGTTTTACTTTGTTCCTCCTTCTGCATCTATTTCTGATTTGCTAATGAAGTGAGAAGTGAATCCGCAAAGGTTAGACATCAAGTGGTCAGACAACATGTAGCGGGAATGTGGTGGAATACTTCCCAACCAGAGTGAGTGACTCAAAACTCCAATTTCCACTTGATAGACTGTCGGCTGCAGACTGCGACCCTTGGGAGTGATGAAGGGGGTACGTAGTGGGTAGCAATGCTACCATTAAGGTTAATGTTTGTTTGACTCAGTGGGAGTAATTTTGACACTTGTACAATAGCATAAAATGAGTGATACTGAATTATCAGCCTGTTTTAATTTCCCTCCCACACAATGGCCAGAGTTTTTCCGTCGGTGATTTGGGGGTGGGGACGACTCGCTAACACAAAAATGATGCGGGATGACGTTGGGAGGAACTCCCGACATCATCCCGCCCCATTTAAATATTCAGGAAGGCGGGCGGACAGCAAAATCAGCTGTCCGCCCGCCGACCTGTCAATGGCCAATTGAGGCCATTGACAGGATAATTAAGCCATTTAAAGGCCCTGCCCGTCCAACCTTAAGGCTGGCGGGCAGGCCAGGAGCCCCAGCGGGCTTCTGATAATACATGAAACCTCATCCACTGGCGGGATAAGGTTTCATGTCTGTTTTTAAAGAGTTTAATAAACTTTATGTGATATTTATTAACATGTCCTATCTCGTGTGACATTGTCACATGAGGGGGACATGTTAATAATTTTTTTATTTTTCTATTTTTTAAGTTTATAAAACTTTCAGCGCTCTCCCTGAGACAGCACTTAGTCTCAGGAAGCAGTGTGTTCTTTCGTGCGCATGCGCAAAAGAGCGCACTTCGATAGTTGGGGAATCCCCCCGCCCGCACAGGAAGTGCATAGCGCTTCCCGCTGGGCGTCACACTGGGTGGGCCTTAATTGGCCCGCCCACTAAAAATGCCGGCGGGACCCGTTTCGGCGGCAGCGACCGGCTGCCCGCCCACTGCCGAGCCAGTGGGGCCCGCCCGCCCATCAAGGGCAAAATTCTGCCCAATGTGTCTTAAGGGGAGATGTTAGTTTAGTGGAAATGTCACTGAAACAAGGCTAATGCTCTGGGAGGGGTGAGTATAAATCCTACCACTAGCAGAATTTAAATTCAACTAATAACTCTGGAATATACAGTTAGTCTCAATAATGGTGACCATGAAATTATCATTGTTAAAAATCCATCTGGTTCACGAATGTCATTTAGGGAAGGAAATCTGCCATCCTTACCCTGTCTGGCCTTCATGTGACTCCAGACCCACAGAAATGTAGTTGACTCTTAACAACTGTCTGCAATGGTCTAGCAAGCTACTCATTTCAAGGGAAATTCGGGATGGGCAACAAATGCTGATCTTGCCAGTGAAGCCCACATTCCAAGAAAGAACAAAAAAAGTGTGAGGTGAAGCTATGAATGTGAGGTATCAGTTGTGCTTCATAGAGATTGTTGGCAGGTGAGTGGTGGGGCTGTGGTGAATGGAGTAATGTGTGGGGCTACTGGTGTATTCGTAGTATATGGCATGGGAAGATGTGTTCACTGAACCTGACACTCTCCTGAGGTCATTAAACCTTTTTTGGGATTGCATCCAGATTCCTGGAGTTAGACTGCTAGGATTGATTGCAATGGCTACCTGATTTCATTGCCTTCTCAGTATCTGGCTAGAGTGTCCTCTGAAATGGGCTAACAAACCACTCAATTCAAGGGCAAATAGGGATGGGCAACAAATGCTGGGCCGTGCCAACAACGCCCACAGCCCATGAAAGAATAAAAAACATCAACTAACATAGAGCAGCATTTACTTCAGCCAGAGAGTTCTTTGTTTCACACTATCCTGGAAAAAGAAAGCAAAATGGAAGTGGAAGCAATTAACAATGGAAAGCAGAATAGAGGAAAAGATGATAGCAACAACATAGGGGAGGATTTTCTCCTCGTCGGGTGGGCCGTTTGGGCACGGGCAGGCGCGGATCCAATTGCCGCCCGCGATCGGCTCTGCAGCGCCATTTTACGTGGGTGGGCCAATTAAGGCCAGCGTGAAGCGCGGCTCCCGAGGATAGCGGGAGTGGCAGGCGTCGGCTGGAGTGCAATGACCGCCAGGCAGCCGGTTCATATAGAGAACAAGCAGCCTTGCAAAGGCTGTTCATCATGGCCAGCAGAAGGGCTCCCCAGAGCGCTGCTGGAGAGCAGGCCAGGCAGGAGGGTAGGAGAGCGGGGCACTGTGCCCCTTGGTTTTCTGATCAGTGCCTGGAGGAGGTGGCAGCGCGGCGGGAGGTCCTCATTCTGAGGGACGGGAGGAGGAGGCACCCTCCACCTGACCAAACGTGCCTGGGGGGAGGTGGCAGAGATAGTCAGCCCCCATGACGTGGTGCGACACATGTCGACCCAGTGCCACAAGTGATTCAACAACCTCTTGCGCTCGGGAAGGGTGAGTACCATGTTGGCAGAGGTCATTTAACACAGCAGTAGACTTTCCCCCCAGTACCCCCCTCCCAAACTCTGAGTGCAGTTACAGCATTGAATCCTTCACAGCATGTTTCCCTCTCTGGGTGGGCCAGCAGATATTGCCCGTGCCTCGTTCACCCTGAGAGGGTTATGCACCTGCAGCATGTGTTGGACTGACACCCGGAGTACTGTTTTGGGGGAAACCTCAAGGATCTGCACCTAGGCGCAGTGCTGGAACTACAAAACATGTCAAAGCCAGGCTGCTGATATGCTGGGAAGGGAGCTTTCAGCTGGTGGGGCACCAATCCATCTGCTGCCCTTGGCATTCCACGTGTTTGTGCATCCTTGCTTTGCAAGGTTAGACTGTGTGGTTTCAAATGTGATGGAGGCAGCATGTGGGTAAGGGGGGGGTCAGCCCTGGCTTCTTGGTGTGAGTTTGTGGCAATTGCAGAGTTATGAATCACTGGAGCCCTGTAATGTCCCACTCTGGTTGGGGTGGCAGGGATGCGATGGGAATCCACAGGGTGGACTAATCAGTGCTCCTCTCTCCTTTTCAGGAGGAGACCGCACACAATGCTGCTGAGCGGATGCAGACTGGTGGAGGCCAGGCCCAATTGGCCATTGTCACCAGATACGAGCAGGAGGTGATGGATCCAGAGAGGCGCCATGTGCCCAGGTCCACCGTGGTGGTGAGGCTGGGGTGCCACGGGGAAGTAAGATTGCTGAGCACTGAGGTCACCATGTGTGTCCCAGCAGCCATGCCACTGCTGAATGTTCAGTGATTGAAGCTTGCAACATGGGCTGACCATTGATTATGGAAGGATGAGCGCACACTGATCCAGGGGCCAGGCATGCACATTGACATTGTCTCCACTTTAACTAATCAAATACCCTTGTTCTTCCTTTCAACATCACCAGAGCAGGGCTGGGAGGAGGATGCAGAGGGGCCACCTCTGACACCTGAGGGCCCTGAACAATTGGACTCACCAGCGTCACACCATCTTTGCCAGGCAAGTACCAGCGCAGATACTAGCACCTCGGTGGGAATTAGATCATCGGCTAGTTTCCCAGGGCACACGGTGAGGGCTCTTCACACTTGCAGAGAGTGCCCATGGTGCTGGCAATCGGAGGACTGCAGGAGCCAGGCACATGCTTGGTCGGTGGCTGATGATGTGCCTCTGGAGTCGTCCGTGAGGCAGCAGACGCTGGAAGTCCAGGAGGGTATACAGGAGGATCTGGCAGAGATACATGAGGCAATGCTTGGCTTGGTCTCCATGCTGGAGTAGTCCACGTGGAGCATCATCGATGTAATAAGTCTCATAGCCGAGTGCCATGCTTCCTCCATGGAGAGAGCGGCAACTCTCACAGAAAGACTCCTCCAGCAGAACAATCAGGGCTTCCTGGGGTTGTGCTTGGACCCTCACAGTGGCATTGACCTCAGCTGGTCAGTACTAGTGAAGGAGATGATTTGGGTGCCAAGTATCCTAGATTAGTGCCCATCCATCTATGGTGAGCAGGGAGGTCTGAAGCGACCTCACATCGGCACAACAGCTGCCTGTTGTCTCTGCGGGCTCCTCTCAGGGAGCTCTGGGTGAGGACAGCAACTCCTCCGCCCCTCTGCCAGTGACCATGGGATCCGATGAGGCTGCGGTGACTGGGGAGATGCCAGCTGTGGAACTGGCCACTCCCCCCCAGGCGGGGCCATCAAAGGCTCCACAGTCCAGAGGACACCCGCCAAGGTCATCGGGGCCAACAGGACAGCACAGTGAGCAGACTGTCTCAGGTGCCAGTGCCAGCGAGAGGGGAGCACTTAGACATAGCACCCAGAAACATAAACTTAAGGCACCTTAGGCGCACCACGGGTTTCTCACTGGTGGTTTTATGTTATCCCGCTATTAGTTGATGACTACTTGATGTGATGTGTGACAACTTTGCATTCATTTTATTTTCTGCTTCATTTTGTCAAATAATTAAGTTTTGATATGTGAGGATGGCTCAAGGTGATTCCTTACTTCTGCAGGTGGACGGGAACCCATGATGTTATGGGTTACTTATGTGACATTGAGCTTCATTGACAAAGCACATAGTTAATGTTCCTACCCAAGCAGATTTTGCACTCAGGTATCGAGTATGGAATCTGCAGCCCTGGCTCGTATTGGAGGCCCATTTGTGGTGGGCTAGTTGAAGGTTAGTTCGGATTAAAGCCTCTCGGGTGTCTCTACCTCCCTGGAGTATGCCCGGGTCAGTGTCTACCCCCTCAGGGTTCTCCTGTGTGGGGTCATCCTCGGACTCATCGTGTGCAGCCGGAGCAACTGCATCTACATTTTCTTTGTCCACAGCATTGCCCCTTTCCAGCGCCAGATTGTGGGGAGCGCAGCATGCAACCACTATCAGTGACACACGATCTGGGGGCTATTGGAGTGCGCCCCCTGAACGGTCCAGGATCGGAAGCACATCTTGAGAAGACCAATGGTTCTCTCCACCACAGCCCTTGTGGAGGCGTGGCTCCTATTGTACCGCTGCTCAGCTTCTGTTCTTGGATGGCGGAGAGGCGTCATGAGCCACCTTTTGAGGAGATAGCCCTTGTTACCCAGGAGCCATCCATCCAGCCAGTGGATGAAGAGCCTCAGCGCCTGGGATGTCTGAGGATGTAGGCGTCGTGGGAGCTGCCTGGGTACCTTGCACAGACTTGTAAAATCAGCATCCTGTGATCACACACTATCTGCACATTCATGGAGTGGAAGCCCTTCCTGTTGACGAAGGCACCGGGCTCACCTGTTGGTGCCTTGATGGCCACATGTGTACAGTCTATAGCACCCTGGACGCGGGGGAAGCCAGAAATGGCCGTGAAGCCTCTGGCTCACTGTGTCTGGCTGGCCTCGTCCCAATGGTAGTGGATGAAAGTCAATGCACACCTGAACAGAGCATCTGTCACCTGCTTGACACAAGTGTGGACAGCTGATTGGGAGACTCTGCAAATATCACCCACCAAGCCTTGGAAGGAGCCAGAGGTGTAGAAGTTGATGGCAACCGTGACCTTCAGAGCCACTGGGATGTCCACCCACACAGTTGGCGCAGATCTCAGGGCCTTTCATCTGAAAAATGAAGGTCACTATCTCCCTTGAGAGACGGAGTCTCCTTCGGCACTGCACCTCAGGCATATTGAGGTAGCTGCTTTGCCACCTGTAAACCCTGGCAGCAGGATATTGGCATCTTCTGTGGCCCCTTCCGCCTTGGACTTCCTGTTTGCTCTGCACCCCTTGTGCCAGCGTCTCTCCTCCCAAAGGTGGCTCCCCTGGAGGCTGAATGTGGAGACTCCTGGCCTCCTGCCCCTTCTGGCCCTCCCTTCCTCCTCAGAGGAGGTGCCTCCAGTGGAGAGCACAGCTCCCATTCCCCGGCTAAGGGAAGGCTTCCTGAAACCTGCAGGCCTAAAAATGATGTTTGCTCAGAGTCCTGACTTGAAGGCTGTTATTCCTGTCCAAGCAGCTGTGAAGAGTTTTGAAGTATTCCTGCTCTCACAGGCAAGTATCAGTAACTTTAAGCATTAAATGTCTAACAAATAATACTCGTGACCCCACTTACCCCTCTTAAACCGCTTGTGGATGAAGTTTATAAAAATGTGTCCTACCTGCCTGCCCATTGCGCCTATGTGACGACCTGAAGATCACACGGGCCCTGAAAAATTGTCGTCAATTGCTGCCTCAAGGGCTTTAAGTGACCCGTTAATTAATGGCGGGCGCGCATCAGAAATCATTGCACGCCCGCCCACCGAAACATCATGATGGCGCATGGTGACGTCGGGATGCTCGCCTGTCCCCGCACGCCGACGAGTAAATTCTGGCCATAAAAATGGCTCCAAAAATTTGTGGCTGGTTAAGTAGACTACTGGCTTCACTTTGTTGGAAGTTCAATGTAAGCCAACCTGGGGCAGGTTTTGGGATGGTCTTGTGGAACCAAGGCCATAAATGGAAGGAGAGTGAGTTGAGGTGGGGACTCTGAATATTGGAGTTATTGCAGGCCCAGGACCACATTGAGTAATGCAGTGAAGACCTGTCTTATCTGAGTAGACATACCCATGATTTACTAGCAGGTGTGGTGATCTAGGCCTGGACTTCTGATATCTGGCATTGATTTTTAAAAAAAAATGTGACCCTTTTGTAAGGGAGGCATTGAGAATTTGCATGTTTCTTGGGGAAAGGGGGAGGGAACCAGCACACCCCTGCCAGACGTTCTGGCCTCTTCGCTGAGAACTCCAGATGTGATTGAGACCTCTGGAGGCATTTCCCCAATGTTGTGAATTTTCACAGAGGACAGATGTAGGTGCACGTATGTGCCACCACGAAGATTTTCATGCTGGTATATGTGAACATTTAAAAGTGATTGTCAGACTGGATTGCAATTAAATTAATCTGTAGTAAATAGCAATAAGGTTCTAAGCTACAATAACGTTATTTCAGTTGTGAGTAAAGCCACCTTGTAATATGCATTGGTAAAGGACATTGGATGCCTGTTGCCCATACAACCTAGTGTACTTGCAAAATCCACTGAAGTTTATCAATTTTAAGTAATAAACCTTTGATGTCCAATTCCATGACTGCAAAGTGTGAAACTTGGATCTCCCATCGCCTCAAATTGAATTGGGAATTGGACATAGTTACTGTTTTACAGAGCTTAGAAGTAGTAAAGCCTTAAGGATTTCCGCATCAAGTCTGCTTTCTGTTATCAACTCATTGAATGCTGTACTAACTTGTAATTATGCAAGTATAGTCTTGATTATGATCCTGTTAACCATGTTCAAAATAAAAGATGCCATCTTGAAAAGTTATGTCTTTCATAAATACAGCTCCTCAATTCTGTAATGGTTCATAAGTGAAGTTATTGTGAAAATGAACTTTACATTTGATCCTTTTTGTTGTGGGATTGCTTGGGAACACAACAGGACAGGCTTTTTTTATTGTTTTTACAGTGAGTCTCACGGTCCCTGCCAGTTTCACACTTCTTTGCAGCACAGGATAGCTCCTATTAATCTGACTTGGCTTTCTTCAGTAGTTATGGTGTTTTCCCAGGCCAATGGAGGTGGGGTTGGAGAAAGGAAAATTGCAGAAAATGACACTGGGCCAGGATCCTAATGTGATCCCGCCCCACCCCCCCCTCCCCTTTGCCCTTCTGGCTTTCCCAGGGCTTGTTGGGGATGTAGCTGGAAACCCCCATAACTGAGGTGAAAAGCCAATCTAAGTGCTTAAGAAGGCAATTAGGAGTGATTTTGCATGTGGATTTCCTCTTTACCAACAGTGTAGAAGCTCCACTTCGTCTCTGCAATTTGACAGTGACAAGGCAAGTGCACAGCGGGAAGGACTTTCTTTGTGAAACTGACAAGCTGCAAAGGCTTTGAACAGTTACACTGAAGAACCCCAGCCATGGCCATGTGGGAGGCTGCTGCTCACAGCACTCCTTCTCTCAGTGAGCAATATCGCTGTGATTGCCAACTGCTTGGAAAGCACTTCAGCTGTCCAACACTTCACTCAACTTCAGCTGCACTTTCCTGCTGTCAGCTTTCAGAGAGGGATAGGGATAGCTTATGCAGCTACACTGCCCACCTCTGCTGAGGGCCAAAGGCAGTCAACACACCACTGCCACTGCTCCAGCAGGAGCAACATCGGCAGCAGCACGAATGCCTTCTCGCCCACTAATCTGACTTGGTTTGACAGGACAGAGGGGATGGCCAGCAAGATCCAGCTGGAAGGAGGAGAGAGCCCCCCCTAACAGAGTGTACAGGCAGAGGACTAGCTCTCTTGGCATATCTGAGCACCAGTGCATCAGGTGGCTTAGGCTTTCATGGCAGGTCGCTGCTGACATCTGTACCTTGGTGGAACAAGACCTCCTGCCCAGTTGACCAGGTAGACACACATTGCCAGTGGCCAATAAAGTCTCTGTCATTTGAGACCCCACCCACCCCCACCTGCCTTCTCCTGCTCCGCATCTCTGCTCCTTGCCAACTTATGTGCTGTCCTTTCTTGCAAGGAGAGAAAGCAGAGAGGTGTGAGAGCCGGTAAAGGCTTGAGTGCAGAGGAGGTAAGGACTTGGTGTGTGGCTGTGGATGTGAGAGGGCAATAGGCTAAGTACAAGCATAAGTGCTGCCTGTTCAGATAGGGTGTGAGCTTGCCTTAGGGAGAGGAATGAGTGCAGCTTCAAGTGGCAGAATTTTCGGGTCAGCGAGCAGGGGTGGAGACTGCTCGGCAACGCGTAAGATGACGCGCGGTGACGTGGGGCATGCATCCCAACGTCACTGCACGTCATTTAGATTGTCAGTTCGGCGGGCACGCAGCCAAATTGGCTGCACGCCTGCCAAACTGTCAAAGGCCTATTAAGGCCATTAAGAAAGTAATTAAAGTTGTTAAGAATGCTGCCCATCCAACCTTAAGGTTGGCGGGCGGCGAAGACCCCAGGCGGCCTTCACATTTTTCATAAAACCTCATCCATGGGCGGGATGAGGTTTCGTGAAGGGTTTATTAATTAAATAAAAAATTTTGAAAAAATTAATGGACATGTCCCAGCTCATGTGAGAGTTTCACATGAGAGGACATGTCCTTAAAATGTTTTTTTTTCCCTTTATTAAATTGTTCAGAACTTGAACTGATCTCCCTGAGGCAGCTCTGTGCCTCAAGGAAATTTCTGCACTCTTTCGCACGCATGTGTGAAAGAGCGCAGGCGCCGACTCAAGGAACCCCCCCTCCCTCCTGCACAGGGAGTGCTCAGCACTTCCAAGTGTGCCTTAATTGGCCCGTGCACATAAAATGGCGGCACGGACCTGATCAGGGCCCCAACTGGGTTCGCGCCCGCTCCTGCCCACCCCCGCACACCCCCCCCGACCGGGGAAAATTCTTCCCAAGGTGTGTTGGACCTGAGGCTAATCAGCGATTTATGAGGATGGCACAGGATACGAGAAATGTGTGGGTATATATATGTATATATCAAGAAAGGACCGACAGGCTGGGTATCTTTTCTCTTGAAAAAGAAGGCTGAGGGATGGCCTAAGAGAGGTATTTAAAATTATGAAAGGCTTTTATGGAGTGATATGGTGAGAATGTTTCCTCTTGTGGGGAAGAGCAGCTAGAGGCCATCAATATGAGATAGTCACCAAGAAATCCAATCGGGAATTCAGTAGAACTTCTTTACCCAAAGTGTGGTGAGATTGTGGAACTCATTACACAAGGAGTGGTTGAAGTGAATGGCATAGATGCATTTAAGGGGATTTAGACAAGCATTTGAAGGAGAAGGGAATAGATTGTTTTGATGGTAGATTTAGATGAGCTGAGATGGGAGGATACTCAAGTGGAGCAAAAACACCAGCATGAACCCACTGGGCCGAATGGCCTGTTTCTGTGCCATATATGCTGTGTAATGCTATTCAGTCTGGGGCTTGGCACCTGAAAGTGTTACGCCACTCACCTGTTATACCTTCCTGAGTCCCTGTATTGTCTTAGTTCATGGTTTCCAAGTTGGAGCCACACCACTGCTGCTGACTTTTTGTTTGGAGAGATTGTTCTCTTCCTCCCTTTCTTGGGAGAGCTCACCTCACTGCACCCCCTCATCTCCCTCAGCTAGATTTCCAGGAAAGAGTAGGATTCCCAGGTTTAGTCTTCCCAGATCTCCTCTCCATTCCTGTAGGCGCTGCAGCCTGAAAATCCCAAGTTGCGATGAGCTTCTCTGAAACATGCCATTTTAGCTCCCTCTAAATAGGAATCCTTCCTCTTACAAGATGCCACCAGCCCTCCCTAATTATAGTCAGGGAGCCCTGAGGCAGGTTTACTCTGGTAAAGGGCAACTGGAAGGCCTGCGAATTGAGAGTTCAGAATTGTGACCCGAAAATGACTTCATCAATGCACCAGAAACTAAGGCAGTAATATCCAGCTTCATGTTCCTCCTGATTTACATATCACCATCTCACACAACAGTAACAGGATTAATGGCAATTGAGTTGTCTGCATGCTCATTAAGGGGAAAATTGAGTGTGACCTTGAAAGACCAGCAGAAATATTTTCCTCTCCAGCTCTTTGTTGCCATTTACCCAATGGCTTCCAACAACTCCTTGATTTGTTTGACCATCATGGCCAATTATGCCAAATTGTCAAAGGATTCATCAATGATAACTGAGTGAAAATTTTAAATTGATGGGATGGATGCACATCTTGATAAATCTGGTTAGTTCTTTAATCCTAAAAGAGCCAGCAGATTAGATTGCACTCCTAATTGTTCTAGATTTCTTCTGGAAGTATGTACAAGATATCCTGTGGCTAGTACACAACCCTTGTTATGTGAGTGCATTTCCAAGCAATATGTACAACGAAGACACACAGAAAATCCACTTCCTGTCAAACCTGAAAGGCTTCATCTGAAAGATTGTGCAATCTTCAGAAGTGAAGTGAGCCCACATGTTCACTGAGGGAGCCGAGTAAATGCTGCTGTCTTTATTAGAATAAGGGAGATTACAGGGTAATTTGATAGAGATGATTAAAACAACTAAGGGAATGAGACAAAGCAGGTAGAAACAGACTGTTCCCCTCAATTTAAGGTTCTAGAATGAGGGGACATAGATATAAGAATAAATACAAGAGATTTAGGACAAAGGACAAGAGAAACATTCTATGGAAGGGGTTGTAATTTAGTGGATTGTGCTGCCCCAATTAGTGGTTGAAACAGAAACCATACCAACATTTAAGGATAGCTTAGATAGCCACATTGGAAACATGGATTGTATATAGCAGTAATAATGGGGTTGAAAATTACATACAGAATAAAGAACAACCATATAGAGGACTTGATCAAATTAATCACAAGCCGATAACTAGGTCAAAGAAAGGAAGCAACAATCAGCAGTCAGCCAGATGGCTGACAGAACCAGGGTATCTCAAGGCTTAAAAACAAAAAGCTAAAAGCTACTGCGGATGCTAGAAATCCAAAACAAAAACAGAATTACCTGGAAAAACTCAGCAGGTCTGGCAGCATCGGTGGAGAAGAAATCAGTTAACGTTTCGAGTCCTCATGACCCTTCGGCAGAACTGAGTATAGTTAGGAGAAAGGTGAAATATAAGCTGGTCTAAGGTGGGGGGGTGGGGGGAGAGAGAAGTTGAGGGTGGGGTGATTGTGGGGATAAGCAAGCAGTGATAGGAGCAGATAATCAAAAGATGTCACACCCAAACACTCCTTTCAAGTGAAGCAGCATTTCACTTGCATTTCCCCTAACTTAGTCTACTGCATTCGTTGCTCCCAATGCGGTCTCCTCTACATTGGAGAGACCAAACTCAAACTGGGCGACCGCTTTGCAGAACACCTGTGGTCTGTCCGCAAGAAAGACCCAAACCTCCCTGTCGCTTGCCATTTTAACACTCCACCCTGTTCTCTTGCCCACATGTCTGTCCTTGGCTTGCTGCATTGTTCCAGTGAAGCCCAACGCAAACTGGAGGAACAGCACCTCATCTTCCGACTAGGCACTTTACAGCCCTCCGGGCTGAATATTGAATTCAACAATTTTAGATCTTAAACTCCACCTCCCCCCATCCCCACCCCGTTTCTCCCCCCTCCCTTTTTTTTCAATAATTTATATAGATTCTTCTTTTCCCACCTATTTCCATTATTTTTAAATCTAAAACTAAAACTTTGTCAGTCTTTCCACCCCAGCCCCACTAGAGCTGTACCTTGAGTATCCTGCCTTCCATTCTTAATTAGCACTTTTCTTAGATAATATCAACACCTTCAACACCTCTTTGATCCTTTTGTCTGTGACATCTTTTGATTATATGCTCCCATCACTGCTTGCTTATCCCCACAATCACCCCACCCTCAACTTCTCTCTCCCCCCGCCCCCCCCCCCACCTTAGACCAGCTTATATTTCACCTTTCTCCTAACTATACTCAGTTCTGCCGAAGGGTCATGAGGACTCGAAACGTTAACTGATTTCTTCTCCACTGATGCTGCCAGACCTGCTGAGTTTTGCCAGGTAATTCTGTTTTTATCTCAAGGCTTATCTCTGCTTGCCAGCAGCTAATGCTAGAGATTACTAAGAACAATTGTTGAACCCACATAGGAAGAAGGAGAAAAATGTTGTTTTCAGATGTAAATTGTAAACTAGATATGTGGAACTGGCAATATGTATGTGGTTTTGAAGCACCCATTAATCACTCAGAGCTATAAAGCCCATGGGAAGAGTAAATTGTAGCTGTCACACTGTTCCAGGAAAAAGGTATAAATTTTGCATAGCGGGATTCAAACTAGGACTTTTGGAACTCCACTTCTGCAAATTGCTCAGTCCTCATAGCTACACTCTGGCTGTAGTACTACTACTGATAGTGAACAAAAATATTGCCTTTTTCTACAAACATACCAGGCGGTGACCTTTACAACTAAGGACAATGGCCTGGTCATGTATTTTTTTGGACTAATTTTAAAATCAGATGGTTGAAGGAAAGAAGACTAAGGGTCTGAGGGCAACGCAGGCACATGGAATTAAGATTGTTGCTAGTCTGGAGGGCTAATAAAACTGTGTTTCTATGTAATTTCTACATATATGGCTACTGGTGATAGTGCTGGTTCAGAGCTCACTTTTCGAATGTATGTCACAATGTAGATAATTGTTTCCCTTACAAAAGCATGTCTTTCAGTTTTTTTTGGAATAAAAGAGTAAGTTAAAAAAAGGGAAAATGTTTCCATGTTTTGCTTGCTATCGCTCTAAAGGCACTGTAGCCCACAATTTTGGTTTGGGTCAAGCAAACTATGCCCTGGCAATCATATTGTATATGAAGGTGAGTACACTTATTTTGAAACTTCCGGTGCAAGAAAATTTCTTGCTCATTTGTTGCCATATACTGTGGACATGGGAAACTATATCTGCAACCTCCATCTGAGCATTGTAGTGTAAGGGTCTGGCATAGAAAAGGTTAACGTGGGACTGGGTACAGTACCGCCCACACTGTGATGTAAAGGAACACATGACTCGAGTTGAGGGCAGTCTTGTACTGGACAGAGATGTGTAGAGGCAAACATGGACAGAGCTGCTAGTTTAGAATTTATATTGTATATATGTATATAGTTACAAGTAGTTAATAAACACTTACTGTTAAACTGTACAAGACACAGAACCTCTTCTTGAGAACTACTGAACTACACACATCTTATAACAAGTATGATCTTGGTTCGGAAGATCAAGATGTAGAATCAGTTTAGGCGGAGATAAGAAATAGCAAGGGAAAGAAGTCACTGGTGGGAGTAATTTATAGGCCCCCTAACAGTAGCTACATACTAGGACAGAGTATACATCTAGAAATAATGGGGGCTTGTAAGAAAGGTACTGCAATAATCGTGGGCAATTTTATTCTTCCTGTAGATTAAATAAGTCAAATTGGCAAAGGTAGTCTTGAGAATGAGTTCATAGAGTGTTTTCAGGGCAGTTTCTTAGAACAATGCTGCAACCAACTAGGAAATAGATTGTTTTAGACCTGGTAATGTGCATTGAGACAGGATTAATCAATAACTTCATAGTCATGGATCATGTGGACAAGAAAGATCATAACAGAATAAAATTTCACATCCAGATTGAGGCCGAGAAACTTGGATCTGAAAATGGTGTCTTAAACTTAAATAAATGAAATTACAAGGGCATGAAGACAGAGTTGGCTAAAGTGGGGAAATTGGTTAAAAGGCAAGATGGTTGAGAAGCAGTGGCAGACATTTAAGGAGATATTTCACAACTCTCAGCAAAGGAATATTCCATTGAGAAAGAGAGATTCTATGAGAAGGATGCACCTTCTGTTGCTAACTAAGGAAGTTAAGGATGGCATAAAATTGAAAGAAAAGGTGTACAATGCCGTGAAGATTAGTGGTAGGGTAGAGGCTTAGGGCAATTTTAGAAACCAGCAAAGGATGACTAAAAAAACAATGAAGATCAACCATAAGCTTATTGAATGGCGGAGCAGGCAGAAGGGACCAAATGTTCTACTCTTGCTCCTATTTCTCATTCTCTTATGAACAGCTTTAATCTCTGCTATGACCAGAGGATTGTCCATCCTGCCTCTCAAACAAAGCCATGTTCCCTTCATGCACATTCTGCAACAGGCCCCGAAAATGTCATCCTTAAAATGGGGGCGTTTTCCTCACAATCCCCTTGTCCCCATTATCCTAACTAGAAAAGTATCTGCTGAGGCAGAAAATGGTGAACAATATCCCTTTACTTGCTGCTGCTTTCCTGGATCCCCCATATTACCCAGATAATTTCACCAGTTCCATACATAGGAAACTTATTAAAATTAAGAGTAGGAACTCAGCTTGCAATGAGGTGAGTGCTCCTAGGTTCGTTTTTACTATGGGGAGGGTTTCACATTTTTGTTGACAGCTCCTCACAAATGTATATTTTTTTTAGATTTTCATTCTTAATGGAAAAAAAAATCCCTGTGTACATGTTAAATTTCAATACCTAAGGAAGTTGACGTTGATATTTTATCTCCTTTTGATTCGACAGGTGCTATCATCAGCTATAATGATTTGACTTCTCAACGCCCCGCCAAAAACTGATTGATATTTCTTGGATGTTCTGGGAGTAGTCCCTAGGGGCCCCTTTAAGAACTGTATGTGTATCATTGGACATTAATTTTCATATCTTAATGAGGCTTCTGCCTGATTCAGCTGAACACTTGGGGCAGAATCTTTGGCTCGGCGAGCGGGGGCGGGGCCCAAGTTGGCTGCCCGCCCGTCAAACTGTCAAAGGCCTATTAAGGCCAGTTAACTATCAATTAAATCAATAAACTGAGCTGCCCATCCAATCTTAAGGTTGGTGGGCAGGCGAAGAGCCCAGGTGGCCTTCGCATTTATCATGGAACCTCATCCATGGGCGGGATGAGGTTTCATGAAGCTTTTTAAAGGTTTGAAAGAATTTTTAATAAAATTCATAGACTTGTCCCAGCTCACGTGACAGTTTCATATGAGGGGACATGCCTCAAAAATTTTTTCTTTCCTTTATTAAAATTTTTGAAACTTAAACTAATCTCCCTGAGGCAGCTGTGTGCCTCAGGGAGATTTCTGCACTCTTTCGTGCGCACGTGCTCAGTGCTTCCGGGCATGGGTCATGCCTGGCGGCGCCCAGCTGATCATGGGCGGCGATCGGCTGCGCGCATGCCCGCCCCTGTTCCCGCACAACCCCCCCTAGATGGGGAGAAAATTCTCCCCTTGGGGATGTTTTTGTAAGGGCCCTGGGCTAAATGGCAGTGGTGTTATGATCCCAGCTGATGTTACTCCTGGACGAGCCAGGTCCCAGGTGGAACCCAGCTGATAGATCCTAACTTTTATTTTTTTGTTTAAAAACGTGGAGAGTGGCCACTGAACAGAGTCACAGGAGTCAGCTGGTGAACTTTTAACAAAATAATAAAACATTTTTAATTCATTTATGTGATGTGGGCATTGCTGGCTAGGCTAGCACTTATTGCCCATCCATAATTACCCTTGAGAAGGTGGTGGGGAGCTTCCGGCTTGAATTGCCACAGTCCCTGTGGTGTAGGTTCGCCCACAGTGCTGTCAGTGCTGTTATTAAACAAGAAAAGATCAACTATGTGACAATACTCCTTCACCCACAACTATACCTTTACAGATATATTCAGATTTGTAAGGATAACACAAGTTACAAAAGCTATCTTATATTCTCATGTTCACAGCAAGTACACAGTCCATGTAAATCAATAGGCAACCTGTGGCCATACACACCACACTCTGAAACCAAGTGACAGTTGCCACCCCAAACAGATGCTATGGAACTCTCATCAACTCCCCATCTCCCCGACACTTGTCATGCCATGAACCAACCAGTCTCACTGAACTCCATCTTTCACAAGGAGGTTTCCAATTTCCACTCTCGAAGAACCCACTTTGGGATCTTCCCCCAAACAACACTTTCTCTCAGACGTCTTCCACAAGGGTGTAACTTCAGGGTCCCAAACTCTTCTTCCAATGTTCCTTTCCCCTGGATCACATGTACATTCAAACTTTGCCTGCCACACACTCTCTCTCAAATGTTCAGTGGTGCCCACATAACACCACTACTTCACATTCCCATAGTAAAGAGTTATAGACCTTTGGTTGTCTCTTTGGATCCCCTGGCTTCTCGCAAGCCTATATCCTGCTTTCAGCTGAATGACTAACTTCATTTCTAAATGGGTTGAATATCACCAACAATATCAAACAACAACAGATAGACTAAGGTCTACATTCAAAATTCCCAGCTTTTCAATATCATTTTCAGCTGTCACACGAGGGGACATGATTTTTAACATTTTAAAATTCTTCATTTTTAATTTTCAAAAATCTTCATCTCCCTGAGGAGCTTTTTGCGCCTCAGAGAGTTTTTCCTGCGAGCATGAGCCAAGTTCCCTGCTTGCCCTCCTCCCCCAACACACAGGCAGCGCTGCAGTGCGCTGTTTACGCTGGGTGGGCTGTAATTGGTCCGCCAGCGTGAAATCGTGGACACAGCCCGATCACGGGCAGCGGTTGGCTTCCCAACTGCTCCCACTCACCCTTGCTGAGCCCACCCGACGAGCTCAATATTTTGGCCTATAAAAACCCGTCCACAGATGTCTATTTTTATTTTATTTAATAACGGAAACCTCATTCCACCCTTGGATGAGGTCTGCTGGAAAATGTAAAGGCCGCTTGGCCGATTCGCCCGTCCACCAACCGTAAGGTTGGACGGGCTACGTAAAATGACAGATAATTGCACCGTTAAAATTCTCTGCCATGTGTGTTGAACTCCACACTAGAATGAAAATGTACATGTACATCAGCTCTTATCTCTGAATGCACCCAGAATTGTGCAGTCAAAAAATCAAGGGGAATACTTGAAATTTGCATCAATGCAAAAACACTGGGAAACTTATTAAACAGGACCTATACTTCTAATAAAAGGGATAAACATACAGGCACTTTATTATATGTGTGCACTCAAAACTGAACTTTCGTTGTACAAAACAGAGGGAAATAAACAGAATAATTTACAATTAACTCTTTGTAAATTTTGAGAGGAACGGAGAAAATCTTCCAGTCATGAGGGAAAAAATTAAATTAAAATAAAATTTGCCTGGGCTCTTTCTTTCAACAGTGGCTTACACTCTTGCTTCTTCTAAAATAATCGATACGCGACAGATTTTGTTTTAAAAGAAGAAAAGATTCATCACCAGTCTCGGTGTCTGCCTCGCTCTCTCTGACCGCAACTCTCACTTCTGCTACTGGCAGCTGTGGAGGAGTTTTGCCAGCTTGCTGTAAGGGGAAAGGGACACTGATGATTTGCAGCAAGCAGTGATACAGTGATTGACACGGGGCTTATTTCCCTGCCACATGATGCACCCTGAGGGAAGCAACTTCGCCCTGATGCCTGCTGCTAGTACCCAATGACCACTCACTACCCATATGTGTCCAGAAGCAGGTGCTGCTGTCGCTGTGCACTAGGTGTGGCTAATAAAGCTGTACTTGTACTCCAAGCCACAGACAGGCAGCTTGATGGTCGTGTCAGCCCCTCGAATAGACTGGAGCAGCTGTAGGAAGAGCTTGTAACCATTACCAGCGCTGCCATTTTAGCAGTGAAGTGGTTTGAGCTACAAACATGGATGGCTCCCAGGCCCAGATTGGCATGAGGCTGAGTGGCAGCAGCCAGGTCCAGGCTGGTATGAGGCTGAGTGGCAGCAGCCAGGTCCAGGCTGGGGCGAGGCTGAGTGGCAGCAGCCAGGTCCGGACTGAAGGCTGAGTGGTGGGTCTTCATTAATGGCAGAGATTTTCTGGGCTTTCTGAGGCTCTGTCCTCATGGTTTTGGTTACATTGGAAGCCGAGCAGGGGCAGTAGGGAAAAAAATTAAAAAGGCGGAATTACGTGATTCAAAAGTTGGAATTCCACCAAACAATGGAAAGGGCCACCAACGCCCCTTTCCTGGCCAGCGAACTGAGATAAAATCAGCCCTGTTAAGCACATAAAGACAGCCCTGATGCCCTTTAAGATTTATCCACAAACAGAAGACAAATTTGCTTCTCCTGATATTCCAGGATGGATTCTTCTCATATTGCCAGGTTAGCTGTAGGTTGGGACTTCCGCCCAGTTGACCTTTCCTCTGATTCATCCATGGAGGTTTTGCCGGCTGAAGGGGACTTGGAAGTCACTAAAGAGAAAATAACGCGAGGAGCAACCTTTGGTCAATCAGTTGACTTGCCCAATTTTAACCTCTTCCATGCACCTTTCCCAACTGGTGGAGTGGAGTTTAAAATCAATGGCAAAGAGGCAGAATAGTCTGTAAAGCTCTATATGTGCGGTAATATCTGCCATATTGGTGAGAACTTGGTAGTGTTGTGATGTCTATGCTAAATACAGTAAGAAATGGGAAAATTCTTCACCCCTTATCTTTGTGAAAATAGATTGGGCAGGATTTTTAGCTCGGTGGGTGGGCGCGCGCCCGACCCGCTTGAGCATGAAATGACGCCGGCCAAGCGTGCCAATGTCAACGCGCAGTCACACGATAGTTCGGTTGGCAGGTGCGCACTGGAGCCGACAGCGCTCCCGCTGACAATTAATAGGCCTATTAAGGCCATTAAGTTATCAATTGTGCTGAATTTTTCACTGCCTGTTCAACCTAATAGTTGACAGGGAGGCGAAAAGGCCAAGAGGCCTTTGCATTGTTTTGGAAACCTCATCCACAGGCGGGATGAGGTTCCCAAATAAATACAAATGAAATTAAAACTTTAATTCTTAATTAAAAAGATGTCCCTGCTCATGTGACAGAGTCACATGAGGGGACACGTTTTATTAATTGTTTTCTGTTCTTCATTATTTTTTAAAATATCTCTTCATCTCCCTGAGGCAGCTCCATGCCTCAGGGAGATTATTCAGCGCTCCCTCATGTGCATGCGCGAAGTTCGCTCTAGGCCTGCTCGCAACCCCCCCCCCCCCCCCCACCCCCGCCCGCTCAGGCAGCAGTCAGCGCTGCCGCTCATGTATCACGTTGGGCAGGCCTCAATTGGCCTGCCTGCGTAAAATCGTGGAGTGCTGCCGATCGCAGGCGACGGTTGGCTTCCCGACCGCCCCCGCCCGCTCCCGCCGATCCCGCACGCCAAGGGCAAAATTCTGCCCATTATAAAGAAGGTACAGATTGTAAGGGGCAAGGTTTGATAATGGGGTCTGCTGTTAGACCATGAGTGAGACAATAGTATTAAATATCCTGGAGCTATAATAGGGAAATAATGTATGAGGCCAAATTACATGGATCACTGCAGGAGAAAATATTGGATTATCCTTTATTAAAACACAAAACATACCAAAAAATAAATAAGAAGTTATTGTTCAATACAGCCAAATTCCAAATTGGAAGTGTAAATCTTTGATCAATGTTTTGCCCCAACATCCTCCTTTTAAATTGAAAATCTTTGTACATATTTTTATGAGTTAATATATAATTGGTTGGTCTAATTAAATGTATTTAATTATAACCCCACATGTTACAAACCAAAAATATAAACAATAGGTTTTTTTTATTATGAGCTACTAGTGAGTGTTATCTTTGGTAAAGCATAAGATTACTTTTAGATCATGAAAGTTTTTTAAAAAATTCACAGACAAAGTACATGGTGAGGTGGCACTCCACATCATTCCAACCTCCATCACTTACCATTTCTACACAGTCCTCACCACCAAATGCATTGTTGGGTTCCCCTGGTCTCCAATGGCTGTAATTCTGCAGAGGGGTAGAGTCAGTGTACATGAATTGTCTTTCCTTTTCTAAGTCATTCACCCCAATGAACACTCGTGACAAACCAGTCTTGTTCACATAGGCGGCAATCAGTGTGTTTGTTTCTTCGTCCTTTGGCATCACCAGTGATCCTCCTCTGTCTTTGCAGTGCATAAGAGCAGCATTGTAATTCTTCCCTTCTTTCACAATCAGGTAGAATTTCTCTGCTGTCTCTTTGATACCTGCTATAACTGTAGAGAATAAAGCAGAGAATTTATTTTGTTTTTCAACCAATGGCTGGTACTTATGACTGCTTGGTTGCCATATTCTGCACATCGACAAATTTGCAGAGGGACGATAAAAATAAATTATTTTATGCAGCAAGTTGTTATGATCTGGAGAGGATGGTGGAAATAGTAACTTTCAACCTACCTAGTTATTATCTCATTATTGTTTGTGGTACCTTGCTGTGTACAAATTGATTACTGCATTTCCTTATAATACAGCTGTGCCTACACTCCAAAAGCATTTCATTGGCTGTGAAGTGCAGTCTTTTGGTGTAAACTGTGCTGGATACCATTGTGGTGAGTTCAATAGCATGCGCAGGGAATGTCCACCAGAAGTATGCAGAATAGACAGATGACGGTGTCAGTCAGTGTGTAATGATGATTTTGGAGTTCAGGAACACATCACTAATTCTTCTCTTAAACATGCA